>NW_011494831.1:534350-537516 GCF_000754665.1 Bison bison bison
CATTGGAGAAGGAAATGGCAACCCGCTCCAGTGTTCTTGCCTGGAGAATCCCAGGGACGGGGGAGCCTGGTGGCTGCCGTCTCTGGGGTCACACAGAGTCGGACACGACTGAAGTGACTTAGCAGCAGCAGCAGTAGCAGCAGAGGTAAGTGAGTAAAACATTATTTTAACCAAATAGAGTTCTCCATTTCCCATCCAGTATTTCCATCAAAGTATATCAAGGACACAAATCTTACACATTGTTGTATTTAAAACAGATGGCCAACAAGGACCTAACATATAGCACAAGGAACTCTGCTCAACATTCTGTAATAATCTAAATGGGAAAAGAATTTGAAAAAGAATAAATATATGTGTGTGTGTATATATATATATATATATAACTGAATCACTTTGCTGTACGCCTGAAACTAATGCAACGTTGTTAATCAACTCTCCTCCAATATAAAATTAAATTAAAAAAAAATTTATCCCATAATCAGCCATCCATTCTGTCCATAAGTAGTCTGAGTTTTAAGGGGCAGTAGGCAACTACTTTGTCAAAGTATATCAAGGACACAAATCTTACTGCTTAATACATGTATTAGAGTAGGTAATTATCTTTAAATTAAAATGGAGATCAGTATCTGTACCTATAACAAAGGGTAAATAAGAAGTAGAAATTCAAAAAAAAAAAAAAGAAGTAGAAATTCAGGTGTCTAGATAATGTCTCTCCATCCCCTAGGTTCAATCAGAGTCAGATGAAGGGACTGTCGACCAGGGAATCAACACAGTGGGGAGTAATTAACCTTTGTGCTAAGTAATGAGTGGGAGAGCATATACTTACAGAAATTTTCTCAGAAAGAGTGAAACATGTGGCTTAAAGAAACATTTGGATAAGGCAAGCACTGGGATGCTATGTGAGTCCTCTCAGGGGGCATGCTTCAGACCCATTTTCTAAGGAGATGGGTCAAGTTAACGTCAGGGTGTCTGATTGCTGAATAGTGTACGTTAATTCAACAATAGCGCTGAAGTCCTTGGACCTTAAAAGAATAGACCTAACTCTGCTTCTAGCATTCTTTCTTCTGCACTTTCCCCTTGTAGTGCTCAACCTCTCCTGTACATAAATATTTAAAGAAAGTTGATTTGTAGGAGTGCCAAACTTTTAGTCTGCCTGCCTGGGTCACTCATATACTTCATTCCAATTCTGAATCCAGTACATAAATTCTCAGGGCTCAAGTCTCAGCAACATTACCAGTACTGGAGCTTCTGACTGTGTATCTTGACCATGGTGACGGCTACGCCAATCCATGGATATAATAAAATTGCATAGAACTAATGGGCTGCCGTCTATGGGGTCGCAAAGAGTTGGACACGACTGAAGTGGCTTAGCAGCAGCAGCAGCAAGCACACATACACAAAGAAGTATATGTGAAACTGGAGAAATCTGAATAAAGCCTGCAGGTTGTATCAATGTCCATTTCCCAGTTGTGCTATTTTATTATAGTTGTGCAAGTTATGCATGAAGGGTACACAGGATCTCTTTATATAATTTCTTCCAACTGCAAGCAAATCTGCAAATTCTCTCAAAATAAAAAGTTCACAAACATACACTCTAATTTCCTAATGGGTTAACATTTACCTTTCTCAAGGAATAGATATGTATTTTAATGGCATCTTATGGAGACACTGCCTTTATCCAGAAAGCCAGTTGCAATAGCTGGCTGCATTACAGTATCTAGGATAGACACAGGGGAAAGATATTTTTGTGCAGGCAAGCCTTTTGGTAATGTTCACATCTCACGACATCGGCAGCTGCCTACCCCACCTACTCCATCTCCCTTCAGTGGATTGAAACGAAAAGTTTGTTCTTATTCATGAGGAGCTGTGCTTAGCCTTGTTCAGCTTGGTGACTATGTACTTTCTCTGGGTTATAGAACAAAACTTAAGGAAATTGTTTTATTCTCATTTTTTCCTTTTATAAGGTGAAAGAAGAGATCTGTTCTTGAAATGTATGTCTAGGACCTCAAAGCATGAGAAATTAAAAAGCCAGATTTAGTTGGGTATGTAAAAGCTTCCTCCCTCACCCTCCTCTCAGACACGATGGAAGAGTAAAAGCCTTTTTTTCCTGTTGAAAATCAATCAACAAATATTTACAACCTTTTCAACAAGCTTTTTCAACCATTACTAGGTCATTAGAGAAGACTTCAAACTCCCTGGCCCTTTAAAGGCTTCGGGGATTTAGCTGCAGAAAAATACAGCTACAGTTAATGGAGCTCCCACTCTGCACCATACTTCAACCACAGGTAGCTTTTAGGAATCAATTTGTGGTCCTGGACAAACGGGCTGCACTAGAATGGGAACGCAGTAAAGAAGCAACTGCGAAAGGAGATAAGCAATTAGAAAATTCTAGTTATTGTCAGAATGCTACTCAACTATATTAGGCTTCTTTAAACTAAAAAGAAAATATGTTAAGCTATAAAATAAACATTCTTCACTACTTGTACTTCATATTGAATAATTGAAAGTGAAGTGAAAGTCACTCAGTCTTGTCCGACTCTTTGCAACCCCATGGACCATATGGTCTATGGAATTCTCTAGGCCAGAATACTGGAGTGGGTAGTCTTTTGTTCCTCCAGAGGATCTTCCCAACCCAGGGATCGAACCCAGGTCTCCCACACTGTGGGCAGATTCTTTACCAGCTGAGCCACAAAGGAAACCCAAGAATACTGGAGTGGGTAGCCTATCCCTTCTCCAGTGGATCTTCCCAACCCAGGAATCAAACCGGAGTCTCCTGCATTGCAGGCCGATTCTTTACCAACTGAGCTATCAGGGAAGCCCAAATAATTGAAAATGCCCTGCAATTAGGACATTTTGTAATTTGCCTTTATGAATAAGCTGTGGGCCAAGATGATAAATAATCTACTTAGAATGCTGATTTTATTCACTTCCCTGAACGTCTCTCAGTACTTGGGCAGCTTAGAAATATTGTGCTTACTTGCATGACCATGTTTACTCTTTCAGCAAAACATAAATTCCAAAACTGAGCACTTCCAACCTCACAGAGTGGGGAGAGGTGGTATATGGCAATTCTCTCTCTGCTGCTGCTGCTACTGCTAAGTCGCTTCAGTCATGTCCAACTCTGTGCGACCCCAGAGATGGCAGCCCACCAGGCTCCCCCGTCCCT
>NW_011494831.1:537616-538219 GCF_000754665.1 Bison bison bison
TTAGCGACCCCATGGAATGCAGCCTACTAGGCTCCTCCATCCATGGGATTTTCCAGGCAAGAGTACTGGAGTGGGGTGCCATTGCCTTCTCCGATTCTCTGTACAGCTCTTTGATTTTCTACACATTTGAAACTTTTCTAAAATATAAAATTTACTAATTAAAAACCAAAACCTCATAGGGAACCAGAGTTAAGGTTAAATATATGTCTGAATAGTTTATTTTGTGTACTGGTGTCCTGGATTCCTCCTCTTTCAAGAAAATGTAACAGAGGCTACCTGCCCCCATTTCCCCTGCCCTCTATTTGCTGGGTTTTTTGGGGGGAAGGAATCTGTTCATGGAGGTGGGAAGAAATAACTGGGGGAAGAGGCCCTGAGACTGTCGTGAAGGGAAGAAAGGAGGACAGGCCAGCATGGTCTTAGGTACCTCATTCCTCAAGAGGAGAGCTGGGTGGGACTGGCTGACATGGGATGCAAGAATCCCTAAGAAAGACTCTTGCACAGAAAGTCAGTCATCCTCTTTGCCTTCTGCAGCAGAGAAAATGGCCACATCTGCTGGGAATGGAGAAGAGAAAAGCATTCTGCATTGGCATGTGGAATATTTAG
>NW_011494831.1:538589-539666 GCF_000754665.1 Bison bison bison
GTAGGGCATCCCAGCTCTATCCCATGACTGATATGGCTGGAGGGAAATCCTTGTTATGTAAGTCATCTCTGAAATGATTCACTGAATCATGCAATGTTGTTAAAATGCTGCATCTTTTGTGATAAACATCCCCATTAATTTTTTTTAAGTACACTTACTTTAAGAGAGTCCGATGACGCAACCCATTTCAGAAAGAGTAAAAAATGGAACAGCTCTGCCATGTTTCAGCTTCCTCACTTTCCAATCATGAGAAGACTCTTCAGAAACATCAGACCAATTAGACCTGAAATCCTGAGACTCCTGCCTCCACTGTACACACTCTACATGGCCTTGGGGGGGAAGGTTCACTCCAAATCTCCTTTTGAACTGTTTATAAAAGGAGGACAATATCTGTCCAGGAGCAACCACCATATCTAAAGTGCCACTGGAGACATTTTATCAACTGTATCAATATATACAGAATGCTAAACTGCATAGGGTACGACTTAGGGTCTGAGATGGCAAGATCTAATATACTCTCAAACTTATACAATGATTCACATGGACTTTTCAGAAAAGTCAATTAATTCCCTTTCCCCAGTCCTAAAAAGCCTAGAGGGGCATGCATGTATGCATGCTCAGTCACTCAGTCCTGTCCTACTCTTTGTGATCCTATGGACTGTAGCCCGCCAGGCTCCTCTGTCCATGGTATTCTCCAGGTGAATACTGGAGCGGGTTGCCATGCCCTCCTCCAGGGGATCTTCCTGACCTGAGGATTGAACCCGAGTCTCTTACATCTCCTGCATTGGAAGGTAGGTTCTTTACCACTAGCGCCACCTGGGAAGCCCCTAGAAGGGTATATAGCATGGTAGTTTCCTATCATAGGTCAACATGGAGGAAGCAACATCTGGGGGTTTCCATAGCTCTTTTACAGTTTAAGGGCTTGGAAATGACACTGGGATTCCCAGCAGCAGGCTCAGGAGTAGAGTTTCAGGATTAGAGACAGTGCGTGTACAGAATTGCCACAAACCTTCAAGAAACCAGAAGGGTTTCCCGATCCAGACATAGCAGCTGATTGCTAGCATGAAGGCAATGGCA
>NW_011494831.1:539766-558866 GCF_000754665.1 Bison bison bison
GGCACCCCACTCCAGTACTCTTGCCGGGAAAATCCCATGGACGGAGGAGCCTAGTAGGCTGCAGTCCATGGGGTTGCACAGAGTCGGACGCGACTGAGAGACTTCACTTTCACTTCTCACTTTCATGCACTGGAGAAGGAAATGGCAACCCACTGCAGTGTTCTTGCCTGGAGAATCCCAGGGACGGGGGAGCCTGGTGGGCTGCCGTCTATGGGCTCACACAGAGTCGGACACGACTGAAGTGATTTAGCAGCAGCAGCATTGTACTTTCTCAGATAAAATTAGGAAAACAAATAATTCCAAAGTTGTAGACCGAACTCTAAATCTTCCTCTTCTCAAGACTCCCTGCTGTGCCCAAGAGATGGATTGTGGCTTCTAATTGTCCTTGTCCTTACTGTCTTTAAATGAACCCAGCTCACCCACACAAATGCATGGTACCATCACATGGAACACCCGCCAGCCGTAGGAATTTGGAATTCGTCTAGACCATTTCCTCTACAGAGATGAAGAAATTTGCCCAAGGTCACACAGCAGGGATGGGCAAAACTGGGGTTCAAATTAAATTTGCAAAACTGCAAAGCCTGTGTGATGGTAACCACTGTTGCTGGCGGCTCTAAGTGCTCCTTTAAAGGGAAAACAATGCTGCCAATTTGGTTTGACAGAAGACCTGGCCCGAGTTAAGAGCACTAGTGCTCAAGAAGCTAATAATACAACACATGAAGAATCTCAGACCCAGGAGGCTCTATCAGTTTCAAGAGTCATCATTATTTTATCTGCCAGGATACATCTCCTCTACCTGCATCTCACACTCTACAGGTTGCCAGTTACTGAACAGTATTAAAATGAGTTAGCACATATTTTGCATTTGCTGTGTTCACTGCATTTTACTGAGTGCTGTATGGGATTAAAAGAGGAGTAAAACATCTTTCCTGTCCTTTAGCAACTCAAGTCTAAAGGGTTGGGGGTAGGAGTACAGATATGGAGAATAAAACAAAACACAAATGCCTGTTATTCAGCCCAGGGTAAGATAAATGCCAGGAGAGAAAAACCAAATCCTGTAGAAACACAGATATTACCCAAATGATTTTTTTTAAGTACCTGAAGTTTTTTGCCATCAAGTTAACCCTCAGTTCACCTAATAATGTGTTTATCAGTTTACTTTGCCTGAAAATGGTCTTACCTTGCCATTGCCATAAGCCCCTCCTTCTATTTTTATAATAGAGAAGCAAAATTCTCCACTGTTGTTGTTTTTTCCCCCCGAGCATTCTTAACATGTTAGGACTTAGTTCAGATCTTTTTGAGAACAGCATAATTGGTAGGAATGTGATCAAGGGCCCTATTCACCAGAAATGTACACACGATTTATATGGCCAAGTTATGTCAATTTCAGGGGCATATTCTCAAGTCATGTAGAAGCAGCTTGAAGATTAATGCACACCAAAAAAATATTCTTTTTTTTTTCTCAGATTGTTGCAGCACTATAGAAAGGCCATTCTCTCTGCTGGGCTTGTGTCAGCACTTCCCATCTAACCCTGTTTTTTCAAGTCTTTCAGACTTGGCTGTGAAACTGCCCTGTGAGTCTGAAATTCAGGAGACAGTATTGTAAGGCTGTTTTGATTAGATTTTTGCAAGTTTCCCTGTCTGAGCTGTCTGCTTATTACATGATACCCAAGGAAGGTTGCATAATTCTTAAGCTGCTGTGTTTCTAAAATGAAATGGGATTATCTACCTGACAACCAGGACTGGGTTCAGTATTGCTATTCAGGAACCAGTTAAAATCAATTGCTTGGTCCTTGAGAATTATATCTAAAACACTTTTGAGTTGCCTAGAAATTTGAGATATGTGATTTTAATCTCCATTTTGTGACATGTGAAGACATTATACATTTTGTCTGATTCTCTCCTTCCTGCGATTTTCTTCACCCTCTACAATCTGGACCTATAGAAAACCTTTCACATGCTTACTCTCACCCTCAAGTGATACACTTCACTCTGATGCATGGTCATTGGCCGCAATGGGTACCCTGATTTCCAGACAATTACTCTGTTTGGTTCCAATCTGTAACACACAGATTTCTCATTTCTCTTAGTGGTGTCAAGAAATGGGGTGTGTTTTTAGAGATGAAGCAATAAGGGAAGTTCACAGATGGGAGTGTTTCCTTGAAATCATTTTGCCCTTGGTTTCTGCAGGCTGCTGAGAAAGGCAGATTGGTGTGGTGGAAAGGGCATGGGCTCTGAGTCAACAGAACTAGGGTGAAATATCAGTTTTACCACTGCATGACCAAGGGCATACTAATGGGCCTTAGTCCCCTCATCTACAAACCTGTGAAAATAACACTTCATTGATAAGGGTTAGGATTCACTCATTTGTTCAATAAATACTGGGGGTATGGGGTGTTTTCTGTGTGCCAAGCACATAAGCATTGAAACTACAGATGTAGTGTCAACCCTGTGAAGTCTATGGTCGATAGTCAAGCTTGAATCTGATAATGACCTAAATAAAAGTAAAAAGGTAGAGTTACCAAATGACAAAGGAGAGGTGGCTTCCCTGGTGGCTCAGATGGTAAAGAATCTGCCTGCAGTACAGGAGACCTGTGTTTGATCCCTGGGTCAGGAAGATCTGGAGAAGGAAAGGGCTACCTACTACAGTGTTCTTGCCTGGAGAATTCAATTAACAGAGGAGCCTGGTGGGCCCAATCCATGGGGTTGCAAAGAGTCGGATTGGACTGAGTAACTAACACACAACAACACAAAGGAAAGGTGCATGCTTGCTTTGAGGGTGATCTGCTTTATTTAACATCTACAGACTTAAATGTTGATCTCATGTAAATAGCACCATTAAATAAACAGCTGGAGTAGTTTTTGAACAAATATATGAGTACCAGAGCCTAGCCAAATTGACACATAAAATTTACCATTACAAGTGCCTGTTGGTACAGGTGAAGGAATGAGGTTTGACCCTTCTGGTTTTTGAAGAGTTAATTGCTTATCCCGGTATTCTTGGGATCTATTCCCAAAATGTATTTACTTCCATAGATTCTCACGGCATCTCTTTACAGGGACACCAGCTTGATGGAGACAGTTTCTGAACAGACAAAGCAAAGTTTTAGAAGAGGCACAATGGGCTTTGTAGTCCCCAGGATTCCCACCCACCACAGGCCCCACATGTCCCATGTTCCAGACTGAGGTGGTCAGCTGTCCGAGGAAGGGGTATGGTTGAGTGACCTCCCATCTTAAGAGTTTCCCACTCTGAAAGAATAAGGCAATAACTGTTTGGCTTGTCAAGGAAATTCCCTCAGGGAAATACTGGCTTTGAAACTTCACAATTTCAACAAGGAAGTTATAAAGGCCAACATCTAAGAGCTGAAACTCTTCCCCCACACTCTCATTAAAAAAGAAAAGGAAGTGGGGGGTAAAGACTTATCGTAAGTAGCTTCCCTGTGATGCTTTTGTGCTTGTGTGAAGAAATGAGAGTTACACATTATAGTTTAATCACATTGATTGCATCTGTGACGCATGCATGCTCAGTCACTTCAGTCACATCCAACTCTTTGCGACCCCATGGACTGTAGCCCGCCAAGCTCCTCTGCCCATGGGATTTTCCAGGCAAGACTACTGGAGTGAGTTGCCATTTCCCCCAGGGAGTATCTGTGATACCAAGTCATAAATTCCCCTTGGCATTAGCATTTTCCTTTTTAATTCACAAAAAAACCCTCCCTTCTGCTCATGAAGAAAAAAATGGCAGGCTCTGATTTTTTGTTCATATATCCCCTTATTCAAGAAGATAACCAAGAACAGAGAGTGCAGAGGGTATAAGGGACTCTGAAGACATTTAATCTAATGCCGCACCCATTTTTTTTTTGTCTTTTTATAATTCAAAGAGGGGCAGCATATTTAATAAAGAGAAGAGGAAGTTTTCAGTAATATGGATCATTCTGCAGACCAGCTGATTTTTAGCTTCATTATATTTCTGGGGGAGGCTGCGCTGGGTCTTCGTTGCTTTTGCATGGGCTTTCTCTAGTTGCAGGGAGTGGGGAGTATCTTCACTGAGGTGAGCAGACTTCTCACTGCAGTGGCTCCTCTTGTTGTGGAGCACAGCCTCTGGGCACATGGGCTTCAGGAGTTGTAGCGAGTGGGCTCAGTAGTTATGGCGTATGGGCCTAGCCAGAGCAGCATGTGGAATCTTCCTGAATCAGGGATTGAACTTGTGTCCCCTGCAATGGCAGGCAGACTCCTATCCACTGCTCCAGGGAAGTCCTAGCTTTACTCTAAATAGAACAAAAGACAATGGGCTTAGGGACTTCCCTAGAGTTCTAGTGGTTAAGACTCCATGCTTCCAATGCAGGGGTATCGGTAATCTAGGATCCCATATGCCATGCAGTGTGACCAAAAAACAAAAGACAATGGGATTAGGCTTAGCATAAGAGATTGGAGTTCAGAGGATCTGCGTGATATTGAAAAAATTGTAAATGAAAAAGGGTTTCTGAGACAGACTGTGGACTATGCTTCCTGAAAAGCTCAGAGTGATGATAGACCATGATTTTCCACACCAGTAATATGAGCTCAACATTCAGAAAACTAAGATCATGGCATCCGGTCCCATCACTTCATGGCAGATAGATGGGGAAACAATGGCTGACTTTATTTTTCTGGGCTCCAAAATCACTGCAGATGGCAATTGCAGCAATGAAATTAAAAGACGGTTACTCCTTGGAAGGAAAGTTATGACCAACCTAAAAAGCAGAGACATTACTTTGCCAATAAAGGTCTGTCTAGTCGAGGCTATGGCTTTTTCAGTGGTCATGTATGGATGTGAGAGTTGGACTCTAAAGAAAGCTGAGTGCTGAAGAATTGATGCTTTTGAACTGTGGTGTTGGAGAAGACTCTTGAGAGTCCCTTGGACTGCAAGGAGATCCAACCAGTCCATCCTAAAGGAGATCAGTCCTGGGTGTTCATTGGAAGGACTGATGTTGAGGCTGAAACTCCAATACTTTGGCCACCTCATGTGAAGAGCTGACTCATTTGAAAAGACCCTGATGCTGGGAAAGATTGAGGGCAGGAGGAGAAGGGGATGACAGAGGATGAGATGGTTGGATGGCATCATCGACTCGACGGACATGGTTTGGGTAGACTCCGGGAGTTGGTGATGGACAGGGAGGCCTGGAGTGCTGGGGTTCATGGGGTCACAAAGAGTCGGACACGACTGAGCGACTAACTGAACTGAACTGAATATGAGGACGTACCAGTATGCTAAATATCAAAGTGTCTCAGCAAGAATTTTTCCTCACACATCTCAAGAACCAGTGGCCCCAGACCTGTTACTATTTAGGACCCCCAAACTGTTTCTTACTTTTACCGCTTCAGTTTAAAACACACCCAGAACTCTGGAGAAACAGAAATGGTTTGGACTGCCTGCTCTGAGGTGCGCCCCTCACTCCAACAGCTGGCACCACTGGTGTTACTTTGATTTCCTTGCTATAGTGTACATGATAACAAAACACAGACTCATGTGTGTTGATACAAACCGTGTAACTACACAAGCCAACCTAAAAATAATATAAATGGCAGATGGATCTAAATAATGTTCTATAACTTTTTTTCACTATGTGTAAAAAAATAGTGATTTTCTTTTTCCAAACAAAGTGATTAATTGCTCTTCTGCAGAGATACAGTATTTCCACCAGGTTTTCTGGTTATTTAGAAGTTGAGACAACCTGAAGTTTGCAGAGGCTTCATCACCAAGTGCCAACTTGACTTGAGGAACCATCTAATACCAACCTATCCCACTCTAGACAGCAACTGTCTGTTGTTCTATAGAGGTAGAACTGAGCAGAAACAAAGAAACCAATTAGACTCAAGGGAATGGAAAGGTAGAGGAAGAGAAAAGGGAAGTGAACTACTTACGTGATCACTTTTTTCATCCTATGATTTATCACAAAAATTATTTGTCAAAGGAGAGACATTTCATTCACCCCACACAACACAGCTTTCCATTCTCTCCTCCCCTTAATGAAACACCTCCAATCAATTTTTATTCATGACTGTCTGTTCTTGTTTCCATACCCTCTTCATGTTGTAGAAGCAAACACTGGCCACTTTATAAATGTGTAAATTCAACATAGAATGATTATTTATAATACAGACCACACCTTACCAGGGTGACATAATGTTGTTCTACCTGAAGTTAGGACAGAATGCTCTAACTGTAAGTAATCTGTCAAGATCCTCACGATGTATGTTTAGTTTAAATTGAGTTTGATTTAGATATTTCCAAATCCTGCCATATTTTTTTAAACAATTTTACACCTGTTTATAAGAATTTGAAAAGATTTATTACCTTGTGGGTATGAGAGAAAGGGACTTATTTCCTACAGGGAGGTCTGACATTTATTTTTGACGTGATGGATCAGAGGATGATATGGTTGGATAGCATCGCCACTTTAATGGACATGAACTTGGGCAAACTCTGGGAGATAGTGAGGGACAGGGAGGCCTGGAGTGCTGCAGTCCATGAGGTTGCAGTCTAGGGGGTCACAAAGAGGCAGACATGACCTAGCAACTGAACAGTAGCAGCAAATCAGGAATCAATGCAAAGTCCATGTTCCAAGGGAGAAAGGCTATTATGATCCGAATGGTTTCTCCTCCAAACTCATACGCTGAAGTCCTGTATCTGTAGATATAGCCTTTAAGTCTGAAGTCTGCAGAGTCTTTAAGGAGGTAAAAAAGGTTAAATGAGGTCCTAATCCTCGTACCTTGGCGTCCTTACAAGAAGAGACAACAGAGGTCTCTCTCTATGGACATAAAGAAGAGGCCATGTGAGCACACAGAGATGGTGACTACCTACAAACCAAGAGACGAGGCTACAGAATGAAACCTATCAAGCCAGCACCTTGATATTGGAATTCTACAGCCTCCCGAAGTATGAGATATAAATGTCTGTTTTGAAGCGTCCCAGTCTGTTGTATTTTGCTGTAGCAGCCTTAGAAGAGGCAGACAGAGATCACATTCATAATTGGGAGGACCAGGAGATGGGCCAGGACTCGAAAGCCACTGACCAATCTGAATGGCTAGAATACCCCCATGGTTTAGGAAATAAAGGGGAAACACCAGTATGCACAGAAACGGGACATGCATTTATAGTGAACGCTGAGAACCAAGCCAGGGGATCGAATCAGCATGTGCAGAGCTTAGTGCCTTTAGAGTGGAACAGGATTTGAATCCCTGCTCTTCCCAGCTGTGGGAACCCCAACAACTTTTCTTCAGCTTCAGTCTTCTAGTTTGTGAAATGAGGATAAAGATCCTAACTATTCGCTGTGAAGGTTAAATGAAGTATTTAGGCAAAGAGCTCAGCACAGGACGTGCCTCAATAGGAACCACTTACTCAAATTATCTAGAGCAAAGAGTTAGAGCAGATAGGCCAGGGTTGCCACTTAATAGCTAGCTTAGCCAGAGGATGATGGCCAAACACAGCAAGGAGCGACAGTTCAACATGAGGGTCTTGGAACCACATCTCCAAAGGCGGAATGACTACCAGGAGCCCACGGCACTATAAGATATCATTGTTGGACCCATATCAGGGGCTGGCTGCTTGCTATCTGTTCTAAACAACTTTACTGATGTGGACAGATGTACGCCATCATTTTAGCAGAAAATGAAGAGTGTAAAAGACAGAGTAACTGGCCAAGGAAAGTCAACAAAGGACAGTGAGGCACCCCTGGGCCAGCAACCCCAGGCCTGGGTGTCAAGGAGTTGTTGTCTTTGCTGGATCTAGTGAGATCTGTGTTATAGGAAAGGGTCCTAACAGGAGCTGTGGCCTTTTCTAGTAGAACACAACTTTTACTTTTGTCTAGCTTGTTTCACTTTTTCTATTTCATATTCAGTGCTCTCATTTCATTTAATCTATGTTTTCCAATCTCTCCATCTCTTTTTTTTTTAAATTTTATTTTACTTTTAAACTTTATATAATTGTATTAGTTTTGCTGTTCTTTCTCAAGAGCCTTTATCAAACATAGTAGAAAAGCTTTTGTATATATATATATAAATAATCTGTATAATATATATTTTAGAAAACACAAATTTTGCCTAACTGAAAAGTTTATGACATTTTGATTCCACTTGTTTTACTTAGTATGAATAGACTGCTAGATTTATAATTAAAAAATAAATATGCAACAAGCAACAAAGGTTTACTATACAGCACAGGGACCTATAGTTAATATCTTAAAATAACCTATAATGGAAAATAATTTCAAAAATAATATGTGTATATGTACAGCTGAACAACCTTGCTGTGCACCTCAAATACTGTAAGTTAACTATACTTCAAATATATATATATATATTAAGAAAAAACAAAAAGCACACAAACACTGATAACCTGAGGCCTGGCAGGAAGGATGATGGGGAATAGGTAGATCCACCTCTCTTTCCTGTTGCTCTCTGCCTCCTTGGCCGGTCCCTCCTGTCAGCCAAACCCAGACAGAAGCCAGAGGTAAGGAAGCCCAAGTGGTTCAGTCCCTAGACATCAGGGCTCAGCTCAGGGAACAGCAGGGTATGAGTCTGAAGGGGCACAGAATACACAGTACAGTGAAACAGGGATAAAAGGAGAGTACCAACCCTCCGAATAAGAAGAGGCTCTGAACGAACCGTTCTTAGAATTGAGACTAAACCTTCTTAAGAACCCTCCCCAGTGTAATCACATACTCATCAAGGCAGAAAGGAGCTAAGAAATTCCTCTGTCTCCTCGGGGGCACGAAGGGCCCTCCCTAACTCCGTCATCCAACACGTCTCCTCCTCTGACTATATTCCCTCATGTGCATTTCAGAATCCTCAACACCTGGCTTCTGCCTGGGTGGCTGCTCTTTTCTCCTTCAGCTTCCTGGAAGCTTAAAATTTTTTCTAGAAATTCTATCTCCAAACAAGCTCTGATGACCCTATCCTACGATACCTGGGGGGTGAGTTTGATTTCAAATGTTTTAGAATCTGGTGCACATCTGAACACAATTCAGGGAGGAAAGAATTAAGATCTTTTGCTTTTTCTTTAACCTGTGTCCTGAATGCTCTACTTTGTTTTCTGTTAGTCATTGAAGACTAATGGGACTTTGATCATTTTCATCTTGGAATGTATTGCAAAGATGTTGACTTTGGGATCTAGTCCCCTTGCCTCCACCCCAGCGGATATGCACTCATAAGTCTTGTTGACATTAATGAATAGTTGTGTGTGCACAGTGCAAGGATAAGAGAGACAACCAAGGGGTCAGAGCAGCCATTTCTTTGCTAGAAGCGAGAGCAATAAACTTTGTCCAACCAAGGAACCAGGGGAGTAGCAATGTAGGCTATTCTGTTTTCTTTATTCTATAGGGAAACATTATAAGTTCTCCTAATTAATAGAATCTTTTGTGCATCACACTCAGAAGAGCTTTTCCCTTTCAAGGAGGAATCTAACAGTGCAGCAAACATATGCATTTTTGGCTTCTTTTCAAGCCATATTTATTAACTAAGTGCTAGGGTGGAGGATGGTTTTCTTGCCAACAGGATTCATAGGACACAGCACTTGAAAGCACAGCAAGGAATGAACCATTTCTATGACAAGCACAATCGCTGCCTGTAACTCTAACTGAGCTGGTGCTGTCAGCACTGACCGCATAAACCACAGACGAACTGAAGAGCTTCAGACACCTGGGATTAAACACAGTCTCCCAGTATTAGGAGGTGCCGGGGCCGATCCCTGGGGCCACTTGAATTTAGAGAAAATAGCAGCTGGTCAGACAGAGACCATTTCCGACTTCTCCCCACCATTTTGGACACAGTGATCTTCCTGGGGCTGAACTCTCCCATATCCTGTTGCTGGAAAGGAGTATCCTATTCACCAGAGGGCCTATGCTACTCCACACGCCCTTTGCAAAACAACGTTTCTGGAAGAAATCCAATGACCTATGAAACTTAGGGAATCTGCCAGATACTTAAGACACAGGCAGGTTTTCTCTGGTGCCTCCTTGCCCCCCCTCTTCTGCCCACCTTCTCTCTGGTCTCTCTCAACTTCCAAAGTCAGAAATTTCTCCTTCCCTCGGAGGCAGCCTGAGAGGATGAGGTTGGAATAAAAGGTAGTTACAGAGTTCATGCAAGGTGACAAAGCTGGCACACACTAAACACTTAGCATTATGCAGCCACCCCTTAAGAGTGCTCCAAATCCATCAGTCATCATGGAAAAATTAGAAGCTTTACTGGATTCCTGCCTCTCCAAACAGATCTTCTGAACTTCTTAATGGACTCCGTAATTCAGCACTTGAGCATAGAGCTTCAGAGCAGCAAGTCTGTCTCTACAACACACTGTCAGGCAACTTGGAACAGGCAGAGAGGAACAAGTCAAAACAATCAGCTATTTCATTAAGGGGATAACATTAACCTTGAATAATGCCCAAGTCTGACTCACATCGTCAAATATTATATATGATCTCTATGAGCAGGCCATTTTCCCAATTCACTGAAACATCTGCACATTTCAATGGGCTGAGCTTTACCCTGTCCACTGCCCTCTGGCTGTTTTTGTTGGAGATTATATAATTTAGTGAATGATGCAATCAGAAGAATGCTTTCTACCTGCGCTTTGTACATCATGTCTGGTGATTACTGCAACAGGCTAGATGGCTCGGAACCTTAGATTTCAACACCCTAAACTGCTCTGTGACCTTGGGCCTGTTACTTCCCCTCTCCTGGAATCCACTGTAAAAATGGGAAGGAGCACATATTCTTGCCTCTTTCACTGCTGGATTTGAAATACATGGTGAGTGCCATGAAAATAAGTACTAGTCTAAGAGACCAGTGCTCAAAGAAGTCAGGCTAAGAACCCTGGAAAGGAAGCAGCAGGGATAATTTAAAACAAAACTGTTTTGCTTTTTTTATTTATTTGCCTTTCTATTTAACTATGTGAGAAGCTCTGTGTTTAAAAGAGGACTCTGACTTAGATTTTCATTCAGAGATGTGAATTAAGAAAAAGAGAAATTAGAAAAGATTGGGAAGTAAAGAGTTTGCTTTGTTAGATATAAAAAAAGCTCACACTTTACCCTAAAATATATTCCACAAAGATCAATAATTTAAAAACAAAAAAATGATGTAATGAAAACCCTAGAAGAAAATGGAATATTTTTAGAACTTTGGAGCCTTTCTAAAGATGTCATGAAATCCAGATGCCACAAAGGAAAAAACATTGATGGAATTACTACATAAAATTGGAAAACTGCTTTATAGAAAAACATTAAAGATATACAGAGTCAATACATTAAAGAACAAGAGACAATGTTTCATTCACATGTCAGAACAGTCAAATGTCCTCAACATACAAAGTCTTCTTTAAAAAAAAGATATGAAAATTATGAATATCAAAATGAGCAAAGGAAATGAAAAGGCAATTCAGAAAAAATATTCAAAAGACCAATAAATGTATGGAAACACGTTCTACCATGCTCATAATTAAAGAAACATAAACCAAAATCATATACACATGAATACATGCATGCTAAATCACTTCAATTGTGTCCAACTCTTTGCGACCCTATGGACTATAGCCTGTCAGGCTCTTCTCTCCATGGGATTCTCCAGGCAAGAATACTGGAGTTGGTTGCCATGCCCTTCTCCAGGGGATCTTCTCTACCCAGGGATAGAACTGGTGTCTCTTATGTATTCTGCACTGACAGATGGGTTCTTTACCACTAGCGCCACCTGGGAAACCCATATGTATATGTACACATTATAATATATACATTTGGCATTCCACATTTTTAATCGTTAGAATAAAAACTGATATATTCAAATTTTATTTGTGATTCAAAGTGATTCTTCTAGGAATTTGTTCTGCAGATATGTTCCCAAAAGTATACAAAGACTCTGCTTTAGTATTGTCATAACAGAAATCTGGAGATGGTCAAGTGATGCAATACTCTAGTGAATTGTACTGATGTATGATACAAATTGTCTAAGATTTATTCTTAAGAAAACAAACTCTAGAACAATAAACACTATATTTCCATTTGAGGTCAAGAAAGGATCTATAGTATTTAGAAGTGTGTGTGTGTGTATTGTTTAAATGGACTTTCCATTGTATCAATCTGGGCTGAGGTTTCAACATTAATAATAGTAAGCAATATGTTTCCCCATATTTTAAATAGCATTATTATTCATTCAGAACTTACTTAAAAGTATAAAAAACTTTATATTTTGACTTAGCTCTTCACCCACCTTCAGTCCAAAGGATGATCAGAGTGAGAAGAAAAAAATTGATAGCATTATAGTTCCATGTGATTCCCTTCCTCATGAGGGAGGCTGAATGGAATGCCAGGAAGAGAGAAAGAAAGAGAAAACCTAAGAAAATGGCAAGCTCACCAAAGGGAGAAAATGCATCTCCCTCATCTCATTGCTTGTCAATCTGCAAAAAGTCAGAGGGACCCCTTCACACTGCTCTTACAACAGAATGTGGTCAGAGAGCTCTTGGGTGAACTTAATCTGTGTTACCTGGAACTCAGGAGCACAGAATGAGGTGTCTGCCTCCCGCCTGGAGAAGGGTAAAAGCCAGAGATGGCGTAGAATGACCTGTAATAGCAGAGCAATGACGGCGGGCTACAAAGGGAGTAGCCATTTTTCCAGGGTTTGGTGGGGCAAAGATGCTAAATTTTTGCATGAGCTAGGCCATCTGTAAGTCAGTCAGGCTAGTGCCATCTTGAAAAGATCTTGCCCCAGAGTTCTGCCTGCTGGGGCAAGATAATTCCAGCAGTAATCTTCTGAGAAAGGAGAGGAATCATAAGACTGCTCTTGAGGGAGATTCGTGAGAGGCGAGGCTCAGAGAGAGCATCTCCCACCGCAGGAACAGTTCAGAGAACAGAGAGCAGAGTCCCTGATTGGGCAGAAGTCTCTGAAAAACCCACAAAACTACTTCATGTAAGAAAAAGCCAGCAGTAAGTATCCACCGCCGGAGGGTTTAGATTTCTGATTACATACCACGCTTTGAGCAAGTCCTGTCCTTTACCTCGGATCCGCCTCCGCCTCCGCAGCCTCCTCCTGGAGGGGCGGGGATGCAGGGTTCACTGCCGGAATCCAGGAGTGAAAAGCTCTTTACAGGAGGGAAAGCCAGCGCGCACACTCCTGTTTCTACCTGCAGTTTTCTGAACCAAGATCAGGCCCAAGGCCCAGGAAGGGGAGAGATTTTAAACTAGATGTGAGAAGGAACTTTTGATTTGGATCATATTGACATCGAAATCATCCGAATTGACATCCAGTAGTGTAGGGCTGCACTCTAGTTGCAGTGCTTCCTGGTGCCCAGGTTTCTCACAGCAGCAGCTTCTCTTGCTGTGGAGTAGGAGCCCTACTGTGCTTTCCCCCTTGAGTAGCTGTCGCGCAGGGGCTTAGTTGCCTTGCAACATGTGAGATCTTCCTGGACCAGGGATAGAACCCATGTCCCCTGCATTGGCAGGTGGATTCATAACCACTGAACCACTAGGGAGATCCAGATTGACCTTTTAAAAATATTTAAAAACACACAAACACACTGTTTTTAACATCTAGATGTATTTGTAAAAGTGACAGGGTCTGCCCAATGTATTGTCCAAGGGTTGTGCAGAGATCTGAAGAATGACTCTGAAGTGTTTGGGGTAGAGGAAGAAGAAAACTGCTTTTCTGATTTTACCCCACTTAGTCTAGGTCATTCAATATACCAGTTAGCCATGGTTAAAAACTCCTGAAAAGATAAACAAGAAACTCTTAGCTGTGTTACACAGCTAAGAATAGGGTGTCATACAGGTGTCACACAGGTGGGGGCTTTACTTTCATTCATCTGTACTTTTTGCATTTTTTATAATAAAGACAAGTCACTCTGAAAATTTAAGATGTTTTCAGTATGGAGCTAATATGCATTTTGTAGCCAGATGAATTTATGACAACTCTCTGCCCTGGGGCATTTATATTAACAGTATCTTTCTTAGAATCTTCTCCTTTACCTTTAACACAGTTAACTACTGCCTACTTGGCCTAATCAGCTAGGATTGGGTGGAGTTCCCTGGCCACATAGTTGGCCCCATAGTGCACTAGAACTTTCTGGCCTCTATCCTTGGAAGTGTGCTGGAGAATAAATACCCGCAAAAAGGAGGCTCCAGACAGTTGATGCAGCGGCCAGTCAGGCTCATGGAACTAGGTGAATCTGCAGGGGCATTCCTTAAGTCTTTAAAGATGCTGATACATATATAAGGTACCATGAGGCGTTCCCAGGGTGAACAAGTGCAGGTCTACAGAGTTTTTCACTGAGATGCTTATTCATCCTCCCATCAATTCATCCTCCGTTCAATGTATTTTGACAGTCTAGTATTGTGACTGACCACGATGTACCTTATAGTTAGAAACAAATTGCTGACAATGCTGAGAAGAGGAAAGAGAAATTCCCCTCAATGGCCCTTTTTCCTAAGGACTATTTTGTTTTTATTTCTGTAGTCCTTTCATGTCAAGTCGATGGGGTATTTGGTCTGCACTGTGTGTGCGTGCTCAGTGGCTAAGTCATGTCCGACTCTCTTGTGACCCCCATGGACTGTAGTCTGCCAGGCTCCTCTGTGCATGGGGTTTTCCAGGCAAGAATACTGGAGTGGGTTGCCATTCTCTTCTCCAGGGGATCTTCCTGACCCAGGGATTGAATCAGCATCTCTTGCGTTGGCAGACGGATTCTTTGCCTCTGAGCCGCCTGTGAAGCCCTTGATTTGGTCTGCATCTCATGAATACCCATGGCTATGGGAAGGTAGTTTCTTGCCTTCAGATGAATTGGCCTGTGAGTGGGCTGCTCACCTGCTGATTCCATCAAAGAGACAGAAGGAATCTAGGAAAGACCTTGCTCTAAAGTCCAAGCAAAGGCGTCATGCCTTTGAGTTACAGTAGCAAAAAAAAGACAGTCCATCTCAATTTTGTCTTGCCTTTCCATGGAGGGAAAGTTTATGTATTTCACTATATTTACTCTTCTAAAAACTGGTTAGAGAGCTAATCCTTCAGGCTCAGGGTGTAACAACCAAGGACCCCTTTGTATTTGCTCCAGAAAATGCTGAGGAGGCAGTGAAGGAAAGGGGCACCGCAGAGGCTGTGCTGTCACCGTGACCAGCCCAGTCCTGCCAAGGCCTCTTGACATCCGAGCACCACCCTGGGGTGCCTGCGTGTTGGGTCTTCCTGGCAATTATCACTCTGTCCTATGATAAATCCAAGGCAAGGTGAGAACCATGGATGAAGAGAGTCAGACACAGGGAAGTGAACAATGTAGGGAAAGAGGAAAGAATCAGGAGTCATTTCTGGTGGTAGAATCCATGCCGGTGGCCATGAGCCAGGATGACATAAGTACCCGAGGTCAGTGCCGGACAGCAGAGGGCAAAAAAGGTGATGGGGGAAGGCAGAGGAAGGTGTGTCAAGAACTTGATTTGAAAAAAAAAATGCAGAGGCAAAGAAGAAACTTGAAGCATGGACAAATTCAATGTAAGACTGGCAGCCTTTCCTCTTTCAGCATGTTCTCAGTCTACTGAAGACAGCGTTCTGCTAGGTCATGCCATGACCACCCGCTGACCCCCACACCCCAGTAGGAGGCTGTACTAGTGAAATAACTAAGAGGATCATTAACCTGGATTTCAGAATGTGAGTATAAAGATAAAGGTAGATCCTAACACAGCTCTCTCCAGCTAGTTATGTAGTATGACAAGACTGCTGGGAAAGGAAGTTGCCCAGGGCTGAAATATAACAATTAATTAACAATGCAAAAGAACAGACTCTGAAAGGTAAGGACAGGAAGCACTCTGTAGTCCTATAAATTATTCCTGTTTATTGAGTGCTAAAAGCACAAGTTCCAGACATATATAAATAATATATTCGTATAAATAATTGAAAACACAAGGAAAATTACATAAGCAAAAACCAAATCTAAATTTAGCAAGGCCGCTGGCTTTCAGAATTCTTATAAACTGTGCTTTCACTAAGCCCCATCACCTCATCCAGGAGAATATCGAGATGAGAAATATTTTACTGTTGTGTGTCTACCTCGCCACAGCGTTTCCTTTCTTTGGTTTCCAGTTTCCACACCTAAAAAAAAAGAGGAAAAGAGGAGTGTGAATAAATGAGCTTCAACATCCCTTCCAGCTTTGTGACCATATTATTTCCTTAAAAATTACTATAATATTCACTAACTTGGATCCTGTTTATACTTTTATAGTTCAGGATAACAGCTTGTTTTAGGCTTGATTTTCTGTCTTCATTGTAAAAATCTCCTGTGTAAATCCTAACATCTCTGAGCATGCCAATCATCTCTAAATTTCAATTTTGTAATTTATGGTTTGACTTATCCTTAAACAGCACGTTCTCAACTAACATTGGTAATCTTGGTTTGGTGCTATTTAAACTTACAAATTACTCTCTTTGGCAAAAAGAGTATACTGTAACTACAACCTTAGTTCATGAATTGGCTAAATTGTTTCTCTCTCTTTGGGACATTAGCTTGTTGGCTGTTTCCTCCAGAGGAAGACTTTACAGGATGCCCAAGAGCTCTGGTGTAAATTAAATAAATGGGCTTCCTCTTCTGAGTTGTGCAAAATGCAGAAAGTGCATGCACTCCCTAGTCTTCTTTCCTTTAGCAATGGTTACACCCGATTCTAATGACAAATTCTCAAGTAGCCAACCAGAAGTCCTAGGTAATGAGAAAAGGGAAAGTCAGGTGCTTTCTGAGTTTGGCATAGCATTCAGCATTCTTCCTCGATGACTTTGTTTAAACTCAGAGATAACAGTTAAATCAAACTATCATTTACTGAATAGTGACCATGTAGCAGGCACACATTATCTCTAACCTAAGGCAATTTGGCAAAGTAGATACTATTATCTATACCCTTAGATACTAGTACTATAGATATCAGTAACTACTATAGATACTATACTATAGATATTAGTGTCTATACTACTGACCTTTGAGTCTCAAAGGTTAAATGCCTAGTCTATGGGCACATAAGAGACAAAAAACAGGATTTAATCCTGAGTCTCCTATGACTCCAGTATTCACACACTACTTCTGAGATCCTTTTGAAGCAACACACTGCAGGGGTGAAGCCTGTCGGCCCTAGAAACAGAATACTTGGTTTCAAATCCTTGATCTAGAATTTACTATAATAGCTCTGAGGTCTTGCACAAGTTTCTTAGCTTCTTTGAGCCCTTCCTTTATCATCTATTGATACTACCTACCACATAGGGTTAAACGATACAATATTGTATAATACAATAATGCTAGTCCATGCACTTAACATACTCCTTGAAAGTATTAATAACAAGCAGCTTATGGTGGTGGTTATAGTTGTTGTCATATTGTGCTCCCCCTAGAAGCAGAATTAATTCAAGTTCTGCAATGAAGCAAGGGCCTTTGCCTCAGTATCCACTAACAGCAGGTTCCTAATATGTTTGTTAATGATCTCTGTGGTTTGTTTGCATGCTCAGTCACTTCAGTCATGTCCAACTCTTTGTGACCCTATGAACTGTAGCTTACCAGGCTGCTCTGTCCATGGGATTCTCCAGGCAAGAATAATGGGGTGAGTTGCCATGCCCTCCTCCAGGGGATCTTCCCAACCCAGGGATCAAACCCATATCTCCTGTATCTCTTGCATTGCAGGCAAATTCTTTACCCACTGACCCACCTGGGAAGCTTAATAATATATTTTTGTCTGGGCAAGGGGCTATGTGTTTTTATTTTACTTTTATTTACATTTCCTACATTAGAATGAATATTTTTCTTTACCTTATGTGTATGTGTGCATGTGCATGCACATATATATGTATGTATGTTCTATATATGCAGAGTCACAGTTTATCACAATGCCACAGAAATGTTTTATTCTAGAGTTTATCGTGTGGTATGAGGTAGCATTTCTGCATCTGAAATTGCTTATTGACTAGTATCAATACAATACATGTACTTTGAAGAGTAACAAAGAATAGGTACTTTTCATTTTCTATTTTTTTAATAGAAATGTTATGAAATATTTATTTATATTTCTCAAACTTTACCTGGAAGGCAAAATTTACATCTTCAAAGACTAGGTTTGGGATCAAAATGTCACATAGTGAAAATATGTGTGTGTGTGTGTCTGTGTGTCCCATATCATTCATTTACTATGTCAGTAGGATGCTGCCAGGAGAAGGAAATGGCAACCCACTCCAGTATTCTTGCCTGGAGAATCCCATGGACAGAGGAGCCTGGTGGGCTACAGTCCAGGGGGTCGCAAGAGTCATACACGACTTAGTGACTAAACCATCACAACCAACATGATGCTGCCAAATTCATCAGTTCAATTCCTGGGGAGATAACAATTATCCTTACATTATATCCAACTTATAGTTGATAAATACAGGCAGTTAGAAACAACTGTTCCCTCCCAAGCTATTCAGTCTAACAGAAAAAAATTAGTATCCATAATTGAGTTGGTTCCCTATGCTATACATGTTCAAGGAGGCAAATGAGATCCTTAAAATATTGCCAAGACTGGTCACAGTCACTTTCTGAGACAAAAATCACAGATATTTGAGGCATTAAGGGTTATGAACCTTGAATAGAAAGCTGAGGAAAGGTGTATTTATGTCCCAAACCAATGAAGTGGAGTATAATAACCTCTCCATGAGTAGAATGCCATTCTCCTTAGTTAAGAAGATAGTGAAAGGGAAGGTGAAACTCGCTCAGTTATGTCCAACTCTTTGCAACCACATGGACTGTAGTCCATGGAATTCTCCAGGCCAGAATACTGGAGTGGATCAGATCAGATCAGATCAGTCGCTCAGTCATGTCCGACTCTTTGCGACCCCATGAATCGCAGTACGCCAGGCCTCCCTGTCCCTCACCAACTCCTGGAGTTCACTCAGACTCACGTCCATCGAGTCAGTGATGCCATCCAGCCATCTCATCCTCTGTCGTTCCCTTCTCCTCCTGCCCCCAATCCCTCCCAGCATCAGAGTCTTTTCCAATGAGTCAACTCTTCGCATAAGGTGGCCAAAGTACTGGAGTTTCAGCTTTAGCATCATTCCTTCCAAAGAAATCCCAGGGCTGATCTCCTTCAGAATGGACT
>NW_011494831.1:558966-559213 GCF_000754665.1 Bison bison bison
ACCTGGGTTCAATCCCAGGGCTGATCTCCTTCAGAATGGACTGGTTGGATCTCCTTGCAGTCCAAGGGACTCTCAAGAGTCTTCTCCAACGCTGTGCCCTTCTCCAGGGGATCTTCCCAACCTGGGATTGAACCCAGGTCTCCTGCATTGCAGGCAGATTCTTTACCAACTGAGCTATCAGGGAAGTCCAAGAAGACAGTGACACTTGTGATAATACTGACCTTAGGACCTTTGCACTGACTGTTCC
>NW_011494831.1:559313-564683 GCF_000754665.1 Bison bison bison
ACCTCCCGACCTTTGCACTGACTGTTCCCTCTTCCTAGAAGGGCTCTTCCTATAGAAGCCGCATGTCTGACTCTCACTTCCTTTAAGATTTTGCTCACATTTTAGGTTCTCAATGAAGCTTACCCTGATCATTTTGTTTAAAGCTGCAGTAGTCCCCCCTTAGCACTCCCTTTACTCTGCTGTACTGCTTTATTTTTCCATACTATATTCTTCTTCCTTAGGTTTGGTATTTACTGTCAATTATCTCACACCAACATGTAAATTCCATAAGGTCAGGCACCTCTATTTTGTTCATCAGAGATGATGAAAAAAATATTTGTATCTCAAGACCCTAGAGAAGCATCTAGAACATAATAGGTGCTCAACAAATATTTATTGACTGTAAGCAGATACTTCCCAATCCACCCTTCTCCCCTACCCTCCCCCTTGGCGACACCAGTCTGTTCTCTACATCTGTGACTCTTTCTGTTTCATAGATAAGCTTGTGTGTGTCATATTTTAGATTCCACATATACATGATTTAATACAGTGTTTATCTTTTTCTGACTTACTTCACTTAGTACAATAATCGCTAGTTGAATCCATGTTGCTGCAAATGGCAACATTTCATTCTTTTTATGCCTGAGTAGTATTCCACTGTGTATGTGTATCACACCTTCTTTATCCATTTGTCTATCGATGGACATTTAGGTTGCTTCCATGTCTTAGCTATTGTGAATAGTGCTGCTATGTATCTTTTTGAATTATAGTTTTATTATTGTATACATTTCTTGGGCTCAGAGATCCTGGCGTAGTGATCCAGTCACACATAGTGGATCCATCTATACATGCATAGACCCAATCACACATACATTGCGATAGTCTGTTCATTTCAAGTATCTGATCAACCGAATCACACACGGTGGTCTGTCCTATTCACTTTGGGGTGATAAGCACTAATCCTCATACAATTAGATCTGTCTCAAACTGTATCACAATTCTCCAGGATTTTTATCAATGGCTTTTGCAATCTGCCTCACACAGAATCCTAGGATTCTGTGTTAAGGTGCTGTCAGAACATTTCACACCAAGAGCACAATAAGTGCAGTATGAAAGAGCTGCTCCCCTCTGGCCAATATTTGAAGTTTATGTGAGGATATAATTACAGAATCTAGTGCCTTTCCATGTTACTGTTTCCAGGTTATACTCATCCTTACCCTGTAGGACAGCAGTTCTACCCAACCACAATTAAGGATGATGCCTCTGGCGTCACCTGAGTATCTCCACCTTGTTATCCCCACCTGTATAACTGATATTGTAAAAAGAGAGGAAATATATTGTATTACCCCACAACTTACCACACTGATTCATGCTTCCGCAGGTTTTTACACCTTCCCCTTAAAGAGGACCAAGAAGTACACATGTATATTTTTATTACCATTTGTCATGTACATTTACAACAATTAACTAGATGGGTAGATAGAAATGTTACATCCTTGATCATTTTTAAACAGAATGTAAATGTTGTGGATTTCAAAGCATTTGAGAACTTCTGATTTAAGAATCATTTGAAAATTAATTCTGTCTTCCCTAGAATGAATTGGATCTAGCCCAAGGTGGATGTTAAAATCAAAGCTTCTTCAAAAAGTGTATCAAATTCAAGTGAGAGTAGGCATATACACCCTTACTAAGCATGGATCTAAAATCACTGGAAATGCTGAATGGTTGTTACAGTATTTCAAGCTCTTCGTTACTATAGAATCACTCACAGTATTGAATGGAGTATTACTAAGATAAAAAATTGTTTAAATCTCATGCAAAAGTAACAGGATTAAATGTGTCTTTGATGAATGATATTTAAAGAAAAAATTCTTTAACAAAAAAATCTTCACTCATATAAAACCGTCCAGTCCCTCTTGGCCGTCGTCACTGTGATTTCCTCATCTGTGGCTTCTTTGTCTCCATCTCCATGCTCTGATTGCAACTGTCACTGAGTCACACAGCATGCTCTAGGCATGGAGCCAGTTTGATTACAACAACTGCTTGTGTGACAGAGAAAGGTGGTTTTCAGGGCCCTAGCAAATGGCTCACCCAAGCTTCTGACTCTGGGGCATAAATTTTGACTGTCATTCACAAGATGGAAAATAAATATCCGCCTAACCTAATAAACCAACAACCTGGAAAATACATATGGACCCAGAGTTCGACAACCAGGACATGGTGGGAAGGATCAGATTGATCCCACTCTAGCCTTAACATAAGCACAAATGAACACAAACACATTCCTCAAAAGCAGAATTTCCATGTATACTTGATGTATTTGCAATCATTTTTATTTTCCAAGGTCACTGTTGTGGCTTGCTCATGTTTTAATCCCTCATAAAAACAGTCGCTATTTTTACTCTACATGACTAGTTAATTCATATTTAAAATATTAACAAGTCACCTAAAGGCAGAAAGGTACCTGCTAGGTAACCTCATCCACCCCAAAACCTGCTAATTCAGGAGGAGAAATTTAAGTACTCTTTTAATCTCTAAGACTAAACTGCTCTGTTTTAAATTAGTTTTTTAGTTTCATGGAAACTAAGCCCTGTTTTGCTTTTCTTGGTTTTTACTTATCAAATAATATGGCATTCTATCAATATAGTTAGTACAAAAAAAATTTATTTCT
This sequence comes from Bison bison bison, assembly GCF_000754665.1. NCBI lineage: Eukaryota > Metazoa > Chordata > Mammalia > Artiodactyla > Bovidae > Bison > Bison bison. Next base: position 561,964 of record NW_011494831.1, read on the forward strand.
GTAGGGAAGTCTCTGGTGGTCCAGTGGTTAGGACTCTATGCTTCCACTGCTGGAGTAGGGGTTCCATCCTTGGTCGGGGAACTAAGATCCTGCAAGCCACATGATATTGTTAAAAAAAAAAATGTATCTATGTAAATAAGATGTCCCTACCATGATGACAACTGTGGAGGATATCACTTTGTATTTATTTTCATGTCTTTATGCTTCCTTTTCTGGTTTGCAACTAAAGTATAACCTGGAACATGGAAAGTCTTTCAGCCCCTGGAAAGAAGTAAACCTTTTCCTGTGATATATCTGTTACCCTAATGGTGGTTTTCTTTTTTTTGATTCATATCGTTCATCTGACCAAAACCTTATTAAACTAAGTACTTAGGTATTTTTAGGGGAAAGAAAAATAGACTGAAAAATAATCATTGGAGCTACTATATAATGAATATTTCTTAGGCTCCACGCCTATGCTAGTGCTTTACATGTATTATCTCAAACAAATCTACATGGCTGTTATTATTCTTATAATTACTTTCCAAATGAGCAAAGTTACAGAGGTTAAATTATTTCCCCAAGGTGACCTAATAAGTAGGGACTTCAGCCCAAGGCTCTTTGACCCCAAAAGCCCAGTTCTTTTCCGTTCACATACACAGTTAAAACCAAAGGAAAAGATGCATTTTGCTATTCCAGCCAGCAATTAGGATGGCAAATGAGACACATGTGCCTGAAACAACTTGAATTATTCTACAGGAATACTAGAGGAAATACAAAATGGTTTAGACAAAGGACCACTTTCTAGTGAAATAAACCAATGATAAAAGTAGAACTTGGGGAAGTCAATCCCAGACTGGAAAGAATCTGCAATTTTTAGTCATCCTCATTCTTCCTCCCTCTAGAACATTCATCTCCCAACTTAGCCAGCTTTTTTTTGTACTTTTGTTTTGCAGCTGGGATGGCCCCCAGGGTACTCCGCTTTCTGTAGATTTCTGGTCACAGTAGAAACTTACTCTTCTTTCCTTTTAGCTGAATCAAAGCTGGAGGTTTCCAAAAAGTATTCTGTGTGTGTGTGTGTGTGTGTGTGTGTGTGTGTGTGCTCAGTTGTGTCCGACTCTTTTCGACCCCATGGACTATAGCCTGACAGACTCCTTTGTCCTTGGGAAATTTTCAGGCAAGAATACTGGAACGGATTGCTATTTCCTCCTCCAGGGCATCTTCCTGACCCAGGGATCAAACCTGAGTCTCCTGCATCTCCAGCATTGCAGGTGGATTTTTTTTACCACTGTGCTACCTGGGAAACTCTCAAAAAGTATTCTACTAAGAAACAAAGGGAAAAATTAACAGTGAGGAGAAAGAAGGGAAGGAGAGAAAGTAAAAAAAAAAAAATGGAAAGAAGAAAGAATATTTGAAATTACAGAAATCAGTGTTAACAAATGCCAGATTTATTTTTTAAGTTTTTCTTTTCTGGCTTTGTTTTGTTATCCAGTCCTAAGGAAAGTCTACTCCATGTCTTTTCAATTTAGCTAATTCAAAGATCTCAAGTTTCTTTCTTTGCCTTTCTTTGGGGGTGGGAGTAGGTGACAGCTAAGGTTTCTCTGTGAATAAAGTGCATACATTATCTTATTTCACTAGAAGGACCAAATACAGAATAGGAAACTGAGGTTCAAAAAAATGAAATACTTTTCCAAGGGTCTTGGGCCAATCAAGAAGATCTGAGCAGGATTACAGACACCTCTCACACTTCAGAATTCTCCCCTTTTTGCCCTGAGGTACTTCCTCCCACTCAGTCCTTTACCTTCCCTCCTCCACCCAAAGGTTTTCCAGGGGAGGAAGCAGAAATTCAGTACTGGGGTAGTACACTTATGACTGGGGCTGAGGTCACATGCAAAGACTCTCAGAATGCTTGGGTTCAATTCCTCGTGGATTATATGTGTGTAACTGTGTGATCTTGGGCAAATGCCTCAACCTTCCTGAGGTGAGATTTCTTCATCTGTAAAACAGGGTTGAATCCTGGTGCTATCACCTTAAGGGTGAGCACGAAATATGTAAATACCCAGGTGAAGTGATTACAGCAGGCACAGATAGGCATTACATAATTGTAAAATGCTGCTATTAGGGAAGTTGCTGTGTGGGAAGGAATAAGAACTTAGAACTTTTAACACTCTTCTAAAACATGACAGAGTGTTACTCAATGCGTGAGTAGTGGGTCAGGTGATGGGTCATCTCCATGGTTTGGAACAATATTGATAAAGAGCAAGGAATATCTCTGAATTCCTACACCTTGGAATTGTCAGTTTAAATACAATCTACTATGTTGATCTTTGAAGTATTAGTTCATGAGGAAAGAAACCACATCCTGTTGTTGAAAGATAAACTGAGGCATATCAACATTTTAAGAGTTTATTTGAGCAAAAACTGACTCAAATCAGGCAGAGACAAACCAGAAGTGGTTAGGAGTGCCCCATCAAAAGAGCTAGTGGAAAGACTTTTCTAGACAAGAGGCAGAAGCAAAGCAAGGAAATTATTGATTGGCTGTAATTGACACCACTCTTATGGCAGAAAGTGAAGAGGAACTAAAAAGCCTCTTGATGAATGTGAAAGAAGAGAGTGAAAAAGTTGGCTTAAAGCTCAACATTCAGAAAACTAAGATCCTGGCATCTGGTCCCATCATTTCATGGGAAATAGATGGGGAAACAGTGGAAACAGTGTCAGACTTTATTTTGGGGGGCTCCAAA
>NW_011494831.1:564783-564873 GCF_000754665.1 Bison bison bison
TCATGCATTGGAGAAGGAAATGGCAACCCACTCCAGTGTTCTTGCCTGGAGAATCCCAGGGACGGGGGAGCCTGGTGGGCTGCTGTATGG
>NW_011494831.1:565064-570404 GCF_000754665.1 Bison bison bison
ATTCTGAAGGAGATCAGCCCTGGGATTTCTTTGAAAGGAATGATGCTAAAGCTGAAACTCCAGTACTTTGGCCACCTCATGCGAAGAGTTGACTCATTGGAAAAGACTAAGGGGACGACAGAGGATGAGATGGCTGGATGGTATCACCGACTCGATGGACATGAGTCTGAGTGAACTCCAGGAGTTGGTGATGGACAGGGAGGCCTGGCGTGCTGCGATTCATGTGGTCGAAAAGAGTTGGACATGACTGAGCAACTGAACTGAACTTGAACGTTTGCCTTATTTGGTGAAGCCAAGTTGGCTGTTTGTGATTAGTTGTTCTTAGGCTTCTGTTTCTTAACCTTGAGGCATTTCAGCTTAAGTTTGGGTTTGCTTACAGGAGCTACTAAGGCATTAAAGCCACCTCAGGGACCTCCTTGGAGGGTCCAGTGGTTAAGACTCTGTGTTTCCATTGCAGGCGGCATGGGCTGGATCCCTGGTTGGAGAACTAAGATGCCGCATGCACAGGAGGGCCAAGAAAAAAAAAAAGGAAGCCACCTCAGTCTAATACCCTTGTTTAATTAATTTCACATGGTTGGCCATTTTCTTTTAATTTTTAATTGGAGAATAATTGCTTTACAATGTTGTGCTGGTTTCTGTCATAGAACAATGTGAATCAGCCTTAAGTATACATATGTCCCTTTTTTTCTTGAACCTCCTTCTCATCCCCCCCCACCCCATTCCACTCCTCTAGGTTATTACAGAGTACCAGATTGAGCTCCCTATGTTATACAGCAACTTCCCACTATCTAATTTACATATGGTAATGTATATGTTTCAACGTTGCTCTCTCAGTGCGTCCCAGCCTCTCCTTCCCCTACTGTGTCTGCAAGTCTGTTCTCTACGTCTGCGTCTCTATTCTATTCCTGTCCTGCAAATAGGTTCATCAGTACCATTTTTCTAGGTTCCACGTATATGTGTTATTACACGATATTTGTTTTTCTCTTCCTGACTTACTTCACTCCGTATAACAGGCTCTAAGTTGGCCATTTTCTTAGTGTGTATATTTCTTTGAGCAAGAAAGAAACTATACAGGTAAACAGTTGTTTATCTTGGGGCTGGAACAAAATGCTTTCATCCTCAACCACAGGCTTCCAACTATCTTTCATTCCAATATAGATGTTATGAAAACACACAGAGAGAAGAAAGACTGAAAGACAGCCCCAAATGTGAAATTCTTCTCCAAATGTACTGTTCCTCTTGAAGGAAAGTGTTATTTGTTTATCAAACAGATATCTATCTATCTAGAAAGAGGACTGCATAAATTGGAGAATTGACATTTCATAATGATGTCCATTTAAAGAAAAGTTCAGTGAATGAGATGTAGCTTCAAGTCAGGTCTGTTTTCAGTGACCTGAAGGATTTAAATGGGTCCTTTTGAAACAGATGAATTGTTTGTGTGATAGATCGAATACGTTTCCAAGTCTCTGATACAAAAAATAATGCTTTAAGAAAAAATAATATTCCTTCCATAAAATGCACTGAGTTCATATGAAGCCTAACTTCTGTCTTACCTATTGACCTTTCCAGTTTTAGGATAGTTTGGATGGGGTCTGGGAAACTGTTTTTAACAGGTTAAAAATTTTTAAATAATTCTGATGCACAGCAAAATTTGGAAACTACTAGCATACTTCTAAAAGACTGCTAGTAGTATATATTCTAGAGGAGGAAATGGCAACCCACTCCAGTATTCTTGCCTGGAGAATCCCATAGACAGGGGAGCCTGGCAGGCTACAGTCCATGGAGTCGTAAAGAGCCGGACACAACTTAGTGACTACACACGCTGTAGTATATTATACTGACATGATACTATTTATTTCATCCATCTCCTTGTCTTGTGCATCTAGGTTTAATCTAAGTTTCCACCACTATAAACTGTGCTGTTATTATTTTTCTTTATAGTAACAGCTAACATTTATTGCAAGTTTCCTAGGTCCCAGCCACTATCCTACACACTTATTTCCTTAGGACAAATTCTTAAGAGGCAGAATTATTCAGATAAGTTTCATATATTTGAAAGGTTTTTGATGCCCACTGCCAAGATGCCACTCCAGAAGGTTTGCTCTGTGGCTGCTTTTGAGTGGGAAAACACTGATGGTTATGTTCCATGAAAACTAGTATTCAGCTATCAGCACCCACAAACAGCGGCTCATTCAAGAGACTTAGAAAAGACGCAGCACAATGTTCTGACTCGGTCATCATATCTTAGCTGCTATTGTTGCTAAAAGTAGCACTCCTGAGTGGCTGCTTCCAGGAATGGCTGTCCTGATCCGGCCACAGAGACTCTATGCCATTTCTGGGAACTGGCACATTTCACAGGCTGTCCCTTCCAGGGCCCATCAAGGCACAGCCATCTCCGGTAGTCAAGGGAACAGAAGGCAGGGTGGAAGTGCTGGATCCAAGATCTTTTTAAAAAAATACAATTTAATATGAAAACGTTCTGATAGGAGACCAAAAAATACGTACTGACCTATGTGTACAGGTAATGAAGACAATAAAGCCCATCTACAAAAAAGAATCAGGTAGGCATCCTGGAGACATCCAGTGAACAAAAATGAAATGTTTTTCTCTCCATTGCTCTCTTAATTTTAATGGAATGAAGTGTGTGGAGAATTCTGTGGGATGAATTACATAGTCATACCGCATCTTAGCCTTCTAACATGGAAAGGGGCAAAAGAAAGCATTTGGAGGGCTGGCATTTTTCCATGCAAGGCCAGTGTGAGATGTTTTGGCTACCTAAATAGATATTTTTAAAATTACAGCAGCAACCCATTATAATGCTAGCACTGGGAGACAAAGTCATCCTGTTTTCAAAGAAATCTGGTTGATTTAATTCATACAAATTAGCTCATTTAGGATCTCTGTACAAACAGCAAAATGTAAGCACTGTTTCACCTTTGCAAAGCAGAGGGAAACCACTTGGCAAAAGTGTGGGATTTTGAAACTGGAATGGATTTTCTTTTTCATTGGCTTCTCTAATCTTAAGAATATGGTAACAATAGAAATAATAAATAATTTCAATAGAGATGATCTAGTTCCCATTCTTATAAGTTAGAAAATTAAGACACAGAGAAGTTAAGGAACTTCTGAAGTTCACAGAGCTGGTGAATGGAAGTGTATTGTCTGACTATAAACCAAGACTCAATGTACTGTCGATTCCTTTATATTCTTTCCCTCTTGGCATTCCCATTTCTCAAGGAATTCAATATTGTACATTTAAAAGTTCCTCCTTTGAGGAAAAGTAGTCAGTAGAGTATTGCAACTACTAGCTAAAAGTGTTTATTTTTTCCTCTCTACTTACAATGTGCCTTCTATATGATGAAAACATCTACTCCTTCAAAAGCCTGGTGCATATTAAATGTGTATCTTATGAGCGGGTGTGTCTCAGAGCAATCACTTTGTATGGATTTTAGAAAAGCTAATACTGGAATCAATTGGTGTGTGAGAAAGCAATGAAGAGGCAGAAAGAATGGGTTATTTCTTGAGTTTGCAATCAGGAAGATTAGGAGCAGTGATTAAAAACAACAAAAAACTAAGCTGTTTAGGAGAAGGTAATCAGAAGACCCGGAGAAGGCAATGGCACCCCACTCCAGTACTCCTGCCTGGAAAATCCCATGGATGGAGGAGCCTAGTAGGCTGCAGTCCATGGGGTAGCTGAGGGTCGGACATGACTGAGTGACTTCACTTTCACTTTTCACTTTTCTGCATTGGAGAAGGAAATGGCAACCCACTCCAGTGTTCTTGCCTGGAGAATCCCAGGGACGGGGGAGCCTGGTGGGCTGCTGTCTATGGGGTCGCACAGAGTCAGACATGACTGCAGCACCCTTTATGTTTATTTATATTCTAATAGCTCTTTCATTTCTAAAAGTTGAAAATTTTAAGGACTATGAAGTCTGCAATGTAGCCAGATAGGAACATGATACTTTGATAGGAAGCAATTTAACCAGGGCAGACGTGAAAATATGGGCTTCTGTGGCAGCTAAGATGGTAAAGAATCACCATGTTGCAGCAAATGGAAAAATTTCCTTCCTTTATATGGCTGAATAGCATTCCATTGTATGTATATAACATATAATTACATATCCTATATATATACCTATATATACATACATATCCTATATATATTTATCACTCCTTAAGATGATGCTGTGAAAGTGCTGTGCTCAATATGTCAGCAAATTTGGAAAACTCAGCAGTGGCCACAGGACTGAAACCACAGTTTTCACTCCAATCCCAAAGAAAGGCAATGCCAAAGAATGCTCAAACTACCACACAATTGCACTCATCTCACACACTAGTAACGTAATGCTCAAAATTCTCCAAGCCAGGCTTCAGCAATATGTGAACCATGATATTCCAGATGTTCAAGCTGGTTTTAGAAAAGGCAGAGGAACCAGAGATCAAATTGCCAACATCTGCTGGATCATGGAAAAAGCAAGAGAGTTCCAGGAAAACATCTATTTCTGCTTTATTGACTATGCCAAAGCTTTTGACTGTGTGGATCACAATCAACTGTGAAAAATTCTTCAAGAGATGGGAATACCAGACCACCTGACCTGCCTCTTGAGAAACCTATATGCAGGTCAGGAAGCAACAGTTAGAACTGGACATGGAACAACAGACTGGTTCCAAACAGGAAAAGGAGTATGTCAAGGCTGTATATTGTCACCCTGCTTATTTAACTTATATGCAGAATACATCATGAGAAACGCTGGGCTGGAAGAAGCACAAGCTGGAATCAAGATTGCTGGGAGAAATATCAAGAACCTCAGATATGCAGATGACACCACCCTTATGGCAGAAAGTGAAAAGGAGCTAAAAAGCCTCTTAATGAAAGGGAAAGAGGAGAGTGAAAAAGTTGGCTTAAAGTTCAACATTCAGAAAACAAAGATCATGGCATCTGGTCCCATCACTTCATGGCAAATAGATGGGAAACAGTGGAAGCAGTGTCAGACTTTAATTTTTGGGGCTCCAAAATCACTGCAGATGGTGACTGCAGCCATGAAATTAAAAGACACTTACTCCTTGGAAGAAAAGTTATGACCAACCTAGATAGCATATTGAAAAGCAGAGACGTTACTTTGCCAACAAAGGTCCATCTAGTCAAGGCTATGGTTTTTTCTGTGGTCATGTATGGATGTGAGAGTTGGACTGTGAAGAAAGCTGAGTGCTGAAGAATTGATGCTTTTGAACTGTGGTGTTGAAAAGACTCTTGAGAGTCCCTTGGACTGCGAGGAGATCCAACCAGTCCATTCTGAAGGAGATCAGTCCTGGGTGTTCATTGGAACGACTGATGCTGAG
>NW_011494831.1:570603-579335 GCF_000754665.1 Bison bison bison
TGCTTTTGAACTGTGGTGTTGAAAAGACTCTTGAGAGTCCCTTGGACTGCGAGGAGATCCAACCAGTCCATTCTGAAGGAGATCAGTCCTGGGTGTTCATTGGAACGACTGATGCTGAGGCTGAAACTCCAATATTTTGGCCACCTCATGAGAAGAGTTGACTCATTGGAAAAGACTCTGATGCTGGGAGGGATTGGGGGCAAGAGGAGAAGGGGACGACAGAGGATGAGATGGCTGGATGGCATCACTGACTCGATGGACGTGAGTCTGAGTGAACTCCGGGAGTTGGTGATGGACAGGGAGGTTGGTGTGCTGCGATTCATGGGGTCGCAAAGAGTTGGATACGACTGAGTGACTGAACTGAACTGAACCGAACTGAACTGAAGACTTAGAGGATGAGATGGTTAGATAGTATCACTGACTCAGTGGACGTGAATTTGAGCAAACTCCAAGCGATAGTGGAGATAGAGGAGCCTGGTCAGACACAATTTAGTGACTGAACAACAATAGAGGAGAAAGTTAGGTATCTGTTTCATAATACCTTTTGAAATAATGCTGGTTTTATTTAATATCTTTGGCTGGGGAAACTGTGCTAAGGGAACAATATGGACAGAAATGCATTTTATACTAATGGAACATATGTAGTCCTCCTTGAAGTATATGTATTGTTATTGCTAGTCGAAATACAACATATACGGTGTTGCTGTGTGAGTCGAGATAAAGCAAATTTTAAAAGTACATAATTAAAAATAGAATATCAAATACAAGAAGAAAAATTTGAAAAGCTTTATCTGCATCTTGAACACCACAGGTTTGCACTGTGTCAGTCCACTTATAAGTGGATTTTTTTGAATGAGAAATAGTACAGTACCACACAATCGGGTTGATTGAACCTGTGAATGTGGAACTTTCAAGATGAGAACTGACTGTGAAGTTATAAGTGGATTGTCTACTGTATGGGTTGGAGTCCCTAACCCCAGCATTGTTCAAGAGTCAGCTGTACTTCTATTTTTTTCAGTCTATTTTTCTTAGAAAAGACAGTGACCCATTCAAAATAATGTTTAGTAAATGAGGATTTTCATAACAGTTAATTCACAACAATATTCACCTAAGGGGAACAGCTAAAGAAACTGAGGCATATAGAAATTAATGAGAAACAGTTGGACTTGGAAATTCACTGAAGAAGAAACATGAATAAAATTAAGCCTCATGATTAAGGAAATACAAAATAAAACAGCAATAAGATAACATGTTGGGTGTACTAGACTGATAAAAACTAAAAGAGATTGTTAATAAACACTTTGAGGGACCTCCCTGATGGTCCAGTGGTTGGGATTTCCAGTGCAGGAGTTCTGGGTTCCATCCCTGGTTGGGTAGCTAAGATCCCACTTGTCTCATGGCCCAAAACCAGAACATAAACAACAGAAGCAATACTGTAACAAATTCAATACTTGAAAAAAACACTTTGAGTGAGAGTATAGAGAAAAGGGTACTCTCACACACTATTGGTGAGAAAACTTGATGAAAAAAAATGGAACTGTGTTAGGGAGCTTGGGATCAACATGTAAACACTGCTATATTTAAAATGGATAACCAATAAGATCCTACTGTATAGCACAGGGAAACTCTGCTCAATGTTATGTGGCAGCCTAGAAGGGCGAGGAGTTTGGGGGAGAATGCATACATGTATGGCTGAGTCCCCTTGCTGTTCACCTGAAATGATCATAACATTGTTAATTGGCTATATTGCAACATAAAATTAAAAGTTTAAAAAAATTTTTTAATGTAACAGTTTTTGGAAGACAATTTGGTATTATCTTTCATTATTTAAAATGTTTATTCTCCTTGACCTTGTAATTTCACTAATATAAATCCAAGAGAAATCTTCACTTTTAAGCTCAAAGATAATTGTATGAGGGTGTTTATTAAAGGATTGCTTCTAAGAGAAAAATCAAAACCTGCAAATAATTTACGACTGATATCCATTTATAGACAGAAACATAAATTATAGTGTGAAAGTGTTAGTCACTCAATTGTGTCCAACTCTTCAAGACCCCATGGACTGTGCCCTGCCAGGCTCCTCTGCCCATGGAATTTAACAGGTAAAAATACTGGAGTGGGTAGCCATTCCCTTCTCCGTCAGGATCTTCCTGACCCAGGGGTCAAACACAGGTCTTTTGCATTGCAGGCAGATTTTTTATCAACTGAGCCACCAGAGAAGCCCAAATTATAGTATACTCACATTATACCATATAACCATTTATAGAAATGAACTCTTACTGCTGAAAATACACTTGACATGTTAAAAAGGAAGTAGAATAATATGCAAAACCTGCTTTATTATATGAGTATGTCAATAAATACATAGAAAAGGATCTGAAATTATATATTCTAAACTGTTAATCATGGTCAGCTTTAGGTAAGTGGGATTGGAGTCCTCACTTTTACTTTTGTACTACTTAGAGTTCTAAGTTTTTACAAGAGCACTTGTTTTAATTAATTTAAAACTGAACCAAAAAAGGTAGCTTAGTATTTTGTCTTTCCACTTGAGGATTACTGTGATGATATACAGAAAAGTCTATATAAACTTTCAACTCTGACATATTTAACTTGAGGTAGTCGGTTAAGTCTGGGGATTTCTTCATTTTGATATTGTTTTGTACCGTTTAAATGCACAGCTCTGACTTGCACATGGTGTATGATCACCCAGCTTCACGTGAGCTCCCTTCAAATTCTGAAGAGGCAGTGAGTAACTTCTGTCAACACTGTTGAGGGTACAATACTAGACATTTTGAGAAGATAAAAGAAATCTTAGAAAGTAAAGCTCCCATTGTCTTAACATGATATACAGGAATCTAAGAACATTTTGGAATAAAATAAACACAACAAAAAAATGTCAGTATAGAGTTATTGCATGCGTTCAGAAAAGATGAGAAAAATGGAAGGCTCAGTGAAAACTACAAGCAACAGCCTTGGGCATTTAGTGCACAAAAAGCAGACACAGACAGTTCTTGAGTTGGGAATCAAAACAAAGTACATTATGCAAAAGATCCTTTTCTCGGAATATTTAGGTATTAATTAGTAGATTGCTGAAATAAACCAAAAGGACCTAAACAATAAATAACCGCCAGAAAACATCATTGAAAACAAACAAGCCAGCTACATAAATACTCATTAGGTCACGGGTGGTATCAAACAAACATACTCCAGGGAAAGTGAAGGTAGGTATCAGTGAAATGGGTAAAATATTTAAATAGGCTGAAATTTGGGGAGTGACTGTAAGAGCTTTATCCTCTGGGGGCTTCATCTTCAGCATTGACCTTGCTGTCATATAAAAATGTAAAAAAAGAACCAAACATGTATCAAGTCTCTCTTAGCTCTAATTGTCCCTTTGAAGGTAGAAATTTTACAAATAAAAAACATTAGCACTTTTTTTTTCCTTTTCACGCTCTCCTTGAACACGTGTAAAGACATTTTCAAGAATGGTTTTTCATTTCATTGTTCTTGCTTATGTTTCAAAATAATGTTTTATAGTAACTCAATGTGACATAAATAGGGAAAAAACATGATAGATGGATAAACAGATAGACAGATCTACATAGATTAGATATATAGTGGTCTCTGCCCTTGGTTTCTAGCACAGAGCTCTAAAACCCTTGTAATTTCCTAAATGATAAGAACCCTAGAATGATCTCTTGTTCTAGTGTTTGTCTTTGGCCCCTGTCCCTGACACAGACCTCCCAAAACTCTTGTAAATTCCTATGTGATAAAAGCTCTGGGAGCATCCTTTATTCTAATAAGGTGACTCTGGGTAGGTTCCTGGACAGCTCCTGAATCAGGGACAAGTCATGATTAGAAGCTTGGAATTTTTGGCCCCATCCTCTATCTTCTGGAGAGGGGAGGAAGGTAGAAACTGACTTAAATATTGATCATGCCTATGTGAGAAAGTCTCCATAAAATCCCAATAGTAGAGAGTTCAGAGAGTTTCTGGTTTGGTGAACACATGGAATCTCCACCCCTTTCCCTATACCTTGCTCAACATATCCCTTCTATCTAGATATTCTTCTGTATCCTTTATCATATCTTTTTATAATAATCTGTTGTGCTTTGCAATCCTATGGACTGTAGCCTGCCATGCTCCTCTGTCCATGGGATTCTCCAGGCAAGAATACTGGAGTGGGTAACCATTTCTTCTCCAGGGGATCTTGTGACCCAAGGATCATACCCGTTTCTCTTGCATCTCCTGCATAGCAGACGGATTCTTTACCATCTGAGCCACCAGGGAAGCCCATGATAAACTGGTATGAGTAAATATTTCCTTAATTAGGAGAGCTGCTCTAGCAAATTAAACCTGATGAGTGGCCCTTTGGAATCTCCCATCTATAGGCTATTACCTGGGCTTGCAACTGACATATGAAGTTGAGGGGGAAGTCTTATGGGGCTGAGGCCTTCACCTGTGAAATCTGATGCTACCTTCAGGCAGATGGTGGCAGAACTGAGTTAAACTGTAGGACATGAAGCTTGTATCATTTGTGTGGGGGAAAACCACTATATTAAAAGTGAAGTGTTCTGTGTAAAAGTAACAGAGACACATAGAAGAGAAACATACAAGGGAAGAATTGCTTTTCCCTACACAAAAGGAGAAAACTGATTTTTCTCCCCTAAATACTCACCTACTGTGAATCCTCTATTTTAAATAAAGCAAAACCAGTTGTTCCTGTAGCACTTTGCTCATAACTCTTACAGCACTTACCATGGTGATTTACCAACTTACATCTTATCTTCACCAGACATGAATTCTTTGAAGTCAAGGACTGCTTTAATTTCATCTCTAGTACTTTGCCTGGCATATAAATTAATTGATCAATTAATTAATACTTCTAATATAGATATCTTCTGTGCACTTATCAAAGATGGATTTTTTTTTTTGAGAGGTGGACTTAACACCACTCTGTAATGAATTTTGATGACAGGTTTTCTGAAGTGTCTCTCTCTATTCCTTACTGAGTACTTTTTGTTTTATAAAAGAAGATCAATATCAGAAGTGAAGGTGATGAAAAAGAATAAAAAAATCAAGAAATAATTATTGTTAGAATTAAATGAGTTACATTTCAAGTGATTGTCAAGGAAATTTGACATGTAGATATATGAAAAGTATAAAAGAAACTGGAATTATACATAAATAGAATTTGTGAATTTGAATGAAAGCTTGACACAACCTCTAATGTCATTTATACATTTGACTGGATAGGAGCTCCAGAGATAAAAATTTAAAATATAAATTAAAAGTTGTCCTTTTGGAGTAATAAATTACTAACACCATGTAAAATATTTGATAAACACCTATCAGACAGCTCACATTATGTTATTATACAAAAGTAATTTGATACTTGTGAATATTGAGGTTTCATACAAACTTGGAAATGATGGATAACTAAATATAGATATTAAACAGATATACAGAGTTAACAATAATGTCATGGGACTATCAAGAATAACTATATTTCTTTCATGTAGACTAGATCAAATAATGTAGGATTGTAGAAAACAATTTTATTTTACCAAATCAATTCTAAAAAGCTCTATGAAAACTATCAGGGGATATACTTAAAATAAACCAGGACAATAAGTTAGTACAGAGAGATTGTTCAAAGTACTTGGCACAGCTTGGCAGGGCACCCAGAAGGAAGACTGGGATGACCCAACAAAGGAAGGAAACTTGAAATAAACAAAGATTGGCTAAGACCCAGAAGATAATAAGGGTGTGAAGTGTTTTAGGGCTTCCTGATAAACAGCATTAGAGCTGAGGGTGGCATTCTCTAGTATGAATGAAAGTCAGTGTCTTTTTAGGATTTTAAATCTTATGGAGAATGAAAGCATCTCTCTCTAGTGATGTAAGGACTGGGCAGATATCTCTGGAATCGAAGTTTTCAGCATCTAATGACTTCTAAACACAGCATTTTTCAATATGGTGTATACTCTAGATTTTATCAAAGATACTAAAGGTATTATCATAGGATTCCAAAATGGACAAATTTGTGGATGCTAATAAGGCTACTGTCATGAGAGGTAAACAACAGCAATCATTTTTATTACCTGCCATGACATTTTCTCATACAACATTTTCTCTTGTATTTTCTAAATGCTTCCTTTGGATTGTCCATGTCTCCCTAGTTAGAATGCAAGTTTATGGGGGAAAAAAAAAAAGGGTTCACTCCCAGAACTTAAAGTAGTCCTGAATATTCTGTTACTTACAGGTATCAGGTTGGGCTAAAATGTTCGTTAGGGTTTTTGAATGCTGTTATGGGAAAACCCCAATGAACTTTTTGGCCAACCCAATATTTTTACCGATTCTCTTCTCTCTAGCCCCTGACTAGTACCCTATTTTCTTATGTAGACCATTGCAATGACCTTTTTATTGCTCTCCAAAATCCTCACAAATATATCTAGGAAGACATGGAAAACCAAAAGGAAGTATTTAGATAACATAAGATATTACACAAAGCAGATAATAAAAATACTATCTTTTCCCTCTAATACTGACATTTCATCTATAGCTTTCCTTCTGTCACTATCACCTAACCTTCTGCAGTCTATGAACCCTAACTATTAAACTATATATTATATATGTGCACACACGCACACAGAGGCACACAGGTGGGGGCTGGAAGGGCCAATGTTATATGTAAACATAGGATCCTAAGTTTGTTCTTGCATGATAGTAGAGCAAGGAGAAGTCAGGACAAATTACAAAGTTTTAAGACTCCCTGAGTGGGTTGTGTAAAACTACCAGGGTTCACACATGCTTAGTAAAGTGTGACAAATTCCAACTCAAGTGCAATGTTGCAGAGTGAGAAGAGAAGGGAAACTTCAGCTTAGAAGCAGAGAGTTGAAAAAAAAGAATATTTTTTAGGAAAATAGGAAGACTTGAGAGAAGAGGGACACAAGGATGGAGAAGGAAAAGAGTAGCTCTCAAGGGCATAGTCCTCTATCACAGAGTCCCAGCACTGCAAGGAGCTCAGAATTCATGGTAGGCTTAATCCAGAGAGAAGCAGAGATAAGATGCTGAGTGGTCTAAATACTAGACCAGAAGGAAGAGGCTAAAAGGAATCAAGAACAAAAATCCTCTTTGGGGGACCAGGTAAAAGGGTTGGAAATAAAGGGGGGAATATTTGACTTTTATACAAAAGTCTGAAGAACAACAGATCTGTTCAAGGTTAGGAAGGTCCATTTTTAGAAAGAAATCTATAGCAGGACTTAAGTTTCAGTGTGCAGGTGAATACTGGGGGATCTTGTTAAAATGCAGACTAGAATTCATCAGGGCTGGGGTGGAGCCCAAGAGTCTACATTTCTAATGAGTTCCCAGGTGGAGCTATGCTGCTTTGAGTGGCAAGGATTTATCTGGTATTAAATAAGGGTATTTAAAGCACTTTTATAAAAGAAACAGATCAAGGAATTAGTGCTTTCCAATATAGAGAGCTTCAGTGGGTTTATCAAAGACTTTAATTATGAAATTATCCTCCCTTTAACCCTTAGTTGAGGGCACTGAAAACATATTTAAGATCAAAAGAGGGAATACAGTGCCCCAGTTTAAACCAAAGATAACATTTGAGAACATAATTATTGTTAAATGTCTACTTTATTAAGAAGATCACTGTGTTGTTTACAGCTACACATGGGCATGTTCAAGTGCCCCCAAAGAACTTTCTGTGATGAAAGAAATGTTCTATATCTGAACTGTCCAATATGGTAGCCACTAACCAGCTGTGGCTATTGAGCACTTGAAACAAAGCTAGTATAACTGAGAAGTAAATTTTTAATCTTACTGAATTTCATTAAATTGAAACAGCCACAGGTGGCTAGATGCTGTTGTTCAGTCACTCCGTCATATCTGATTCTTTGCGATTCCATAGACTGCAGCATGCCAGGCTTCCCTGTCCTTCACTATATCCCAGAGTTTGCCCAAACTCATGTCCATTGAGTGAGAAGGGGATGACAGGGAATGAGACTGTTGGATGGCATCACTGACTCAATGTAGCTAGTAGCTTCCATGATCATTAAAGCTGCTGGCATCACCAAAGACAATCAGATGATTTTGCCTTCAGATGGAAGTAGTTTTCCTATCAAGGCTCTAGAATTAGTTGCTGCTGCTGCTGCTGCTAAGTCGCTTCAGTCATGTCCGACTCTGTGTGACCCCATAGATGGAAGCCCACCAGGCTCCCCCGCCCCTGGGATTCTCCAGGCAAGAACACTGGAGTGGGCTGCCTTTCCTTCTCCAATGCATGAAAGTGAAAATGAAAGGGAAGTCGCTCAGTCCTGTCCGACTCTGTGCGACCCCAAGAACTACAGCCTACCAGGCTCCTTCCTCCATCCATGGGATTTTCCAGGCAGGAGTACTGGAGTGGGGTACCACTTCCTTCTTCCTATGCCATGCTATGCTATGCTAAGTCGCTTCAGTCGTGTCCAACTCTGTGCGACCCCATAGACGGCAGCCCACCAGGCTCCGCCGTCCCTGGTATTCCCCAGGCAAGAACACTGGAGTGGGTTGCCATTTCCTTCTCCAATGCATGAAAGAGAAAAGTGAAGTCGCTCAGTCGTGTCCAACTCTTAGTGACCCCATGGACTGCAGCCCACCAGGCTCCTCCATCCATGGGATTTTCCAGGCAAGAGTACTGGAGTGGGGTGCCATTGCCTTCTTCCTAGCCAACTCTTTGTGACCCCATGGACAGTAG
>NW_011494831.1:579435-586513 GCF_000754665.1 Bison bison bison
GTAGCCTGCACCAAGCTCCTCTATCCATGGGATTTTCTAGGCAAGAGTACTGGAGTGGGTGGCCATTTCCTTCTCCAGGGAATCTTCCCAACCCAGGGATCAAACCCAGTTCTCCTGCATTGTAGACAGACACTTTACCGTCTGAGCCACCAGGGAAGTCCCTAGAATTAGCTGCTGCTGCTGCTAAGTCACTTCAGTCGTGTCCGACTCTGCGACCCCATAGACGTCAGCCCACCAGGCTCCCCCGCCCCTGGGATTCTCCAGGCAAGAACACTGGAGTGGGCTGCCTTTCCTTCTCGAATGCATGAAAGTGAAAAGTGAAAGTGAAGACGCTCAGTTGTGCCCGACTCTTAGTGACCCCATGAACTGCAGCCTACCGGGCTCCTCCATCCATGGGATTTTCCAGGCAAGAGTACTGGAGTGGGGTGCCATACCAATCTGCAAAAGAGACCCCAGAAGTGTTCAGATCACATTCGGAGAACTGATAGGATAAAGGAATACACGTGCCTGACACCCACAGAACGCAGCTAAGAACAGCCAGGGAATTCAATCCTCCTTTTATCAAAAGCAGAGTTCTCCTACCAAGTCATCATCTATAGTAATACTAACTTGAAATAGAAAGAATATCCCATGAAGGATCCTGTCTTTGATAATAATATAACATTGATATAATATAATATTATGTTTTATAATAACATAATACACAGACACACACACACAGGCTTTCAAAGGAGAAAATTTGAGTTTCACCTCTAGCTGCTGCTGCTGCTGCTGCTAAGTCGCTTCAGTCGTGTCCGACTCTGTACGACCCCAGAGACGGCAGCCCACCAGGCTCCCCCGTCCCTGGGATTCTCCAGGCAATAACACTGGAATGGGTTGCCATTTCCTTCTCCAGTGCATGAAAGTGAAAAGGGAAAGTGAAGTCGCTCAGTCGTGTCCGACTCTTCTCGACCCCATGGACTGCAGCCCACCAGGCTCCTCCATCTATGGGATTTTCCAGGCAAGAGTACTGGAGTTGGGTGCCATTGCCTTCACCTCTAGCTACATTCTCACTAAGGTATGGCCTTTGGCAAGTCACCTAACCTCTCTGATCTTCAGTACTAATTCTGTCTGTAAATTGGAGTTAATAAAATGCCTAGTGGATAAGAGTGTGAGGAAAGTAACTTCCTGAAGGGCCTTGTAAGTTTTAAAATTCTATGCAATGGCACATTATTTATTACTCACTAAAAGGAAGTGATATGCCATATTTAAAACAGAATTCAAGGAACTGCCCAGATTCTTTTGTTGTATTGAACTTGTGTTGCATGCACGTGGCCTTGGAAATGTTATGTAACGGATATGTCAATCGTTCATTTTTGTTGAAATGGGATATAACCTTCAAGGAATGAGCATTCCAAAGCCATTTGGGAGAACGATGGTTTAAGGGAGGAGTGCTTTATTTAGTAGCATGGGCCCCCGTAAGCATCCTCCCTGCTAAGATTATACTGAAAAGAAAGGAAATCACAGACTGCTCATTTCCCTTGTACTGCTTGTAATCTCTTGGAAACTTCCTGTAAAAGGCAGTTATAGCATTACATGTAAACTGATTTCACACTTACCGGATACTACCAGACCAACAATTGCAGTCCTTTGGGAGAAAAATAAAATAGCATACTGATTCTTTATACTTTGCATTAGTTTGGAAGAACATGGAAACCCTAGTGATGGAGAAACAGACTCATGCCAGAGGCAAGGAAACTATTTAGAAACATGGTTACCATTTAGTAATTCCACTGAGAGGCCAAGCTCATTAGCCAAGAGACTGGTTACACTTAAAAAAAAATTATTCATTAAACAAAGTACAGCATGAAGAAAGAGTTCCCTTTGATCTAGGTACATATTAACTACAGTTTTAAAATACAAAATTTTAATAACATCTGCTAAGAAGTAATGTTAAGAGTAATTTTAGAAATGGCAATGTGTACATATATTTTATGTACCGTTAGAACTTTAAATGTTGGCATGGCTGTCTCCTTTTGGCTTTCCAAAAATACAAATACCTGCTGAGAGCTTATTAGTGCAAGGAACAGTGTGTGTGAAACACTGAAGTGCAGTAGTGTTGAAGTCACAATCGGAAGCCAGAAGGGACTCCTGATTGCCATCGAAGTGTCAGTCAATACAGCTTCATCTTTATACATGCATAAGGCCTTTGCATGATATTTGAAAAGCCTCCATTACTGAAAATCACTGCTAAAGAGAATGCCAAAAAACATGAAATGCAGCCTCTGCCTTCAAGCCTTTAAAATAAACATGAAGTCAAAAAAGTTGATTAGGAAAGGGGAGATGGTTATCAATACAAGTATAAAACAGTGAAGAAAAAAAAAAGAACTTGTGAAAACAAATTCTGAGTACAGAAGAAAGATAATCACTATGGATCAAGTGGTCTCGAAAGACGGAGAAAGCCTTGGAGTGCTACCTGCCATCTATCAGCGCCTCCACAAGAGCAGGACACTTTTCCTCTGCTTGTGAACCCTGGTCTGACACCTGCATGGAACCCAAAACCCACTTGTACTTTGATAATGCTCTATACTGGCAATTAGTTGGCAACTGTGCTGTTGGTTCATGGATGCTTTCGGTAATTAATCGTCTCTGGTCACAAAGAGTTGGACACAACTGAGGGACTTAGCACACATACACACAACAGGCTAATTCCTGTTAGCCTGTGGCTGATTCCTAAACCTGAGGACAACAGTCCCAAGAACCACCTGTGAGCACCAGCTATTGTGACTGGCCTCTTTCCAAAGACCCACCTGAGCAAACACAGCCGAGCAAACATGTGTCCCCTGCCCTGCTGACCCTTGACTTGGCCATTGACTCCTTCTTGACTAGTGTTCTCTGGAAGCTATACCATCTGAATGGAGTTGGGACTTAGGTGAAATTTCGGTCTATATTTATCTTCTCATGTGGCTTGTCAAGTCTTACTGGATCCACCCTCCCTGTTGAACCAGCCCTCCAGCCTTGATCAATATATGCTTCAGCCTGTGATATACCTTGGACTACTCTTTTTTGTGTTCTCTGGAATGAACTCTCAGTAAGCGGTGTGTTCAGAGATGGGGTGACACAAGTAGTTGCAAGGAAAGCGGGAGAAGACAGTGAAGAGCTAAGAAGGACCAGGCACCTGGCATGCTTCTGAAAAAGCAGATTTCTCTGTCCCACTGCCAATCTGCTGATCACAATCTCTGAAGTGGGGCCTAGGAATCTGCATTAAAGCAGTGCTTGCAGTGTAAAAAAATTTTTATGATGGAAAATTTCAAATATATAAAATAGTACAGAGTAACCAATCTTGTTTCATTTAAACACTTGCATACTTCTCTCCACTCCTGACCCCACTGGCTTATCCTGAAGCCAATCTCAGATATCACATCATTACATATTTCTGAAAGATAAGGATGTAAAAAGCACAAACACAACACCAATTCTTTATAATCATCAGTCTCCACTTCCTCAATCTCAAATTTGAAAATATTTGTTTAAATCGGGATCCAAACAAGGTCTCACACAATGCATTTTGTTGTTATGTGTCTAGTACCTCTTAAGGTCCTAACACTGGGATAGACCAGATCAGATGACATCAGATCAGTCGCTCAGTCGTGTCCAACTCTTTGCGACCCCATGAATCGCAGCACGCCAGGCCTCCCTGTCCAGGGCAGTTGCTAATAGTCAGTCAGACTAGAAGACCTCTGGGCTCTGAACCTCATTGTAGGACCACTTTTGATGTTTTCAGGGTAGAAGACTCAGAGCTCTGGCTATATAGACAATTTTTCTTTTAAAGTTAGTAAGATCTTCAACAACTGGTTGAGAAGACAGTTACAAGTGTACCCTTTAAAGAAGGGCACTAAAGTGTCCTGAGAAAGACCTGGGAAACTCTAAAAGCAGTGACCAGATTGGCGACTGTGTCTTGGTTATGCGATTGAGAACAATTTGGAAAGCCTTAATTCAAGCTGTTGATCATATCTTGCCCCTTAGGTAAGGAACATGTGTATAAGTGGCCAGCACAGTGCCTTGCACATGACAGCCAAGGTTTACATATCTTTTCTCAAACCCTGTAATTGATACATTGCCTGATGGACTTGAACCTCAAAGACACAAATTTTCTTCAAAAGAAAAGGAGGCTTTTGCAAGTGATCCAACTTATATTGTACTCACCCATAATAACCCCAAGAGCTATGATTTATTGATGGCTTATTAGGGACCAGGCCATGTGTCCAGCAAGTGTGGTACATGGAAGAAAACCAATGGTTTTCTGTTATAGGAAGCAACTGGCTACGGAACACTTTACATTGAACTTTCAGAGCAACTGCTACCACCTTGTCATGGAGTTTATTATTATCTCTGTTTTACAAAATCACGGTAACAGTGAGACTTAACTGAGTTCTAAGTCTGTTCTAAGTGCTTTCTGTATATTATCACCTCATTAATCAGTACAGCTACTCTAGGAATTAGGTACTATTAGCCCAATTGACACAGGCACAGAGTTTAAGGAACTTGCCTGGAATACAAACTGTCTAGAACACAAATTAAAACTGATGGGACTTGATTCAAATCGGAGCTGCCAAAGTGGTGAGCAGTAGCACTGGAAGGAGAGCCGGCTAGTACCAATACCCGCAGTTAGAAGTTCCTTGCAGAAACAAGACCAAAAACACAGGTTCAGAGGTAACAGAGGTAACCTCTGACTATGGAGGATCCCTTTATCTCTTCCTGTAATCAGCACAGCCCCTTCCTCCCTCTGAGAAAGGACAATTCTGCTTTGAGGCTGGAAGCAAGAGTTACATAAAGAAACCTTAGAAATCAATAGAGTAGTTTTCTGGGCAGACTGACTAAACTTTATTCCCCCAAAAGTTTATTAAACACCTACTGTGTCCAAACAGGCTTCCCTGGTGGCTCAGCAGTAAAGAGCCCGCCTGCCACGACAAGAGACTGGGATTCCATCCCTGAGTCAGGAAGTTCCTCTGGAGAAGGAAATGGCAACCCCCTCCAGTATTCTTGCCTGGGAAATCCCATGGACAGAGGAGTCTGGTGGATTACAGCCCATGCGGTCGCAAAGAGTCGGACATGACTTTGTCACTAAAATAATAACGTCCAAAACACTGTTAGTAGGCTAGTGTGGGGCTCCTGAGAACAGCGACCATGACACTTTCTGGAGATAGCAAGAGGAGTGATGGTTTGTTGAGGAGTTCTCCCACTTTCTTCTTCCTCAGGAACTGTCCTACCCTTCAGGGTGGCAGGAGCAACGACCTTCATTCTCAGGTCGCACAAACCTAAGAACGACAGACAAGCCCTGCGTACAGAGCTAGACTGATACCTAGGGAGATGAGTCAGAAACTTGGGACTCAGTCCCCCAGGCCAGATCATGTATAGGCTGGCTTTCTAGGTAGAGAAGGGATAATAGAATTTGCAGACAGGAACTCTGAGTCCTCCGTCCCGCAGACCTCGACTCCAGCCCGCAACCCCAGCAGGTTTCTGTGCAAAAACCTTTTGAGCTGAATGCACACACTGCCCTCTAACAATGCAAACGTGACAGCTGCCTATTGAATAATCGTTCCGCCTCCGTTAAGCAGTTCGTGCGTGCCACAGAGGCATCTTCTGCGCTATAGTTATGCAACCTCACTCGCAGCGGGAGTTATTTCCTGTGCTTCTGGCTGCGCCAGATTCTTGTAACACGCCTACCCAGGGCTTCAATGGGAGTCGTTCTCCATTAACAACCAGTCTAGCTTACAGAGATGAATGCCCCGCGCAGCATACCCCTTGCGCAGTAAGAATCCAAGATATTAAAACTCTTTCTCTTCTCGCTCTTTCTCTCACTCATACACACACACTCTGGGCATGCAGCTAGGAGACTGCAGCAGTGCAAGCAGAGGGACAGCAGGCGGAGCTCTCTTTGTACAGTCCCTCTCTCCAACCCCCACCAACTAAAGATGAACTCATGCCAGTTCCATTCTTTGCAAGGAAAACACACACACACACATACAAACACATAGCAGAACAGAGCGGCCTCCAGTTTCCTCCTGGAGCACACTGTCACTCTAGCTTTTCTGTTCAAACAACCAGGATATTCCAAAGCAAGTAACGGGGAGCAGCGCGCCGCAACAATGCAACCTCCCGAGCGGCTCCCCGTGCAGCTCCCACCCCCGCCCCCTTTCGCGGCGTGCCAAGAGTTTGGAGCGCGCGCACGCACACGAGCACGGTGCCTGCGTATCCCTCCGCCTCCCTCCTCCTCTCCCCGCTCGGTGGCTCGACAACGATTTGGGAAATGAAGGGAGGAGGGAACTACTTTCCTGAAACTTGCTATGCTGCACACGACTTCGAGTTGCAGTGATTCGTCCGGAGGTCGCAGCTTTTAGTCCTCCTACTTACACGCCCTCTCAGTCCGGGCACCCCGCGCGGCAACCCCGCCCCGTACCCGCTCTGGCCCTCCGGGAAGCCGGCGGCCTGCAGAAATCGCCAGGGACTACTTCGCCTCCTTCTCCCGCGGGCGCCCCCGGTTCGGGCAGCGGCGGCGGCGGAAGGAGCGGGCGGCGTGAGCGCTTCCGCCGCCCCCCTCGCGGCTCCCCTCTGGCGAGCGTGAGGAGCTGACCCGCGGAGCTGCTGGTGGGCACCGTCTGGTGGGGCACCCGCGGCGGGTCTCCTCGCTCTCCCGCCTCTTCTCGGGACCCTGCCCCTCGGGCGTGCCGCTCTTCCCCGCCCGGGGGGAGGGCGATACGTTCGCCCGCCCCTGCCTCACACGCGCCCCGCCGCCCCCTCCTCCCTCTTCTGGAGTCGTCCCGGCCGGAGCGTGTCTGGAGGAATCCGCCGCCGTGAGGCCCCTCGCCCGCTTCTGCTCGTCCGGAAGGACCGGCCCGATCGCCGCCCGGGGCTGAGCGGGCAGCCGGCGGCGAGGCGGGAGATGGTGGGGTGGGCTCCGGCAGGACCGCGTCGCCGCCGCCCGGAGCCTGGCCTCGGCACCCCCCCGCCGGCCCCCACCAAGCGGATCCTTGCTTCCTCCTCGCCGCATCCCTGAGGGAAGCGCCGCCTCTGCTCCTGGGTTCTCAGTCCTCCTGCC
>NW_011494831.1:586661-587622 GCF_000754665.1 Bison bison bison
AGAGGCTGGGGTCGCCACGGTGGAGGTTGTCGCCGCCACCCCCCTGCGGGGGTGGCCGGAGTTCCCGGCTGGGGGGGCACCATTCCGGGTGAGGCATCCACCATGGTGAGGCCCCTGAGCCGCTGCCCCCGCGCCCCCCCGGCCGCCGCTGCCTCCTGCCCCTCAGTGCTGCTGCTGCTCCTCTGCCTGCTGTTGCTCCTCCATCTCCAGATCGGATCGCGGTGAGGGAAAGATGAGCGAGGAGACGGCGACTTCTGACAACGAGTAAGCACCTCACTGATTTTGATTACTAACCGCCCCCACCGCCCCATTTTCCCTCGACGCCTCCCCAGACCTCCTCGGGGACTTGGGTGCTTGCAACCGTGGAGAGTTCGAGTGCATCTTGTTCTAGAGAAAACATTTGATTTCTTGAGCCATTTTATTTAATGGCAGGAACCCCGGACCCCCACCCCCAGCATTTAGTTGCTTTCTTCTGGGAGAAGGTATTGAATTTGGCCTGGGATGGCAATTGTTTGTCCATGAGATGGAATAATATGGATGGATGGAGGAGGGATAGCAATTATCCCACCCGGTGACTGGAAGACCTCTGGCCTGTCCTTTTTCACTTTAGCACACCAATCAACATACCTTAAATATCCATTTTGCCTCCTTTATAGCTGTTTCACTTGGAAACTAATGTGTGGGAGCACCTCCTGCATCAAACTGCACTTGAATCTTAATTCGATGAGTCAGTGTTTCTTAAATACCGATTAAGCCTCCCCCCGCCCCTCACCCTTTTTAAACTTATGACCTGTAAAATTTTTGTAAAAAATGGAGCTAGGGAAGCATTTTTATAATTTCTGTAGCTTTGGGGACACCTGAAGTGTGGGCGATGTTGAACTATTCTATTTTGCTTTTGCGAACGCTGGACTTGTCTTTATGAGGAGCATAGGAAAATTTTGAAATCTAAATTTTATCTTTC
>NW_011494831.1:587722-594887 GCF_000754665.1 Bison bison bison
TTATCTTTCAGCTACATTGAAACACACCGTTCACGTCGATTTAACAGTGTTTACATTGCTGAACATGTTGATGACTTCATTCATTAACTTGTAGAACATCTCAGCTTAAGTTTTTGTTTATTTGGGCTGTCCTTATGTTTTCCAAGCAAAATACTTTGCCTTTTAAATATTTTGCTGTAACATAACAGCTGCCTGGAGGAATAATGAGGCTGCAACAGTTTTCTATTGAGACGGAATTTAATTCCAAGAGAATATTAGTGTCCGTTTTCTTGTTATTAAATTCAAGTTTTGTTTATCTTCGAAGGGTTGGAAAGAGTTAAGTGAGTTAGGACTAGTCCTAGGACGCATTCCTTTAAGTAAAGAGCATTCCTCGAGTCAGACCTTTCTGAGAGCTTTAAAGTCCAAA
This sequence comes from Bison bison bison, assembly GCF_000754665.1. Lineage (NCBI taxonomy): Eukaryota > Metazoa > Chordata > Mammalia > Artiodactyla > Bovidae > Bison > Bison bison. The sequence goes on from NW_011494831.1 coordinate 588,129, forward strand.
GCCTAGGCTTGTTTAACATAAAATAGCTTGAGAAATGCAGAGCAGCGTCCCCCCCAGCCCCCATCCACAACACACTCTTTTGACGAGCGGGGTGTGGGAGAAGGTGGATTGCTGCAGTGTCAGTGCAGTCTAGAAGCAGAAGTGGCCGCCATGTTCTCTCTCTTTTTGTGAATCGCCCTCATTTGCATAGCACACTTTTCATTCATAAAAAAATAATTAAACATCCATCACCTTGGACATCTTGAAAGGATTTCCCAGGAAGAAATTTGAAGCTCAACTGCCAGTCTTAATGTAAAGTTTTGAGTTCAGAAAGTAAGGAGAAATCGAAGTTATAGGTTAAATTCAAAAATATGCGCCCACACAAACAACTACCCCTGTTCTCAGAATGTTGACACAGTTATGTGGGAAATATCAGTTCGGGGAGGTGCTGGGATCACGTGATCGCCTCCATTCATAAAATACCTGGCTGGCCATTCACAGTGCTGTACACTGTCTCACAGCCTTCCGCAGATTAGACCTACTTTGAGAGAGATCAAGAAGTATCTCAGATAACGCTTAGTTAAGAGAAAAACTGCTAAAACCCGTGAACAGAATGACGGTACTTTTTGCTGATACCTTCTTTTAAGAAAGTAGCCTGGATCAAAATGTCAGGTTCTATTTTGGGGGTGGGGGAAGACTAATTACCATATTTAAAGTAAAATATTGAATACCTCCTTTTATGGATGCAGCTGATAGAAACGCTAATATGGAAATGTGAATTGACACACTTGTAAAATACAATTTTTAAGTGGACTCTTGTAATACTTACCATGGACAAATTGAGAGTACAAGTTTTTTGTTGTAGTGATTACCAGTGAATGATAACTGCTTTTGCACTAAAAATGAATATAAATATTCCCGGTGATTTAATCTCAGAGATTTTGATATTCGAAGCTCCTAATGACAATATTTATTAATGGTAAAATTGCCTTTAAAATAATTAATGTACTTAGTATGGGACAATTTGGAAATTATCTCTCTCAGACTTAAGAATTATGTTTTCACTAATTTATCCTGGTTTGTTATTAAATTTTTTCCTGCTAGGGGCTTTGTTATGTTAATTTTGATAGGTCAAGAATAGTGTGTTTTAACATACCATTTTTGCCATGAGATGTTAACTCTTCGTGGGGACAAACTCTTGTGGGTTTTATTTTTTTTGTTTTAGAAAGTGATGTGTTCGTCTGATAATCAGTTTTATTAGAGTCTGCATTGTTAGTACAGTAGGTAAATCAGAAAGAGTGAACTTCTTTGGAATGTAGACTTTATCCTGATAATTTAGGTATCTGCTCTTTATAATGTTTTCAAGTGGAAAATTTATTATTTATAATTACATGTATTAGGAAGAAACAGATGTTATGGTAGATGCCCTTAAAGCCTTAGCATAGTTTGAAATTGCCCTAATATATGGTTTTTATTGGAGCCTTATGTATATTTTTTCCTTTTTCTTTTCTCTCTTTTTTAAAAATCCATAATCAATAGGTAATTAGAGACTGTTCTTAACACTTGTATGTTTTTCACCTGATTTTGACTTTTAAAAAGAGTGCAGATTACCAGTGTCTTAAAAAACCATTAACCTTTTCTAGATAGTCATTGTGGTAAAATCAAGGCCTTTAGAGGCCTCATTTTGAAACCTTCTAGTACATGCTTATTTGAAATTAGAGTTATGTGTAGAGAGAGAAATAAATAGTTCTCAGAGGTTGATTGTGGGTATATATTTAATCAAGTAAGTAATGTATTTAAACTAAGTAAGTAATTCTGTAAGCCTGTAATACTTCGTCTTACACAATGCCACACTTGGGGAAGGTTGGTGAAAGTCTGCTTTTCTTCTCCAGCCTTCAGTAGGAACTGTAACTGCGTTAAAAGTGTTACTAAAAACAACAAAAAATCCTCCATGCAAGAGTGATAGTTTATTTCAAATGATGCACAAACTGGTCTTTAAAGTGAATAAGTAATGTATTTGCATTTCTGCCATTCACATAACAGTATTTAAACATTTGATACATAGTCAAACTCTCCATGAATCGTGTTCATTTATCTGGTTTTTACTATGTGCCAAGAGTAAAAATCTGTGATAAATGCTTTACACATGTATTATGTAATTTATGTATACACATGTAGTTTCAGCAAAGTAGAGTTGCATAGTAGGGTACTGTCATACCTTAATATATATGAATATTTTCTGGTATCATTAAATATTTCCTAAAACATAATTTTTAACACCTACATTATATTCAGTGTATACCATATTTTAATTGATCTGCTATTTTTCTGTTATTTCTGAACAGTGCTGCCTTTGATCCTAAGTTGTGTCTTCTTCCAAATCTATACCTTTTTCTCCTTGAAATCGTCTAGAGATTGAATAAAATATGCAAATTTTAAGTTGTCCTACTCTTTCTGCTAAATTGCTCTCTAGAAAGGAAGACTCAACGTATGAGACTGCTTATGCCTTGAAATGTCTGTCCAATTCTCTTTGAAAATAATTTTTGCCCACTTTGAAGGTGGAAATGAGATTGTATTCCTATTTTTTAAATGTCTGGATAATAAAATTGATTTTTTAGAAAACAGAAAACTTGTTAGTTGGTTGTAGAGCAACTGCACTGTTTTTAAATATAAAGAGGATTAAAATGATCATATAAAAGGCATTAATAATTTATGTAACTCTCACCAGCTTTTATGCAGGGCTTCCCTGGTGGCTCAGATGGTAAAGAATCTGCCTGCAATGTGGGAGACCCAGGTTCCATCCCTGGGTTGGAAAGACCTCTGGAGAAAGGCATGGCAACCCACTTCAGTATTCTTGCCTGGAGAATTACATGAATGGAGGAGCCTGGTGGGCTGCTGTCTGGGGTCACAAAGAGTCAGACACCACTATAATGTAAAGAACATTGGTCTTGGACTTGGGAGTTGAGTTTCTGTCCTAACTGTACCTAATTTATTCTCTGATTCTGGGCAAGTGACAGCCTTTGGGGCCCTCAGTTTGTTAACTTGTAAATCAAGGAATTTGAACTAATCATCATCATGGGCTCTTCTTGTTCTAAATTATCCTAAAGTAATACAGAGATAGACACACTGTAAGTCAGTCTAATGTATTAGACTGCTGCTGCTTCAAAGTCGCTTCAGTCGTGTCCGACTCTGTGCGACCCCAGAGACGGCAGCCCACCAGGCTCTGCCGTCCCTGGGATTCTCCAGGCAAAAACACTGGAGTGGGCTGCCATTTCCTTCTCCAATGCATGAAAGTGAAAAGTGAAAGGGCAGTCGCTCAGTTGTGTCCGACTCTTAGCAACCCCATGGACTGCAGCCCACCAGACTTCTCCATCCATGGGATTTTCCAGGCAAGAGTACTGGAGTGGGGTGCCATTGCCTTCTCCATGTATTAGACTACATAGGCTAATACATGTAACATATGTATTTGTTAATTGGTCAGTTTTATTAGATTGTTGATTTTGATATGTTTAAGCAAATGAAAAACTTCCAGTAGATCTCATAGGATGATGAAGTAGAAGCATGAATTTTGAAGAACCAAGATACATTTGGAAACAGTTGGTACATTCCTAATCTCTAAAGGCTTCCTCATTTTGAGCTTAATTTAATAACCCTGTGTCTTTGATAATATTCATCACAGATGGAAAACTTTTATTTTCTTAAATAAATGTGGTCTTTAGATGAATAAGTGAACAAAAGGCTTTTGGGATAGATCTTAAGAGGAATGTATTAAGATACCAGCTCTCATGCTTTACTTACTGGCCTAGAAGTGTCAAAAGTCAGTCTTTTCATTTGGTTATTCACACAAATGTTAATCTAACACTAGAGGATAATTTCACATTTATTCAGTGTAAGAAATTAACTCAGATAATGAATTGTTCTTTTAAGTTTAACTTGCTGTTTATTACAAGTTTTGTGTGATAGTGGCATCTCATTTTAGAGTCTAGAACCAAAGTCTTAACAGACCCACAAGGTGTTGTTTTTGTGGCACTCAGAATGGTCTGTAATGGGAAGGAAAAAAAATTGTTGGTATATTTTTGTTTAAACATAGTTCATTATTTTTGTTAAAGCATAGTTAATGAGTACTGGATCTCAGACTGAGATGGTAATTGATGTAGACATAAGGGCTTATGTCTCAGAGTGCTTTTACTAATCTCTACCTGAAATATGTCTGCATTCATAATTGAAGAAAATACCAGCAACCATAGCAGGGTTAGAGGTACTTGAGACAGCAACTATGTTAGTTTCGCAGGGCTGGTCTAACAAAGTGCTACATGTGTCTCATGGCCATCTTCTCTTAAGGACACTAGTCATAATGGATTAGGAGCCCACTCAACTCCACTATGACCTTCTCTTAATTAATTACATCTATGGTGACCGTCTTTCCAAATGAGGTCACTTGCTGTGGTACTGGGGGTTGGGACCTAACGTCTTGTTGAAGAGATTCAGTTCAGTGCATAACACCAATAGATTCATGTTTTTTCCCCATACAGTACATTTCCTGTTTGGTTGTTTCAAATATCTTGAAATAGCACTTACTGCCATCACTAGTTTGAAATTATTATAGTTATTAAGCCATTGGTAGAGCTTGCATTTTAATATGTTAATACAGGAACATTACTACTCTATTAAAATTAAAAATATTTTAGTATATGTGCTGCCAAAGAAAGCACCAAAATTTAAAATATTTTGATAATTATTTCAATATAATTATAATTTTGTAATCTTACGTATTTTATTTAAAATCTTTAATATTCTGAGAAAGGAGGCCATTGACCTCACTAAAACTGCCAAAGAGGTCCATGGCACAAAAGGTTAAAATCTTCCTACTATGACTGAGGTCCTAAAGACTGAACCCAAAGAAAGAGATATAGAATAGGAAGGTTAAGAAATGTGAACAATAAGATGAACAAGTCCAAGATGCAGCTAACAGTTCCAAAAGAAGAAATAATGGGGGAGAGGAAATACTGAGAGATACTGGCTGAGAATTTTCAAAAAGTAGCAAATGAAACACAATTCAGTGAACTAAAAACAACAAAGCCTCACAGTCAAACTGGATTTATTGTGAGATTGCAAGAATGTCAACATGAGAAAATCAATATAGTTTGTCACATTTGAAGAACAAGGAAAACGAATGATACAATCTTAAATGCCAGATTGTCATTTGGTCTCTGCTTATAGTAGGGAAGTGAATGTCCATACTTTATAGATTTATAATATAAATGTTCATAAATATGGATTTATATTATTTTTCTGCTTCCTAGAATTTTACTTTTTCTGATTTAAAATGAGATTGTATTTGATCCACTTTTTAGGATTGCTTTTAGTTCAAGAATCCTGAGTGACTTTCTTTGTACTTTGCAAATCCACATTTAATAGATCATCCATGTTGCTTGTAAATGTAGGATTGAACAGTAGAAATTACCTAGTATATGAAATTTTAAAATTACTTTGGAAGGCATTTTCTTTCTATATTTAGAGTGTGAAGAATAAGCATTTCTAAATTTAAGAGTAATTGGAAATGAAATTTTAATATCAGTTTTATCATTTTATTGCTAAATGTTATCTGTGAAACAGGTATTATAGTTTCAATAAAGGGCATTATGACTTGGAATGCAGAATTTAATTGTCTCTTGGTAGTATATAGTGATACTATACTTATGATTAGACACATTTTGTTTGTCTCTTCACTTGATTAGAGATTAATTTCACAAATACGCAGTATTTGTTAATGTTTTAGTATCCAGTAGTTGGATTACCAAACTTTAGATGGAATTTAGTGAACTTTGACTTTTTTGATGCTACTTTTTCAAAGTTATAACTTTTACCACATCAGAATGTTAATGATTAACTTTGGCATAAAATCACCAAACTTCTTTCACTGTTCTGTTGTGAATTACATTGGTATTTTGAGATTGGAATTAGGGATCAGTTCTGGGTTTGTCCCTTTAATTATATGTAAAAGCATTTCAGAATTTTAGTTGCTAAGTTATATATATGGATTTCTTAGTTTTTCAGGTCAGATACCATTAGTAACTTTTTCTTGAAACTCAGTTCAGTGACATTTGAGTGCCTATTAGGCACTTGACTTTTCTTTAGCCCTGGAGATACAAAGATAAGTAAAACCTGATAACTGCTTTCACTATCCAGCAAGGGAACTAGATCCCTCTGAAATGTGCTGAGTGCTCTGGTTATGAAGTCTTCAAGGCTTAAGAAGAAAGTAATTTTACCGTTGATGAACTGCAGAGTGGGAGTTGTGTGTGAAGGAGGCCTTCAGAAAAGAGATGGTATTTAGGAGTCAGCCAGAGATGAGGGCAATGGGAAGAGGAGGGGCATTCCAAGAAGAGAGGCTGGTGGGGAGGGGGAACTGAAAAACAAGCATAGAAGATATTTAAGTAATCTGAAACTGAACTACAATATCTGCAAAATATGCCTATAGTTCAAGCCAGTGAAGAATTGCCCAAGGATAATGTTAAAAAGTAATAGAAAATGAATAGTGAGAATCAGGAGTGTTTTTAAGGGAGAGTGAGAAGGGAATGGCACCCCACTCCAGTACTCTTGCCTGGAAAATCCCATGGGTGGAGGAGCCTGGTAGGCTGCAGTCCATGGGGTCGCTAAGAGTTGGACACCACTGAGTGACTTCACTTTCACTTTTCACTTTCATGCATTGGAGAAGGAAATGGCAACCCACTCCAGTGTTCTTGCCTGGAGAATCCCAGGGACGAGGGAGCCTGGTGGGCT
>NW_011494831.1:594987-611426 GCF_000754665.1 Bison bison bison
AGCCTGGTGGGCTGCCGTCTATGGGGTCGCACAGAGTCAGACACTACTGAAGCGACTTAGCAGCAGCAGCAGCAGCAGCAGCAGAGAAGGGACAATAAAAGACAGAAAAGTCTTGAGAGGTAGGAGAGAAATTAGACAAAATGGGAAGTGATGAAATGGCGACAGCAAAAAGCAAGATTATGTAAGTTTAGGGGGAAGTTTGGAGTTGAGATTATTTATTAAATGAGGTGATGTTGATAATGGAGAAGAGGAAAACAAAAAATAAGGGAAGGTTGTTAATTGGGAGAGCACGGCCCAGGAAAGAGGAGTCTTGCAAACTGTTTAATTGCTTGGGTCAGATACTGTGCTAGATTTAATCCTCCTAATGACCATGTGAACTAAGTATTATCCATAGTTTACAATTGAGATAACCAAGACTTAAAAGAGTTTTAGTAACTTACTTGTAGCCATGCAAGAGAGTGAGTGGTAGAACTGAGATTCAAATTGCACTATATTTATACCACACTGTACCTCATATCGGAGAAGGCAGTGGCACCCCACTCCAGTACTCTTGCCTGGAAAATCCCATGGACGCAGGAGCCTGGTAGGCTGCAGTCCATGGAGTCGCTACGAGTCGGACACAGCTGAGTGACTTCACTTTCACTTTTCACTTTCATGCATTGGAGGAGGAAATGTCAACCCACTCCAGTGTTCTTGCCTGGAGAATCCCAGGGACGAGGGAGCCTGGTGGGCTGCTGTCTATGGGGTCGCACAGAGTCGGACACGACTGAAGTGACTTAGCAGCAGCAGCAGCAGTACCTCATATATTTCATGGCCAGACTAGATTTTGAAGAAAAAAAAAATAAGCTTGAAGTGATAGGTTGACAAGTAGAAGTGACAACTGTTTTGAGGGATTATAAGTTTTGATAAAAAGAACTGGTAGAGGGCAAGTGGGGAAATCAAAAGATAGATTTTGATCAAAGAACACAGACTCCAGAGTGGTAACATGATGGAAGATTAAAGTAGAAACAGGTTGTTGGAGTAGAGGAACCAGGATTTTTTAGGATATTTTAAAAGTTCACTAGTATGGCTGTTCAGTTTCCTGGGTTGGTATCAGAAGTTGAGGTGGAGAGGAATCCTGAGCCAGGGCCATTGTATTTAATTAGTGTGTGGGATGAGCTGCTTAAAATTGAGTATGACTATTGACATCTGCCACTGCAGTTTTAAGAAACAGGAGTAAGGGTTTTGGAATTGGAAATTGAAAAGGAGGGTGTCACAGAGGATAAGAAAAGGGAAGGGCTTATCCTGGAGGAGTTGGGAGTATTGGAAGTGATAGGATCTCATATAATAATGGTGTTGGTAATTAGGAAATAGAAAGGAAGCTAGACATGTGAATAAATTATCCAGATTTGGAACTTACCATGAACTTAAAGAGTTTTCTGAGAGACTGACCAAAATGTTGACTGATACTATAGGGCTTTATCTGAATAAATGATATTGTCTTTGACAGAACATTTTGTATTTTGGGGATACTTTAATCCTAATACGGTTATAAAGATCTTTTTGAAACAAAATTCACTGAATTTCTATAATTGACTTGGTATTCATAATTAACATGATCTGTGGTTACTACTGACTGTCTCATTAAGACTTCGGCAAGTCATGTAACCTGACTTTGTGCTTGATTTTCCATCTGTAAAGCCAGGATAACATGTCCCTACTTCAGCGGGATGTTAAAAGATAAAACGTAACCTTCCCTCCTCCCTCCATAACATTTTTTGATTAGAGATAAGAGAATATTAAAAAGAACTTTCAGTTCTTGAGGAGAAAGGTACTATGTTCATGAAATAATCAGTACTCATTTTCATTTAGCCTTAAGGTACGGTTACTTTTTGAAAAGGATTATGGACCTGATGGAAAAATTGTATTTGAGTTTAAATGTTGAAAAGCTGCTTTTCAGAAACACTTAAAATTTAAACATTCCAACACAAAAAAATAATATAAATCTCTATTGTGTATATTTTTCAAAGCAATTTTAGCATCTGAGCACATTTTGGAAATACGTATAAATAGATTTGATGTCTCTCCATCAAAATTGGCTTCCCTGATAGCTCAGTTGGTAAAGAATCCGCCTGCAGTGTAGGAGACCTGGATTTGATTCCTGGGTCGGGAAGATCCACTGGAGAAGGGATAGGCTACCTACTCCAGTATCCTTGGGCCCTTGTGGATCAGCTGGTGAAGAACAGGCCTGAAATGTGGGAGACCCGGGTTCGATCACTGGGTTGGGAAGATCCCCTGGAGAAGAGAAAAGTTATCCTCTCCAGTATTCTGGACTGGAGAATTCCATGGACTACAGTCCCGTGTGATCACGAAGCGTTGGATATGACTGAACAGCTTTCACTTTCATAAAAATTAGCTAATTTCAGTGGGGAAGGGAGAAGGCAATGGCCACCCACTCCAGTATTCTTGCCTGGAAAATCCAATGGACGGAGGACCCTGGTAGGCTGCAGTCCATGGGATCACAAAGAGTCGGACACGACTGAGCGACTTCACTTTCACTTTTCACTTTCATGCATTGAAGGAAATGGCAACCCACTCCAGTGTTCTTGCCTGGAGAATCCCAGGGATGGCGGAGCCTGGTGGGCTGCTGTCTATGGGGTCGCACAGAGTCGGACACGACTGAAGCGACTTAGTAGCAGCAGCAGCAGTGGGGAAAAGTCATCTTTTGCAGAGTTGAATGAAGGAACTTTTAGATTATATGGAGGAGGAAAGAAATTACTTTCATGGGAGATGGGAGGAGGAGTCTTTTTTTCAGGTTATTAAAGATTTAGATTTTTAATTTTTTGCCTGTGTAATCAACTAGGAACTCATAATGGGTGACATGAGCTAGATCTGCTAGCTAGAAGTTTGTTGCTGTGTCTTAGTGCTGACTTTGATTTGGACAGCTAAAGGTCTGTACGCTTATATTTAGTTCATTTTATAATCATCAGCAACTAAAGCAAAAATTTGTTTATATTTTGATTTAGCCTGATGTTTAACATTATTACTCTGATACTGTGTCATTTGTTATTTAGAAAATAATAGCCTTAGATATGTAGTTACTAAAACTTGGTTTAGGATCGAGTTTGAAGTTATCTATGAATCAAAGTCCTAAATGAACATAAATTAGGAGCTTAAAAATACGAGGAAAAATGTGTATGCTTTTTCTCTTGAGAGTTATTTTATTTGATCCAAAAAACTTAATCAACTTAGAGTTAAGAAAATATAACAAATAACTTTAATAAGTAGTCTATCAAATTAAGATATTTTTTCAACTCTATGATAATTTTTTCAAAAAGAAAGGGGAGAGAAGTAGATGAATGAGTGGACAAGCTGGCCTCTCTATAATCACCTGAGTTTTCATTTGCAGTTTTTCCTCATCTTGATACTTCGGGAGAGAGCAAAGTTAGCTTCTTAGTTTTATCAGTTCAGCTCAGTCATGTCCGACTCTTTGTTGACCCCATGGACTGCAGCACACCAGGCTTCCCTGCCCATCACCAGCTCCTGGAGCTTGCTCAAATTCTTGTCTATCGAGTCGGTGATGACATCCAACCATCTCATCCTCTCTCATCCCCTTCTCTTCCTCCCTTCAGTGTTTCCCAACATCAGGGTATTTTCTAATGAGTCAGTTCTTTGCATCAGGTGGCTAAAGTATTGGAGTTTCAGCTTCAGCATCCGTCCTTCCAAAGAATATTCAGGACTGATTTCCTTTAGGATTGGCTGGTTTGATCTCCTTGCAGTCCAAGGGACTCTCAAGAGTCTTCTCCAAAACCACAATTCAAAAGCATCAGTCCTTCAGCGCTCAGCTCTTTATGGTCCAGTCACATTCATACATGACCTCTGGAAAAACCATAGCTTTGACTCAGCGGACCTTTGTTGGCAAAGTAATGTCTCTGTTTTTTAATATGCTGTCTAGGTTGGTCATAGCTTTTATTTCAAGGAGCAGATGTCTTTTAATTTTATGATTGTAGTCACCATCTGCAGTGATTTTGGAGCCCAAGAAAATAAAGCCTGTCACTGTTTTTTGATTCCCCCCACCCCATCTCTTTGCCATGAAGTGATGCCATGGTCTTAGTTTTTTGAATGTTGAGTTTTAAGTTATATAGGTCCTATTGAGTCTGAATCTGTACTGTGTACTCGGTCCCAGCATACATCATACAAAAGTAGTTTGACTTAATAATTACTGGCTAACGTCTAGTCATTTTTGGTTTTACACTATTTCAGCTACGTCCTTAGTAGGAGGAAAACTGAGCTGAATCCTTTTAATTGATTTCTGATATCTGAATATCCCCACCAAACTAGTATGTTGAAATCCTAACCCCCAGAGACAGTGGTATAATGGTGTGGGGCCTTAAATCATGAGGACGGAGGTTCCAGAGTCCTTGCACCATGTGAAAAGTCCCTAGCTGTGAACCAGGAAGAAGGCCTTTACCCAGCCATGCTGGCATCTCGATCTTGAACTTCTCAGCCTCCAGAGTTGTGAAAAATAAATTCCGGTTGTTTATTAGCTACCTTCCCCATTCTGTTGTATTTTGTTACTGCAAGCTGATGGACTAAGACACTGACTTTGTTTTGGGGAGGACAAAACAAGAACAAAACTCAGCATAGTTTTCAGTTGTTTCTAGTACCGTACAGATATATTTTTATTCGTTTTAATAGTGTATATATGAATATTATTTATTTTCCTCAAATATACTTAATTTCTATACTTACACATGGGTTTTTTTAGTAATCATTATTTTAATGTCTATAATAGTTCATCAAGTTGTACCATAAGTTTACATAGGTATTTTCTTGGTAGTGAACACTTTGGTGTCCAGCTCTTGGCTTATCAATAAAATTGTAATGAGCATCTTTTCTGCATACATTTGTTTTTTTTTCTGTTCAATTAATTTCTTAGGTACATTTATGGGAGTGAAATACTTAATGTCAAAGAATATGTGGCCTTAAATTCTAATTATGAAGTGTTGATTTCAAACAATTGTATTTTTTGCCTATTGTGGATTATTTATAAATGCATTCTCATATTTCTTAGATTTCATTTTTATTCTTTAGTACCTTGTGGGTTTTTTACATAGCTCCCAATATGTAATTAAGTGACAGCTAATGTTGGAATGAGTAGCAGCATTGTCTTAAAATCATTTGATAGATTTAGTCTTGATAACAGCTACTTGAAATGTTATTACTGTATTACCTGCAATTACAAAGGTGAGAAAACTGGGACTTAAGAAAGTTGAATAGCTGGTGGAGACTCCAAGGCCCATACCCTAAAACAGCTTTTAAACTCTTGACTGTAACAGTAACAAATACTTTATATTTTTTAACAAAGTGTGCGTAGGTACATACATGCATTCATACACACACACACACAAAACCTTTTGTAAAACAACTTGGACTTAAGATGACACAAGCTGATTTCTGTATTCTATAGATTAGAATTATAGGATATTTTATCTATTCTGTGTAAAAATAATGCTGCTTAAGACACTTGTAGTTAAAAGTGCCAGGTTCTGAACTACAGTGCAATTTATGGAATATTGTCCTTTAAGGATGTGTCTCCTTATTGGTACTAAAGATTTATATTTATGTTCAGCTTATTATTTCATGAAAATAGATAATATGAAAAGGTATAGGATTCTCAGGGCAGTGCATTTCAGGGTTGAGTTGTGAGGCATTGTAGGGGAATTCAGATTTGAATCACTGAAGCTAGGTTATAGATAATAAGCGTTACATCATTGCGTCTCAGATTTCTTTCACTGAAGTGCCCCGAATTTATCATTCATGAATTTGGGAGTGTATCCCAAAGCAGCTTGTAAAAAGTATATAGTTATTTTGAAATCTGATAAACAATTTCAGAGATACTATGAATATTGCATTTTAGTCAATAATTGAGTTGTTTTTTCAATATGAAATGGAATGTTTTTAATCATTTATATTAGGAAAAAAGGAAAACTTTTAACTGTAAAGTCTTTGTGTATTTATATCCTATGGCATTATATGCCTCTAACTTGTGTGGCACATTTCTGGGAGGAAGTGTACTCTGGTTAGAGGCAGCATTTAGAGTACATTAGGGTGTTGCTCAAGGGCAAGTCATGATCGTGCACTGTAATTACAGCAGATGCCATTTTCAAACAAAAAGTAAGAACGTAAAAATCCAGCAAAGATTAATAGAAACTTTTTGAAGTACAAAAAGAATACAATCACATTGTAGGAAACTTGGAACATAGCAGGAAATTACCCACAGAAGAAGTTTTCTTTTTTGCACTCATGTTAAAAGTTTTATAAAGGCAAAAAATACATAGAAAGGATTTTAAGATTTGTTTCTCTAAAAATGTCACATAGATCATATGATTTATATATATAGTGAGTTACCTGTATCAGAAAGAATAGAATTATGCCAGTTGGCACATTATAAAATCTGGAGATCTATATAGAAAAGAAAAGAAACTCAGATTCTAGTCTCAGTTTTGCCATTTACTTATGTGAGTTAGAGCAAGTCTTTTAGTATCTGAGCATCTGTGCTTATGAAGACAGTAATCTTTTCTTACCCATAAATTACTTTTTGCATGAAAATTATATAAAAATGGATTTGTGTATGTATGAGTTTTGATTTACCAATGGGGAGAAGAAGTGTTTTTTAGATGATTGGGGGGAAAAAAAATAGAAGTAAGCAGAGAAGGCAGAAAAAGGAAAGGTTTTAGAAGACTTCAGGAAGAAGAGGAAAGCCTAGGAATTAGAATCGAAGTGTGTGGGCCTGATTGGGGAACTAAATGGTATCGGTACATATAAAAAGTATAGCTAAGTTAAAGATTATTTGTTGTTGTTCAGCCGCTAAGTTGTGTCCAACTCTTTTTGACCTCTGTGGACTGCAGCACGCCTGCTTCTGTGTTTTTTAGATTTGGTTTCCACTTCAGGAAACGGGAAAGAGGTTAGTTTAGTGTGAGGAGATTTTAAATCTTGAAATGTGTTTTAGTCTATAAATCATAGGCTTTTATTCTACGATTTATTCTATACATCGTATGAATTTTATCCTGATACGTTCTTCCATTTTGGATAATATTAATTGCTGAAGTGTATTAAGTATTTTGCTGTATGTCAAACATGAATTACCTCATTTGACCTTTCATTCCAAAGCAGATTATGATTAACTTTCAGTTCTTTTTTTAAAAACCTTTGGTGCACGAAATTAGACTAATGATTATCTTGGTTCGTACTGTCATCATTGGTTTATGTATGGACCTCTGTAGTCTGTTATTTTTACTTTTTTATTTACTTGACAAGTATTCACTTAGTATAATCCAAGAATCAGGACATTGATGATAGCTAAAATCTACCTAACATACTGCTGTTATATTCCTTTGACCTCTTCCTAGAGGTTACTTTATCATGTGTTGTGTATATCATTTTGTCGCTGTTGTTCAGTCACCAACTTGTCCATGAGGTTGACTTTGCCACCCCACAGACTATAGCATGCCAGGCTTCTCTGTATCCACTATATCCAGGAGTTTGCTCACATTCATGTCCGTTGAGTTGGTGATGCTATCTATCTCATCTTTTGCCACCTGCTTCTCCTTTTGCCTTCAATCCTTCCCAGCATCAGGGTCTTTTCCAGTGAGTCGGCTCTTCACATCAAGTATTGGCCAAAGTATTGGAGCTTGAGCTTTAGCAGCAGTCCTTCCAATGAACATTCAGGGTTGATTTCCTTTACTTCCTGTTAAAAAAACCTTTGTCATGTATATGTACGCCTAACAGTGTCTCATTATTTTTGAAATCTATAAAGGGGATATGGGCTTCCCTGGTGGCTCAGTGGTAAAGAATCTGCCTGCCAATGCAGGAGACACAGGTTCAGTCCCTGGACTGAGAAGATCTCCTGGAAGGAAATGGCAACGCACTCCAATATTGTTGCCTGGAAAATCCTATGGACAGAGGAGCCTGAAGCTATAATCCATACGTCTAAACAACAACAACAAAAGGAATGTACTTAGTGTATATTAACTCCTGAACTGATTTTTTTTATGCTCAGTAATGTCTTAAGATGTCTCCATTCTTTTTGTTATAGTTTTTTATTCATTTGCCCTGCCATATAATACTCCATTGTGTTACATTACCACAATATAGACAGTCTGTTGTCTAAGAATATTTGAGTTATTTTTAGGTATTTGCTATCATGAGTGTTACCACTGTGAACTTTTTTGCAGTATTCTAATGCATACATGCTAAAGGTTCTCTTTAATGTATTTGGGGTTAAAATAGTTGGATTTAAGTTATGGTGTAAATTTTCAAGTTTACAAGGTAATACAAAACTGTCCCCATGCAGTTCCAATTTGTACTCCTACTGGCAGTGTAAGAGAAGAGGTATAAAAACTACATTTTTATAACAGATGATATTTGCTAACTTTTTTTTTTTTTTTTGCTTACTGTGTGACAGACACTGTTCTAAATGCTTACATGAATTAATAAATTTTTAAATTCCCACATCCATCCTGTTGGGCACTGTTACATCTGTTTTATAGATGAGGAAGCTGAGGCATGAGAGGACTAACCTATTAGTACATGATAGGATTCAAACTTCGTTAGGTCGGGATATCTTACCTTTCCAAATGCCCATTTATGGATTTACCTTCTCCTTTCCTTTTCCTCTGTCCCCATCAGTTTCTTGGTCTTTATTTGCTTTTGATAGTGAGTTTTGGTTATTGTTTCTTTATATTATTTTGTGTTAGCATTGTCCATTGTGTAGTCTTCCTTTAAAAAGCAATTTCTTAAAAAACCAAAGTTTTCTCATTTGTAGAATGAGTAAGATGGTTCAGATGATACCTAGCATTTTTGGCTCTAGTATTTTGTAACTTGACATAGTCTCCTATGTAGAAAATTTTCACATTTTCTGTTTCTTAAATCTTAAGATGTGAAACAGTTTAGAATGCTTTATTTCATTGTAAAATTTCACTTAAAGTTAATTGTTTATGTTTAATAGAATATTGTCAGCTTCCCTGGTGGCTCAGACAATAAAGAATCTGCCTGCAGTGTAGGAGACCTGGGTTAGGAAGATCATCTGGAGAAGGGAATGGCTACCTACTCCAGTATTCTTTCCTGGAGAATTCCATGGATAGAGGAGCCTGGGGGGCTATAGTCCATGAGTTGCAAAGAGTCAGACATGACTGAGTGATTATCTGTACATCAGCAAGCTATTAAGTAGCTAACAAAATTCTGGCATGGACGTGAACGTATACTGATTTCAGCATAGGCTTTTGTGTATACGTCTGTTGAGCTGAATGAAATTTTTTCCTTTAGTGTTTGTAAGTATTGTTCTTGAGGGGTTTTTTGTTTGTTTTGTTTTTTTAAGCCAGTCATCTTTGTACTCTGCTGCCACTTGATCTGTAAATGTTTTGTTTTTTGTTTTACCCTTTAGGTACTGAGTTAAGATAAAATATTATTTTAAAATTCTGATTCTAGTGATAGATGACAGTTTATTTGACAGTTTATTGGGTTAATATTGAATGACAAAGTTCTAGACCCAGTTGTATATACTTAATTATCTGTATATCTTGCCAAAGTAGGATATTATCTCAACCTCAGATCTTTAAGTGTTTAGGTGCTGTAAAAATAGCAGTTAGAACTGTCTCAGTAAAGCCTGTTAATTCAAATCCATTATGTGTGTGCTGCACATGTAGTGGTAGTTAAATGTTGCAGTGCAGTGAGCCCTGTAAGCATCAGTCATACATGTGTGCTGAAGTGGCAGGCCGATAGAAACAGCCAGACAGATGGAGATCAGGGTGTTACAGCATTTCTTACTAGTCAAATTTAGTCCTTCTTCTGGTTTTTACATTGCTGTTAGCTTTGGCACAGTCATTAATATTGATTCTGAGTGAAATAGATAAAACAAACATTAATGAGCATTTCTTATTTGCTGGAGAAAGGATTGGAACTAAATTTTTTTAAGTTTTCTGGTGTTAAGCCGATAAGCTTTGGGGATACAGATGAGTAAGATCTGAGTCTTTTTGCCTTCACAGAGTTCTCAGTCTGATACTGGAAATACATGATTGGTTCTTTGGTAATGAAGGACTTGATTCCCTGCTATTGGAAAAGATAGTCCCAGAAGAGTGAGGAAAAACATCGAAAGTAAAAAGTACTTCATTTTGGAAAGACATGTTTACATGTTATGTATATAACTTTGTGTGTAGTTCAGTAATCTGGTGATTAAAGTAGCTACAGTCTTGCCTTTCAATTCACTTTGAAGTTTTTATGGTAGGATAGATTGTGTCTGAATGTGGAAGTGTTAGTCGCTCAGTTGTTTCTGACTCTTTGTGACCCAGTGGACTGTAGCCTGCCAGGTTCCTCTGTCCATGGGATTCTCCAGGCAAGAATACTGGAGTGAGTTGCCAGTCCCTTCTCTAGGAGATGTTCCCCACCCAGGGATTGAACCCAGGTCTCCTGCATTGCAGGCAGATGCTTTACCATCTCAGCCAGCAGAGAAGCTGTGAATTTCTCCAGGCAAGAATACTGGAGTGGGTAGCCCTGCCCTTCTCCAGGGTATCTTCATAACCCAGGGATCAAACTCAGGTCTCTGGTATTGCAGTCAGATTCTTTACTGTGTAAGAAAGGTAAAAGATTTAAGGACTTCCCTGGTGGTCCAGTGGCTAAGACGCCAAGCCTCCAACACAAGAGCCCTGAGTTCCATTCATGGTGAGGGAACTAGATCCCAGATGCTGCAACTAAGTTCACGTGCTGGAACTAAAGATATAGCATGCTGCAATTTAAAAAGATCCCGCATGCCGCAGTGAAGGTAGAAATCCTACATGCTGCAACTAAGACCTGGAGTAGCCAAATAAATAAAAATAAATTTTTATAACAAAGGAAAAAGATTTAGTGTCTTAACAACTTAGAGCTGAGAGTAGATGATTATTGTGAACTTAGCCTTTTTATGACTTTAGATTATGTATTATAGATAGTTACATTTATTGATGTTTACTTAAAAGATATGAAATCTTTATATATAAATCTAATACATATAAATCTAGTCTATATAAATAAATTATATATATTAATGTTTACTTAAAAATACTTTAATCTTTTCTTTTTAAAAATCATTTCTTTGGTTAGCAAGAGCTTTGAAATGAGTCATTTGTAATATTTTAGTCCACGTGGGTCAGGTTTTAGTGTAAGAACATGAGCTGTGTTATCAAAGCTAGATAAATGGTGCAAAAAGCCTAAATTTGATAGGAAGACAAAGGGGGCATTTTAGGTGAAGTACGTTGTTGCGGTTCCAAACTCCTCAAGTAACTTGCCATGAACTTAAGCTACTGTAATTTTTCTCCATTTCTTCTTAATTATTGTATTAAAAACTATAGATTTTATGGGCAGAGAGGACAGGGTAGAAGCATTGAAGGGTTTACATACACATGCTGTTTTGTCATTGTCTCTCATCAGCCTACATCATCTTGAGAATTTTTCTCTATTGTATACTAAAGAGCTTTCAAAAGTTTGTGGCAGATACTGGTAAAGCAAGCATAAAATAGTTCTCATATTGCTGTGTTTCCTCAGAAATTTCATGTGTGTGTACAGTCTTAATTTGAAATAATTTTAGACCTACAAAAAGGTAAGAAAAAATGTACCAAGAATATTCATATATTCTTTGACTGGCTTTCTAAAATGTTGGTATCTTAAATAGCCAAACAGGAAATTAACACTGATAATAATATTATCTACAGACCTTATTTCAAGTTTTATCAGTTGTTCTATTAGTGTCCTTTTCTAGTTCAGGATCCAATCCAGCATTGCGTGTTGTAGCAAGTATTCACGTCTCTTTGTTTCCTGTAATCTGGAATAGTTCTTCAGTCTTTGTTTCATAATTTTGAAACTATTTTGAAGAATACTGACCAAGTATTTTGTAGAATGTTCTTCAGTTTGCAAAATTCTGATGCTCAGTCTTGATTAAATTGAAGTTAAACGTTTTGGGTGACAGTGCTGTAGAGTGAAGGTGTGTTCATGCTTCAGGAGGTCTGTGATGGTGATACGTTCTGTACTAATGATATGAGCTTTGATCATTTGGTTAACGTGATGTCTGCCAGGTTCTTAGTCAGGGCTTCAGTCAGTTGCTTCTTGTTCTGTAGCTTGGCACAGATGGACATTATGCCTTAACCAGTTTGGATACTTGCCAGTGTGCCCTGAGGCTTTCCAAAGGCATTGTGCATACCTGTCTGGGGCCTAGATTGGGGACACTATGCCAGTCATGAGTGTCCACTGGAAAGGGCTGTCTCCAGGGTCCCTTAGAGCAACCCATATAGGCAACACGATGCATACACTGCGAAGAGGCTGTTGTTTGCAGCCATGGTACACCAGGCCCCCTCAGGGAAAAGAGCACAGTCAGCTTAACTGACTGCAAATGAGTACTTCCATTTTGGCTTCACAATATGTTCTACGTTCATTTGATATTTTCCCTGCCACAGCTTTAGAGTCATTGTATTTATCCAAGGAACTCTAGTTTCTTTTATTGGAGACTTATAATGAGAAACTGTTACCTGAGTAGTAGGTGTGCTTATGGGCTTGCCACGTGGTACAGTGGTAAAGAATCCACCTGCCAGTGCAGCAGATGCAGGAGACGCAGGTTTGATCCCTGGGCCAGGAAAGATCCCCTGGAGTAGGAAATAGCAACCTACTCCAGTATTCTTGCTTGGAAAATTCCATGGAACGAGGAGCCTGGTGGGCTACAGTCCGTGGAGTCACAAAGAGTTGGACTTGACTGAGCACATGTGTACACACAGATGTGCTTATTGGCATTGGGGTGAGGCTGGTGGAGCAGACCCCATTTTACAAATGAAGAGAGCTAAATTGAAGGTTAAAAGTCAGAAAAAAGTGATTGAGTTGGGACATAAACTCAGGCCTTTTCAGTCCAGAGTTCAGATTCTTTCCACTTGCTCTCCTGTATCACTGTAGTTCCTTCCTTACACTTGTCATTTCCATTAATTCTACTGTTTGTCTTTTTTGGAACAGATAGGCACACTCTAGTTCTTAATATTCAAGAAAATTATTAAATAGTCAGTTCAGTCATTCAGTCCTGTCCGACTCTTTGCGACCCCATGAATCGCAGCACTCCAGGCCTCCCTGTCAATCACCATCTCCCGGAGTTCACTCAAACTCACGTCCATCGAGTCACTGATGCCATCCAGCCATCTCATCCTCTGTCTCCCCTTCTCCTCCTGTCCCCAATCCCTCCCAGCATCAGAGTCTTTCCAATGAGTCAGCTCTTCACATGAGGTGACCAAAGTACTGGAGTTTCAGCTTTAGCATCATTCCTTCCAAAGAAATCCCAGGGCTGATCTCCTTTAGAATGAATTGATTGGATCTCCTTGCAGTCCAAGGGACTCTCAAGAGTCTTCTCCAACACCACAGTTCAAAAGCATCAATTCTTCAGCGCTCAGCTTTCTTCACAGTCCAGCTCTCGAATCCATACATGACCCTGGAAAAACCATAGCCTTGATTAGACGGACCTTTGTTGACAAAGTAATGTCTCTGCTTTGGAATATGCTATCTAGGTTGGTTATAACCTTTCTTCCAAGGAGTAAGCGTCTTTTAATTTCATGGCTGCAGTCACCATCTAGAGTGATTTTGGAGCCCCAAAAAATAAAGTCTGACACTGTTTCCACTGTTTCCCCATCTATTTCCCATGAAGTGATGGGACCGGATGCCGTGATCTTCGTTTTCTGTAGGTTGAGCTTTAAGCCAACTTTTTCACTCTCCACTTTCACTTTCATCAAGAGGCTTTTTAGTTCCTCTTCACTTTCTGCCATAAGGGTGGTATCATCTGCATATCTGAGGTTCTTGATATTTCTCCCGGCAATCTTGATTCCAGCTTGTACTTCCTCCAGCCCACCGTTTCTCATGATGTACTCTGCATATAAGTGAAATAAGCAGGGTGACAATATACACAGCCTTGACGTACTCCTTTTCCTATTTGGAACCAGTCTGTTGTTCCATGTCCAGTTCTAACTGTTGCTTCCTGACCTGCATATAGGTGTCTCAAGAGGCAGTCAGGTGGTCTGGTATTCCCATCTCTTTCAGAATTTTCCACAGTTTCTTGTGATCCACACAGTCAAAGGCTTTGGCATAGTCAATAAAGCAGAAATAGATGCTTTTCTGGAACTCTCTTGCTTTTTCGATGATCCAGCGGATGTTGGCAATTTGATCTCTGGTTCCTCTGCATTTTTTAAAACCAGCTTGAACATCTGGAAGTTGTCATTCATGTACTGTTGAAGCCTGGCTTGGAGAATTTTGAGCATTTCTTTACTAGTGTGTGAGATGAGTGCAATTGTGTGGTAGTTTGAGCATTCTTTGGCATTGCCTTTCTTTGGGATTGGAGTGAAAACCGATCTTTTCCAGTCCTGTGGCCACTGCTGAGTTTTCCAAATTTGCTGGCATATTGAGTGCAGCACTTTCACAGCATCATCTTTCAGGATTTGAAATAGCTCAACTGGAATTGCATCACCTCCACTGGCTTTGTTTGTAGTGATGTTTTCTAAGGCCCACCTGACTTCACATTCCAGGATGTCTGGCTCTAGGTGAGTGATCACACCATCGTGATTATCTTGGTCATGAAGATCTTTTTTGTACAGTTCTTCTGTGTATTCTTGCCACCTCTTCTTAATATCTCCTGCTTCTCTTATGTCCATACCATTTCTGTCCTTTATGGAGCCCATCTTTGCATGAAATGTTCCTTTGGTATCTTTAATTTCCTTGAAGAGATCTCTAGTCTTTTCCATTCTGTTGTTTTCCTCTATTTCTTTGCATTGATCACTGAGGAAGGCTTTCTTATCTCTTCTTGCTATTCTTTGGAACTCTGCATTCAGATGCTTATATCTTTCCTTTTCTCCTTTGCTTTTCGTTTCTCTTCTTTTCACAGCTATTTGTAAGGCCTCCCCAGACAGCCATTTTGCTTTTTTGCATTTCTTTTCCATGGGGATGGTCTTGATCCCTGTCTCCTGTACAGTGTCAGGAACCTCAGTCTATAGTTCATCAGGCACTCTATCAGATCTACTCCCTTAAATCTATTTCTCACTTTTACTGTATAATCATAAGGGATTTGATTTAGGTCATACCTGAATGGTTTAGTGGTTTTCCCTACTTTCTTCAATTTAAGTCTGATTTTGGCATAGTATAATATTTCAAAACAGAAAATAGTCTTTACAGTTCGAAAAATATTTTATTATATGTTTACTGTGGTTAAGGCAGTATGGTGGACATTGGTAGTATTTGAGTATGTGCTTATATGTTTTGGAAGGACATCATGCTGAGAATTTTGTTTGTTTGTTTACAATGGTATTTTTTCCCCCTCAATAAATAGCTGAAGGGTTGAGGTAGATGAGGGATTGGGGCTGTTGTGAACTGATTCATTGTCCAAGAATCTAAATGGCTTAGAGATTTATATATTATATATAAATCATGCTAAATAAATATATAGTATTTAGGTTAATATATATTTATATATACCTCTTTTTAATGTACTGCCACTTAATAATTTTAGTAATGTTATGCAACCATTAAACAATATCTGTTGGCTGAGCACACTTAAATACACACTTTGTTGTTGCTTCTAATTCTTGCATTAACTTCTTGAATTGATACTATTTTTCCCATATTCCATGTGAGCAAAGAGAAGTGACTTGCCTAAGATCATAAAATCTTAATAAATACCATAAAGTGGTTTTAAATCCAAGTTGAACGCTGCCCACTGTGTGAAGCGCTGTTTATGTTATATATGTATTCACACTTTCAGAGTGTCCCTTAGTTCTCAGGTTGAGGGTGTGATGAAAAAGTTTATTCTATATACCTACATATGGGATTTTGAGGTCATTCTGCCAAGGTAGGAAGCCCAGTTCTGTCACTTACCAGTTTTGTGATCCTGGAGTTTTTTTAAATCATGTCTGTAAAATGAGGATAATAATTATATCTGCTTTGGAGGGTTATCTTGAGGATTAAATATACCTCATGGAAAGCATTGAACTGTGCAAATAGCAGGTACTGAAGTGTTAGCTGCCTGTTAATAATAGTAGGGGTAATAGTAGAAGTAACTAATACATTGCAAAGAAACATCAAAAGTTCAACAGTAGAATAAACACTAATAATTGACAGATACTATGATGGACTACTTGGGATAATTTTGTGACTATTGGATAATTCATAGAATCAAAGAAATTGGGAATGAGAAAGGGATTTGATTAAATAGCATCTTTATCTCTGATTTTTTTGAAAAAGGGTACTAAGGCCATAAAACGAAGATCATGGCATCCGGTCCCATCACTTCATGGGAAATAGATGGGGAAACAGTGGAAACAGTGTCAGACTTTATTTTTCTGGGCTCCAAAATCACTGCAGATGGTGACTGCAGCCATGAAATTAAAAGATGCTTACTCCTTGGAAGGAAAGTTATG
>NW_011494831.1:611526-697155 GCF_000754665.1 Bison bison bison
ACCAACCTAGATAGCATATTCAAAAGCAGAGACATTACTTTGCCAACAAAGGTCCATCTAGTCAAGGCTATGGTTTTTCCTGTGGTCATGTATGGATGTGAGAGTTGGACTGTGAAGAAGGCTGAGTGCAGAAGAATTGATGCCTTTGAACTGTGGTGTTGGAGAAGACTCTCGAGAGTCCCTTGGACTGCAAGGAGATCCAACCAGTCCATTCTAAAGGAGATCAGCCCTGGGATTTCTTTGGAAGGAATGATGCTAAAGCTGAAACTCCAGTACTTTGGCTACCTCATGTGAAGTTGACTCATTGGAAAAGACTCTGATGCTGGGAGGGATTGGGGGCAAGAGGAGAAGGGGACGACAGAGGATGAGATGGCTAGATGGCATCACTATCTGGGTGAACTCCGGGAGTTGGTGATGGACAGGGAGGCCTGGCGTGCTGTGATTCATGGGGTCACAAAGAGTCGGACACGATTGAGCAACTGATCTGATCTGATCTGATCTGAACTTGCCCAAACTGTTAAAGTTGCATTGTATCACTCTCAGTGGAAACTTTGACTTTATGGCTGTTAATTCAATGTTCTTTCCACTACAGATTTTTCCCCTAATCTCTGTTAAGGGAAATGATTTATGTGGAATATCATTCTCTTCTTTATTTTTAGGAGTCCTTGATACCTACTGGTATCAAACAGTAATTCCTAAAATATAACCAATTAAGTTGGAGGATAATATATGATTTGCCTCTTTAGAGGGGTTTAATAGGAACAGCAGATAAATAAAAAAGCATCTCTGAAAGCATGGTTTAGTTCACTTGCTGGGCAGCAGAATATTGGCATGAAATAGTTTATTTTTAGCTTTAGGGTGAGTTCTTTATTTTTAGAAAAGTAAAAAACAGATGCAAAGAAGATAATGATCATCTATATTCTTATCCAGAATTAATCACTAACTTAGTGTATTAAAAAGCAGAGACATCACTTTGCCAACAAAGGTCCATACAGTCAAAATCTGGTTTTTCTAGTAGTTATGTTCTGTTGGTTGTGAGAGTTGGGTGATAAAGAAGGCCAGGCACCTAAGAGTTGATGCTTTCAAATTATGATCCTGAAGAAGACTCTTGAGAGTCCCTTGGACTGCAGGAGATCCAACCAGTCCATCCTAAAGGAAATCAGCCCTGACTATTCATTGGAAAGACTGATGCTGAAGCTGAAACTCCAATACTTTGGCTACCTGATGTGAAGAACTGACTTACTGGAAAAGACCCTAATGTTGGGAAAGATTAGAGGCAGGAGAAGAAGGGGATGACAGAGGATGAGATGGTTGGATGGCATCACTGACTTGATGGACGGGAGTTTGAGCAAGCTCCGGGAGTTGGTGATAGACAGGGAAGCCTGGTGTGTTGCAGTTCATGGCGTCGCAAAGAGTCGGACACGACTGAGCAACTGAACTGATGCCTGTTTCCTAGTATCAATGAGAAATGTATTCTTTACATCTTAACTGTAATCTTTTACTTACTACAGCTTTTAAAATAAAAGCTTATAATTTGTGTGATGATGATTAAAATTTGTTTGGTGATGGCTGTTTTCATTTCAACATTACCTGTTTTTAATTTCACCTGAGGACCATGGCTTGTAGTTTATAAGAGCCTTAATAGCACGCTGTTTTAGTTTTTAAAACACTGTATGAGAACCACGATGCTGATTTAAATCCAGTATTGCTCATAATTTAAAAGTGTCTCCTAAGTTTTAGTGTGTTTCCATGAGATATGAACATTTTGCGGGGCAGGGCACGAAGTGGTATTAGGCTTTGTATAAATGTGTTGTGTTGTCAAGGAGGACATGTTTACTTTGTGAAGTTACAATTACAGATTTGAAACATTTTTCTCTGCAGAAGGGGGAGTCAAGATCATGGAATAATTTTTTTTAATCATTTTTTTTAAGTAACTGCTATACTTCTACATTTAGACTGATAAAATTGTAGAAAAATGAAAAATATAATTGATAAAGAATATTCCAAATACTATTCTTATTTTACATAAATGAAGCTGGGGATAAAGAGCAGCTTTTTTCTTTACCTTCTAGTCACAGCTTTTTAAATTGCAGAGAAGAACTACAACAGCATAAATTTTAAATTCTTGTTCAGTCACTTATAAGAAAGTCATTTATGCTTACTTAACCTCTTGAAACTTTAGTTTCCTTACCTGTTATATAGGATTAACACCATTTTGCAGGGTTATTGTTGGAATTAAAAATAATAACTTTACTCCAAATAGATTGGGTATATAGTAAAAGCTACATAAGTTTTGCTGTTAAATGTTGTTAGACCCTGGATTGCTTTGTTTCGTTTTGGTACTTTGATTGTTTTTGTGATTATAAAAGAAGAGAATAAAGGTTACCTCTGACTGTTGTGAATTTTTCTAGAATTTTTTTAAGGTATATTATGCACATTTTATCTTACTATTTCTCTAAAACTGGGTCTTCAGGATTTGGCCTCTTACCATGAGTGAAATATATAGTTCTTGCAGAGTTTTCAGCAAGAGTCATATGACCTGACTTACGTTTTTGTTTTTATTTTTTTGACCACACTGCAGGTTGTGTATGAGATCTTAGTTCTCCAACCAGGGATCAGACCTGCACCCCTTGCCTTAGAAGTGTGGAGTCTAAACCACTGGACTGCTAGGGAAGTCCCTTAGGTTTTTTAAAGACCACTCAAATGTTCTTGGCTTCTAAATATGCTAAAGACACTTTTATTTTTAAGTTACCTTCTTCCTCAAAAAAGTCCATTGATATTTTAAACTGAATTTCCAGTAGATAAACAGAATTTAGACAGAATTGTCATCTTTGTAATATTGAGTTTTGCTTTTAGAAAACATAAACTGTGCTTTTATCTGTTCAGGTCATTTATGCTCTTCATAAACATTTTAAAGATTTCTTTCTGTTGATCCTGCACATTTCATTTTAGTAATTTTATGTTTAATTGTTGTAGATTAGCTCTTTTAATAATCTTAACTCACTGGTAAAGAAGAAAGCCAGTTAATTTTTATGTATTTTTTTATATCCAACTGCTACACTGTGCTTTCTTGGTTTTCTTTTAGTAGACCTTATTTTTTAGAGAAGTTTGAGGTTCACAGTAAAACTGAGGGGGAGGTACAGATTTGCCACACACTGCCTGCCCAAACAGGTACCTAACTGTTACATTGTCAACCTCCTCCACTAGAATGGAACATTTGTTACAATTTATGAACCTACACATCAATCATCATTATCACCCAGAGTCCATAGTTAACATTTAGGGTTTATTCTTGGTGTTGTAGCATAGTAATCACAGTTGTTTTAAATTCTTGGTTGGGTAATTCCAACATCTCTACCACGTCTGAGTCTGGTTCTGATCCTTTGTTTCTTTAAATTGTGTTTGTTACCTTTTATTATGATATGCCTTGTAATTTTTTCTTGATAGCCAGACATGATGTATTGACTGAAAAGCTATAAATAGGCCGTTAGTAATGTGGTAAAGTGTGTGTGTGTGTGTGTGTGTGTGTGTGTGTGTGTGTGTGTGTGTAGGGGATGGGTAGGAAAGTGTTTTATAGCTCTGTTATTGTGTGTGTGCACATGCGCGTGTGTACCCACGCACTCAGTTGTGTCTGACTCTTTGTCACCACATGGACTGTAGCCTGCCAGGCTTCTCTGTCTATAGGATTTTCCAGGCAAGAACACTGGAGCAGGTTGCCATTTCCTTCTCCGGGGACCTTTCCCACCCAGGGATCGAACCCGCGTCTGCATCTCCTGCATTGGCCGTTGAGCCACAGGGGAAGCCCCCCAGTTCTGTTATTAAGTTTCAGTCTTTTTTTTGCTCCAGCTTTATTGAATTATAACTGACAAAAATTCTTTATACTTAAGATTTACATCTTAGTGTTTTGACATCTGTATACATTATAAAATAATCACAGCAGTCAGTGTAATTAGCATATCTATCACAGCATATAGGTATTTTTTTTCTTTTTTCTGTTAAGAACATTTAAAATGAACAGTTAGCAAACTTCAAGTATATAATTCAGTATTGTTAATTGTAATCACATTGCTGAACATTTGGTC
The DNA here is from genome assembly GCF_000754665.1 of Bison bison bison. Classification (NCBI taxonomy): domain Eukaryota; kingdom Metazoa; phylum Chordata; class Mammalia; order Artiodactyla; family Bovidae; genus Bison; species Bison bison. Next base: position 615,609 of record NW_011494831.1, read on the forward strand.
TCCAGAACTTAGCTTTTTGTGATCCTGTGTCTCTGGATTGTGAACTTCTTAAATGCTGTTTCTAAGATCTTACCCCTCTTAAGGAGGACAAGATGGCTGAATTGGGTTGTAGTTGGGTATTTGTTTACCTTCCCTTAGGTCAGTTAGGTTCTGATACAACTTTAGGTGGTTATTGTTGTTTTAGTCAACCAGTTGTGTCTGACTCCTTTGCAACCCCTTGGACTGTAGCCCACCAGGCTCCTCTGTCCATGGGATTTCCCATGCAAGAATACTGGAGGGGGTTGCTATTTCCTTCTCTAGGGGATACTCCTGACCCAGGGATTGAACCTATTTCTCCTGCATTGGCATGTGGATTCTTTACTTCTGAGCCACCAGGAAAACCCATTTAGGAGGTTAAACTCTGGTTAAATAATTTCTCCTGAAGTCAAGCTTTGTTAAGAAGAACAGTGTGCTCCAGTGTATTTCAAAATGCTTTCTTTCCCTCTTCTGGAAATATGAGGGAATTTTCCCTGATATTTGCTGTGAGGACTTGTTAGAGTGCCAGGAAGGAAAACTAACAAAAGGGGGGGGTGCATTTTGAGGACTGAATTTTTAATTTCAGAATTGTTCACTCCCAGTCTCCAGCAGCCCATCAATACCCCCACCCCCTGCCACAGCACTGTTTCCCAAAGAGCTCTTTGCCCTCAGGCTTCTGATCCGATAAACTATCATTCTCCACAGTCTCTGCCTCTTCAAGGTTGGGGGCAGTAGTTTGCCCTGTGACCTCACTTTTGTTACTGATCCCAGGAAGTGTTGATTTTTCAGTTTGTTAAGCTTTTTATTTATTGTTAGCATAGATTGGTGGCTTCCAAGCTTCCTATGGGCAGGATTAGAAACAGAATATCCTTATTTTTCTAATAAAAAATTTGTGTTAAAAGCAATCATATAATTTTAAATAAGGATAATTTTTAAATATGTACTTCATTTCTCTTTTCCTCCCTCACTCCTCTTTAATCATATTACTGTAATATTAATTTTTTAACTTCCTCAGAAATGTCCTATAGCTGGCTATAATAGAAGTGCCTCAGATATTTTCACTTAGCAGTGTGTAGTAATTATGGAGCTTTTTAATAGCCTTTACCTGTTAGGTAAGTATTTTTCTGTATTAACTTTGTCGACAAAGGTCCATCTAGTCAAAGCTATGGTTTTTCCAGTAGTCCTTGTATGGATGTGAGAGTTGAACTATAAAGAAAGCTGAATGCCGAAGAATTGATGTTTTTGAACTGTGGGGTTGGAGAAGACTCTTGAGAGTCTCTTGGACTGCAAGGAGATCCAACGTGTCAATCCTAAAGGAAATCAGTCCTGAATATTCATTGGAAGGACTGATGCTGAGGCTGAAACTCCCAATACTTGGCCACCTGATGTGAAGAACTGACTCACTGGATGCTGGGAAAGACTGGGAAAGACCCTGATGCTGGGAAAGATTGCAGGCAGGAGGAGAAGGGGACAACAGAGGATGAGATGGTTGGATGGCACCACTGACTGAATGGAAATGAGTTTGGCCAAGCTCCAGGAGTTGGTGATGAACAGGGAAGCCTGGCGTGCTGCAGTCCATGGGGTCGCAAAGAGTCAGACAAGACTGAGTAACTAAACTGAACTGATTTCTGTATTTCTTTAGCAATATATATTCTTTCAAGAATATTTTCAAGAGTTAATGTTGAAATTTTTTTTAGCATCTTTCAAGGTAGTAAAGTCTGAAACAATGTATTTTCACTCCCAGATTAGTTTCTTTTTCAGCATTTGAATCTTGGGCTACAAGCTATGTAAAATAGTGTTTTCCTTTTAAAACTCTGCTCATGTTTCTATGTGTTTTTATTTATAGTACACATTATTATGTTGCTATCTGTATTGTCTATCATGCTCTTTAATAATGCATTTTAGATGGTGAACTCCTTGAAGAAAGTGGTGTCTTTTACAGAAAGTAGTCTTCAATAAGAAAAAGCACTATCCCTTCCTTCATGTTTCGTCTTCTTTCTAATTTACCTCCATCGTCCTTAAGCTCTTAAAAGATCCAGAGTGCACTTGTTTCCTGGGAAGACAAATCACTCTGAGATCCTTGGTAGTCTTCCCTGAATGACACGTAATTGAAACAAGTTTTAATTTATATCTTTTGGGTTTTGCTTGGATTGTAAGAATGTACTTGCTTGCAACTCTCAATGTTGTTAGAGTTGGTTTTGGAGGCTCTTAGACTTACCTGTCCCAAATTAAAATTACTTGACCACAAGGGTGCAGGGGAATGACTGCTTCTGGAGGAACGGGCTCAGAGGAGAAAAGTAGAGGAAGGTAGATAATGAAAATTTCCCATTTTAATCTTGCTTAGTACTAAAAATTGTATAAAACAAATATTGTCTTCACAGAGGCTTATCAGTGTGGCATATTTAAAAGTAAGATGGGGTTGTATGTTTTTCTGTTCCTTTACTCAACAATTACATACATACTGATCACAAACTACATCTCTAATTACATTCTACTCAATACAGTAGTAAATGAGGAAAACAACATCCCTGCTCATGTGAAATATAAGTTCTATTAATAGGAGACAGACAATAAATACCTAAAGAAGTAAGTAAGATAATTTCAGATAGTCATAAGCATTATGAGGAAAATAATACCAAGAAAAGAAATAGAGTGTAATTCATAAGAGTGGAGGGAAGCTGGATGTTGGAACTAGTTTAGATTCAGTTCAGTTCAGTTGCTCAGTCGTGTTTGACTCCTTGTGACCCCATGAATTGCAGCACACCAGGCCTCTCTGTCCATCACCAACTCCTGGAGTTCACTCAAACTCGTGTCCTTCGAGTCGGTGATGCCATCCAGCCATCTCATCCTCTGTCATCCCCTTCTCCTCCTGCCCCCAATCCTTCCCAGCATCAGAGTCTTTTCCAATGAGTCAATTCTTCGCATGAGATGGCCAAAGTATTGGAGTTTTAGCTTTAGCATCAGTCCTTCCAGTGAACACCAAGGACTGATTTCCTTTAGATTGGGTGAGTCTAATTTGAGGAGGATTCATGTTATCTAACACTTAAGGAGGAAACCAGTAGAATATCTCAGAGGAGTCGCCAAGTAAGTGCAGAGGATCTGGGGTAGAGGGAAACCATTTAAAGAGTGGAAAGAATGCTGTTGTGGTTGGAGATCGTGAGTGAGCTAGGAGAGGTAGTCAGAGAAGTGCTGTTTTATGTCTTTTATAAGTCATGGTAATGAGCTGTTAAAAGATTTTAGATTGCCAAGCTGTTTTAAATCAGTCGTTTAGTTATGTATATTGAATTCTTGAGTTAGTGCTTTCTTTTGGAACTTAATTTTTAAGATTATCTAAAGCTGAATACAGGAGAAGGCAATGGCACCCCACTCCAGTACTCTTGCCTGGAAAATCCCATGGATGGAGGAGCCTGGTGGGCTGCAGTCCATGGGGTCGCTAGGAGTTGGACACGACTGAGCAACTTCGCTTTCGTTTTTCACTTTCATGCATTGGAGAAGGAAATGGCAACCCACTCCAGTGTTCTTGCCTGGAGAATCTCAGGGATGGGGGAGCCTGGTGGGCTGCCATCTATGGGGTCACACAGACTCGGACATGACTGAAGTGACTTAGCAGCAAAGCCGAATACAAGAGTAACCTGGCTATATTGCCTGAAGTGATAGGGAATAAAGTATTCTGAATAGAATTTATGTGATAGATTTTAATCAATTTATTCAAAATGAAGATTAGTTTTATAGTTTATTAATATTCTGAGTAAGTAATTATTCCCCAATAGAGCTACACATCAAAACTCCTTCCGAAAATTTAAAATACAGCATTCCTAAGCCTCATCCTTTTGGAATCAAGGCAGTAGACAGTAGACTTTGGGAGTCTGTTTTTTAAAAAGATCTCCATATAATACTTAGAGAATGAACATGAGTTTTGGAACCTCTGAACCAATGGATTTTTTTTTTAATAGTAACTTTATGGAGATATCATCCATATAGCATACAATTCACTGATTTAGAGTCTAAAATTCAATGGGTTTTGGTATATTTGCAGAGATGTAGTCATCGTTGCAATTAATTGTAGAACATTCCCAGCACACCAGAGGAAATCCCATCCCTATCTGCCATCTCACTGTTTCCCCTCAACCCTCTCCCCAGCTCTAGACAACCACCATTCATACTTTGTGGATTTGCCTGTCTGGATATTTCATATAAATGGAATCTTATAATACACGGTACTTCTATGACTAGCTTCTTCATTAGCATAATGGATTTTTTTGTTTGATTCTTTTTAGAAGAAAATTTTTATTTATACAATGATTTTTTTTTTTTTTCAAAAGAAATAAAGTACGATTGTCAGGAAAAAGCAACTGAAAAAACTGCTAAAATTGGTATTTTATATCTCAGGATTTCTAAAATTAGTTAAGTAAATTATAGCAAAATACCATGTAACAACAGTTGCTAAGTCCTGTCCAACCTCTTCAGCCCCATGGACTGAATGAAGCATGCCAGGCTTCCCGGTCTTTCACTATTTTCCAGAGTTTGCTCAAACTCATATCCATTGACTCGGTGATGTTATCCAACCATCTCATCCTCTGTCGCCCCCTTTTCCTCCTGCCCTGAGTCTTTCCTAGCATCAGGATCTTTTCCATTGAGTCGGCTCTTTGCATCAGGTGGCCAAAGTATTGGAGCTTCATTTTAGCATCAGTCCTTCCAGTATATTTTCGGTATTGATTGCGTTTAGGATTGACTGGTTTGATTTTCTTGCTGTCCAAGGGGTGCTGAAGCGTTTTCTCCAGCACCGAACCAGTGAAATTTTTGTCTGGAGCAGGTTTGGCCATTAATTCCTGGTCATTAATGTGCTCATTATGAAAGAATTTGTTGGATTTTGCAGTTTTTGTGTTTAAGACCAAAGTGTAATGAAAATAAATTAAAGTGACGTTTAGTTTAGGGACTTAAAGATAAAGTACTAATTGGTTACTTGATGTTTCTTATTTCTTGCAATGTGTTGGAGATCCCAAATGCTGTGTTTATTTGCGTAGTTTTTCAGTTAAAAAGAAGTACAGTCATTAACGTGTATAAAAACTTTTTATTTCTGTTCAACTAAAGATTCACTATTTAAGACAGAAGATAAAAACTGCAGGTGAAACCAGTCTACATAGAAATGAACCAGTATTTAAGAAATCAAGGGACTTGATACAGGCAGGATTTCCAGCTTCTCTGAAAAGATCAAAATATTTTCATAATACTGAACTTGCATTCCTGCAAGGCAGCTGCTAGAATGGAGTGTTATATATTCCCTTTAGATGGCCAGAGTTCCCACCACGACAAGTATTATAAGCACTTAAAGTAGTAATCTTCATTCGTTTTTGACCTTTACTTTAAGATCTCAGATACTATTAGAGGTGTCTTATAGGCCGAATCTTGGGTCTTCTGTGAAATGAGAAGAGAGAAAATTCAAACATTTATTTATAGTTAGTAATTCCTTTCTAACAGTCTTAAAATGCTTTAACAGAAAGATATTAACAGAATCTGAATTATTACTTTAATTCTCTATTCCTAGAGAAATGAGTATTCTACGTTTAGTGTATCAGTCCATTAGTACTTTTGCATTCAAATCAAATTTCCAGTAAACTAGGCTTCTCTTTGGCATTTTAAGACAAAACCATTGTCTTGGTTTTCATAACATTGTATTCCTCAAATTTTCCTACCTATCTTGGTACTTGACCCATATCACTGACTCCTTTCTTCTTCCTTTTAAAAGGAGGAGTATTTCTTCCGAAGTTTAGTCTCAGTATAGCCTGCTTTTCTTTTTTACAGGCTTTTAATGCATTTTTGAAGCTTCCATTACCAGAATTAGTGGTAATTAAAAAATTATTGCTCTTAAAATTCAAGTTAGTTGTATTGTGATTTCTTTGAGAACAGGGGCTGTGTCTTACTCATTTTTTGGATACTTTTTGTTTAATATATTTTCTTGTAAAAGACATCCAGTCTTCTTCCTTATTTCTGATTTTTAAATCAGATATCTATTATATGCTTGGAACTGTTGGATTACTTATGTTCTCCATGGCTTTTTATTTCCTTTGAGTGTTCTCACTATAATTGATGCCAACTCTTATTCTAGATTGACGACAGATTCTTTTCTGCATCCTTTACACTCTGTACCACCACTGGACTGAACCTTTACAAGCTTACAATCTTGGACGTTATTTTTGACTACTGTATTTTTTGTATCCTCTCCTTATTTTCATGAAATTTGATCTGTTTCAAAGAATAAATTGAGGATTCTACCTTGAACTTCTACCTGTAAAGACACTGTTGTGTTCCCAGGTTTCATTATTGAAATAGCATTTGGATTCAAATAACATCTTCCTAGCTGCCTTTCTCTCTCTGCTTTCTGAATCTTCCCAAGTTTCCTGATTGATTTTTCCATATAATTACTCTTAGATATCAATTTAATTGGCTTCTCAAGTGATGCTAGTGGTAAAGAATCTGCCTGCAGTGCAGGAGAGGCAAAAATCGCAGGTTCGATCCCTGGGTCGGGCACATCTCCTGGAGGAGGAAATGGCAACCCACTCCAGTATTCTTGTCTGGAAAATTCCATGGAGCGAGGAGCCTGGCGGGCTACAGCCCGTGAGGTCCCAAAGTGTTGTACATATCTGACCATGTACATACACACACCAATTTAATTATATCCTCCCTGCACAGAAGCCTAGAATAGTTCCCTTTTGAATATGCAAGGCCTTCACCAGTAGGATTCCTGTTTAGTCTAATTCATTTTTGTTGTCTTCAATAATCTTCCAACTCAAGCAAGAAGTTATATTGCATACTCTTTTGGCCTATTTTATGACATGCAACCCATTTTGAATAATTTTTTATCTTATCTTGAATCCCAGCTCATGTTATCTTCTTCAATATTGTAATGGTCATCAGTTGTCTTATTATGTCAAGTACACCTCAATTCCTCTTCTGTTCAGAGCTCTGTATTTTGGGGGGGTTGGAAATTATCCCTTTACGTTTAGGCCTTTAGGTTTGAGTGGGTTCATGGATGTGATTGGTTTAGGGCAGACAAATGAGAGACAGTGAGACTCAATTCTAGGACTTTTGAGAATGCTGAAAAGAGGCATTCTCTGCTGCAACTATAAAAATTTTGATTTCTAGAGCTAATTGGGTTGGTGGAGATACATAAGGAAGCTTAACCAGAGCCAACTTTACAATGAAGTCAGTTTTATTGAAAATTAAAACCCTTCCTGTTTGAAGCATTATCAGCATACTGCAAACAGCTCAATAGCAGGGATCCTGGTAAATTCCCATATTAACATTTGTATATTGTGTCCACACGCAGCTAGTTGTGTGTGTGTGCGCACATGCATGCATATGTACACATGCAAGAGAAATTACTTAATGTACAGGAATCCCAACAGCTTTTTGGAACTGTGAAAAATGAGATTAAAAAATTTATTTTTGAGTAAATGAATACATATAAATGTGAATATCATTTTTTATCAGTGAGCTATATCAATCGTGCATTTGCTTGGTTGTAACAGTGATAAAAAGCATAGGATTTCTATTCAGACCTTCGAATCCTTGCTGTCACTTACTGTCTAAGTAATTGGATATGGAAAAATTGAGGAGCTAAAAAGCTTCACTACAAGGGAAGAAAAAGTAGTTTGCAAATTGAATCTTAGTTATTTTAGTCTAACTGGAGAAATATTGAGAATGTCTTTGTTTTGATCCCCAAGGGGAATCCCTGTACCTTTCGTTAATTGGCAGGTGCCAGACTTTCTCCTCAGAAGGCTTGATTTGGAGGAGCATATGTCCTGTCTTCCCACTTTTAAATTCTACTCTGCCAACACAAATTATCTGGCACTTATAAACTTTCTCACCTGCTCTTTGTCTCCACAACTCCAGATATATATCAGATGGTTATTTCTAAATGTTCCATCACAGTCCACTTTCTAAATAAGGTTTTACTAGAGTTTTTTTTGCCCCATCAGTGACATTTCAGTTGAGATGTTGTTGGAAGATAGTTTGCTTGTTGAAAACAGCAGTGTTCTCACATTTAGAACTTGTACTATTAAAAATACATGTGTAAGAAACTTTAGTCTTAAACAGAATATTGTTATAATTTAAGTTGCATATAATTAGGTAATACCCGTTTTCTGATCAATGATACCAGTAAGGTGAATTACATTGAGCAAGCACTTCCTTCTGTAAATGTGTCCCCATCTACTTAGCAATTTCTCTTGTTTTGCATAATAAAGACCTAACCAAATCTTTTCTCCTTTATGGGAAATGACTTTGGGTTCGGCTCTGGCCCTCAGGAATTTTGGTGAAGATAGAACATCAGTTGTGTTAGTAGGCGACATTGTGCATTGTACGTGCCTGTGTGCTCAGCTGTTTGCAGCTCTTCTCTGTCCATGGAATTCACCATCCAAGAACACTGGAGTAGGTTGCCATTGGCCTCTTCCAGGGGATCTTCCCAACCCAGGGACTGAACCCACGTCTCTGTGTCTGCTCCATTGGCAAGTGGATTCTTTACCACTGGTGCCACCTGGGAAGCTCACAAGGCAACATTGCTGATTGGTAAATGGCATTTGCCTTGGGAGGATTGTGAATGAACTAAGTGTATATACCTGGTGGGAAGCCAGAACTTTGATTTGCCTTGAGTGGGGTATATTTGTTTACCTTGCCAGGACTTGAGGAAGCTATGTCCATGGACTGTAATGACATATTTCGGTTCTTCTTTGGAATGTGGGGCTTATAAACTAAGAGTGTTTCCATACATTCACAATTGTATACCCATGGGATTTCATTCTGTTGTAACTGAACTGAGGATGTTGCAGTTGTCCTTTTGGTATCATCATTACCTGCATGTGAAATACTGTTTATTAGGCGTAGTAGGGGAGAGAGTAATGATGAAACAGGAAAATGTTAACTGTTAAGTTCTTGCTGTATACAAGGCACTGTTGGTGGTACAGGGAAGTTTAAGATGTGATAAATGGGAGGAATAAAAGATAATCTTAGAGGAGTCATAAAGTTAATAAGCGCCTGGTGAAAGATATGTAATGAATACATTGAGTTCATCAGAAGGGGCTTTTATAGTCTTTAAAAGACAATAGGAGAGTTAAGTGATGATCTTTTACCAATCTGTAAAGACAATTTCAGGGAGAAAATATGATTGAAGGTAGGATTATACATACATTTATTTATTTCATGGCTACTTATATTTGTAAAAAAGAAAGTACTAGAGATTACCCACAAGTGTTTTAAGATTGAAAGTGAGTATTCCTAATTTTAAGAATGTCTTGTTTCAATAAATTCTTACCTGACAACTTATTTTTGTAATCTTTTTAATAAGATTCTCTGGCCAGTAAGGTAGCTGTTGGCTCCATATAACTATTGAGCACTAGTCAGAATTGACATGTGCTATATATGTTTGTCAGAGAAGGCAATGGCACCCCACTCCAGTACTCTTGCCTGGAAAATCCCATGGACGGAGGAGCCTGGTGGGCTTCAGTCCATGGGGTCGCTAAGAGTCGGACATGACTGAGCAACTTCACTTTCTCTTTTCACTTTCACGCATTGGAGAAGGAAACGGCAACCCACTCCAGTGTTCTTGCCTGGAGAATCCCAGGGACAGAGGAGCCTGGTGGGCTGCCGTCTATGGGGTCACACAGAGTCGGACATGACTGAAGTGACTTAGCATAGCATAGCATAGCATATATGTTTGTAAAATGTGCACCAAATTTCAAAGACTTGGTATGAAAAAAAATGTAAAATACCTCATTGATTATTTTATATTACCTATTTTAATGATATGTTGGGATATAATGGATTAAAGTATACTATTAACATTAATTGGAGAAGGAAATGGCAATCCACCCCTGGACAGATGAGCCTGGTAGGATACAGTTCATGGGGTCAGAGTCAGATACGACTGAATGACTGACACATTAACATTAATTCCACCTGCTTTTACTTTTTTTAAATGGAGGTTAAATTCACATACAACATAAATTTAACCATTTAAAGTGTACAGTTTAGTGGCATTTAGTATGTTCATGTTGTGTGCAGCCACCATCTCTGTGTAGTTCCAACCCTTTCATCACCCTTAAAAAAACAAATTCATGGGAATTCCCTTATGGTCCAGGGGTTAAGACTTCACTTTCACTGCTGAGGGCCCAGGTTCGGTCTCTGGTTGGGATAGGAAACTAAGATCTTGCAAGCTGCAAGGCCAGAAACAAAACAAAACAGCTACCAAACCCATATCCATTTAGCAGTTACTCTGCTTTACCCCACCCCTAATCCCCTGGCAACCATCAGTCTGTTTTCTGTGTGTAGATTTGTCTCTTCTGGATGTTTCATATAAACGAAATCATACAATATGTGATCTTTTTTCATTTACAATATTTGTGAGATACCATTTTGCAGGATATCAGTACTTTATTCTTCTTTATTAGGTGACGTTATGTTCATTATTAAAAGTATGGTAGACATTAAAGTCTCCAACTATTATTGTAGGTCTGTTTCTCCCTTCAGTTTTTTTGGTGTTTTCTTCATATAGTTTGGGACGCAGTTGTTTGGTGCATGTATGTTTATAAGTGTTACATCTTCTTAATGAATTTACTTTTTTATCACTATATGATGACTTCTTTGTCGCTTATAATAATATTAATATAGCCACCTCAGCTCCCTTGGTTACTGTTTCATGGAATATCTGTTTTCATATTTCCATTTTTAACCTATTTGTAGTTTTGGATGTAAATTCAGTGTCTTATAAACAGTGTACAGGTAGTATAAGGTTAATATAGTTTAAATTGATACTTTAAATTGATACTAACTTGGCTTTAATAGCCTGTAACAGCTCTGCTCCTGTTCATCTCCACTACCTTTTATGTTGTTATTGTCACAATTTACATCTTTGTACGTTAATGGGCCCCTTACATTATATAGATTAATAATTATTGGAAGCAAAAAGAGAAGTTACAGTCCAAAAAATGATAGTTTTATGTTTACCTATGTAATAACCCTTACCAGAGTTCTTTATTTTTTCATATGGCTTTGAGTTACTACCTGGTGTCTTTTCATTAAGGATAGTTGCAAACTCCCTCAACCCTTTAGTTATCTGAGAATGCCCTAATTTACCCTTCATTTTTGAAGGATAGTTTTGCTGTATATAGATTGGTTGACATTGTTTTTTCTTTCAACACCTTAGATATGTCATCCCACTGCCTCTGGCCTCCATTGTTTGCAGTGAGAAGTCAGCTGTTAATCTTATTAAGATTCCCTTATATATGATTAGTAGCTTCTCTGTCACAGCTTTCAAGATTCTTTGACTTTCAGCAACTCCAGTTTCTCTCTTCTTTTATCCCTTTATGAATTTAATTTCTTGGATGTGCAGATTTATGTCCTTATCAAATTTAGAAAGTTTTTTGGAGACTAAAGATATTCTTTTTAAAAGTTTTAATTGGAAGATAATTACTTAACAATGTTGTGTTGGTTTGTGCTGTACAGCAATGTGAATCAGCCATAACTTCCCCTTTCTCTTCTTTTCTTCTAGCCTCCCCATTACATATACATATAGCATCCCATAGACTTCTTAGGCTCCTTTCATTTTTCTTTCTGCACCTCAGACTAGGTCATTTCAGTTGGCCTATCTTTAAGTTCACTGATTCTTTAGCTTGCACGTATCTGCTATGAAACTTTCTAATGCAGTTTTCATTTCATTTACTGTACTTATCAGCTCCCAAATTTCTTTTTGGCTATTTCTTATAATTTCTGTCGCTTTAATAATATTTGCTACTATGTTGTTTTCCTGGGTTCCTTTGCCTGTTTGAGTATAGTGAAGACAGTTGACTTAAAGTGTTTGTGTCGTAAGTCCAATATCTGTGAGTCCTCACAGACAGGTTTTGTTAATTTCACTTTTGAATGGCCATACTCTCATTATTTCTTTTCACACTTCATAAATTTTTGTTAAAAATTGAACAGTTTGAATATTATAACGTGACAACTCTGGAACTTGTATTCTTCCCATTTCAGTGTTTGTTTTATTGCTGGCTATAGGCTGTGGGTGTTTTGTTTGGTTGTTTTTCTGAACTGTTTTTTGTTAAAAGTCTTTATTCTTTGGTATATGATTCCTAAAGTCTCTGTTCCTTTTGTGTTTTGATGAAGATTTTCTTAAACACCAGGAGTTTAAAAAGAGAGAGACAGAGAGGGAAGGAAAATTCTGCTATTCTTTGCAGATTATCTCTGTATCAAGGCACTCCTTTAATGCTTAGTCAAGCTGTTTACAACTCTGCCTTACCCATTACTTCCTGCTGTGCTGAGCCCAGATGAAAACTGGTTTTTCGCACATCTTTTCTGAACATGTGTCCTGCCCTGGGTATGCACATGGTTTTCTTAATTTCCTAAAAGACTGTCTCTCCAAGCTTTCTCTCCTATGCTTTTGGTATATCAGTTGTTGGCCTCTTCTGTGATAATTGCCCTCAGCAGAGGCTGGTCGTTTGTTGCCTTACCATGTGTTTGAGGAATACAACTTTAAGACTAAGGTCTGCTGTGCCCTTTGGAACCAAGGACCAGGATTCCATGCTGAGAATGCAGACTGACATTTAAGTGCACTGCTGAGGCGGAGGTGGGAAGTGGGGTTAGGCCACTGGCAAGTAAAAGTACCACAAAGCCTTCCTACCATTTTAAAGTTGCCTTTTGATTTACCATTTGCTTCATCACTGTTAACCTCTGATTATTTTCTAGAGTTCTGACAAAGTTGCCTGACAATTTTTTTTTTGTTTTAGTATTTGTGTTGTGGGATATGCTCTTTGAGCTACTTTTTCTGCCATTTCACTGCCATCCTCCTCCTTTACTGTCTATTCTCAACTACCAGAAAGTTGAAGACTACATATATGGCTTCGATTGTATTTTGATTGGACAGCGCTGCTGTAGGATGCCACATTTTCAGTAAAAGTTGAATCTATTTATGTTGAATTTGAAAGGAAAAAAATGTTCAAAGGTCCCACAATTGCACAATTAGAATTAGCTGTTTATGATTACACTTTTTATTCCCAGATTAGTGTGACATTTTCAGAGGAACTCTGTAAACTCCCCTGTATAGGATAGTGTTATTAACATTGTGTATCTGTGTACCTCCTTCACTGAAGGCGCCTCAATTTTTACTCAGTTAGCATTTGATTAAGTGTTTAAGCTACCTTGTGCTGTCTGCTTCTCTCCAAATGCACTGTTGATAAGAAGACCTGAGAACTCTTCATACTTCTTCATTGGATTTTGTTTTTTATTTCTGGATTCAATTATACACATATTTGCTAAATGTCTATTTTATACAGGTACTCATTGGACTTACTTTCACTTGTTAGCCATAACCCACACTCTGAGATGTTGGTGATTTTTAATACTGAATGTGGAGATACTTATTTTCCTCAGCAGATTATTCTAGTGGTTAATTTGGGTCCATGCCACTGATTCCATATCTTTGTGTCTCGGCTTGTTGCTTGACCCCTGAAGAACTGGCATTCTGGATTTACGGGATTGGCAGCTTACCCTTGTTACTCCTCTATTCCTTGCCGTTAGATGCCAAAGTGTTATGTGCATTCTTAGTACGTGCAAAGGTTCTATCTAAATACTTGCCTCTAGGTGCGTTTGAAAAGTGAGTGCTCTTTCCCGCTACTAAAAGTAAGGTAAGATGAGCAGAACCATACTCTGGCACCATATTGAGAAGTTGTGGATACTAAATGTAAGAGAATCTTGTAGCTTCCTTAGGGAAAGCTATCTTTTGTTGTCAGTGAAATAATTCCCTCTTCAGAAGTGTCAGTTGAATTTCCCTGAGCCTATTCCCTGACCAGAGAGAGCAGTGATCTCACTGAATGTTCTTGCTATTGCCCCGATGCAGTCAATCTCAGGCTTAAACAAACAAGGTTTTCGTTAGTGTCTTTGGTAGCACAGTTGAGATCAGACAGTAGGAATTTACTGGAGACCCTAAGAAACTACAGTAGTAAATTACTTTGCCTTCTTCCTACTTGGTAAAAGGGAACTTCTCATATAACTACGTCAGTCAGTCAGTTCAGTTGCGCAGTCGTGTCCACCTCTTTGCGACCCCATGAACTGCAGCACGCCAGGCTCCCCTGTCTATCACCAACTCCTGGAGATTGTTCAAACTCATGTCCATTGAGTCAGTGATACCATCCAACCATCTCATCCTCTCTCCTCCCCTTTTCCTCCTGCCTCCAATCTTTCCCAGCATCAGGGTCTTTTCATATGAGTCAGCTCTTTGCATCGGGTGGCCATAGTATTAGAGCTTAATTTTGAAAACTAGATGGATCTTTGTCACGAAAGTAATATCTCTGCTTTTTAATATGCTGTCTAGGTTGGTCATAACTTTTCTTCCAAGGACAAGCGTCTTTTAATTTCCTGGCTATAGTCACCATCCAGGGTGATTTTGGAGCCTCCCAAAATGAAGTCTGTCACTGTTTCCACTGTTTGCCCATCTATCTGCCATGAAGTGATGGGACCAGATGCCATGATCTTAATTTTCTGAATGTTGACCTTCACACCAACTCTTACACTTTCATCATGAGGCTCTTTAGTTCTTTACCTTCTGCCATAAGGGTGGTGTCATCTGTGTATCTGAAGTTATTGATATTTCTCCCTGCAATCTAGATTTCCAGCTTGTGCTTCATCCAGTCAGGCATTTTGCATGATGTACTTTGCATATAAGTTAAATAAGCAGGGTGGCAATATACAGCCTTGACATACTCCTTTCCCAATTTGGAACCAGTCTGTTGTTCTGTGTCTGGTTCTAACTGTTCTTGACCTGCTTCTTGACCTGCATACAGATTTCTCAGGAGGCTGGTAAGGTGGTCTGATATTCCCATCTCTTTAAGAATTTTCCACAGTTTGTTGTGATCCACACAGTCAAAGGCTTTGGCGTAGTCAATGAAGCAGAAGTAGATGTTTTTCTGGTATTCTCTTGCTTTTTCAATGACCCAGTGGATGGTGGCAATTTGATCTCTGGTTACTCTGCCTTTTCTAAATCCAAATTGAACATCTGGAAGTTCACAGTTCATGTACTATTGAAGCCTAGCTTGGAGAATTTTGAGCATTACTTTGCTAGCATGTGAGATGAGTGCAATTGTGCAGTAGTTTGAACATTCTTTGGCATTCCCTTTCTTTGGCATTGGAATGAAAAGCGACCTTTTCCAGTCCTGTGGCCACTGCTGAGTTTTCCAAATTTGCTGGCATATTGTGTACAGCACTTTCACAGCATCATATTTTAGGTTTTGAAATAGCCCACCTGAAATTCCATCACCTCCCTTAGCTTTGTTCATAGTGATGCTTCCTAAGGCCTACTTGACTTTGCATTCCATGATGTTTGGCTCTAGGTGAGTGATCACATCATCGTGGCTATCTGGGTCATGAAGATCTTTTTTGTATAGTTCTTCTGTGTATTCTTGCCTCCTCTTCTTAATGTCTTCTGCTTCTGTTAGTTGTCGGTTGAATTTCCTAACTGACCTGTATAGACCTAACATACAACTGCATAGCGTACACATAAGGGTATAGTGCACTAATCTAAATCAGAAAAATGGAACAGCGTTTCCTTTTTGCTTTAAATAAGAATTATCAACCACAGCTGACTCTCAAATATCAATTGAGTCCCTATTCACACTTTATCTGGTCGAAACATTTATAAAAGATACTAATCCAATGGTAGGCATCGGGAAAGACTTTCTGGAGAGTAATAAATAGAGCTATATAATGTATTATAATTTAGTGCTTGTCCATGTTCACCTGGGCATCCGTATCACCATATTCAGCAGGGCATACCGCTCTGCTAAACCTATGTCTGCTTTCAGAGGGTAGAAATAATTTTTCTCTTACCACCAAGGGACCCCCTCTTAAGCATATCTTTCCTTCCCAAAACCTTGTTCTAAGGTGTGAGAGTAGTCTGGAATCTTTTCTCCTGTCTCTCCACCTTCTGAGTTTGTATCTCCTCTCTTAGGACATGTCCAGTATGAGAATATCTGGTTTTCTTCAGGCAAGACCTTATTTGCTATCTACCCTTCTACAGAGCAGCTTCTTTAGTAAAATGAGCCAAGCATCTTTAGAAGAAATATATGCATATGAGATGATTTGTGGGATATTCTGCATAAATATGTGAAGAGAGCTGGGATTCCAGTCCTTATGTTTGAACAGGTGTCTGTGACTGAGGAGAACTATAAATTGTAAGTAAGTGGGAACAGAGCAAAGGTATTTCTTCTGTCAGGTTGATGGGAGGAGTATAGAGTACAGCAGGTTTTGACAGGGAGGGGAACAAGGCAATTAGATTAATCTGTGTTCCGTGGAAAAGTTGTCATTTTACTCTTAATGGCAAGTTCTAACTCCTGTTAGAGAGACAAATACTGTTTTGAGATCATAGCCCTTCAAGGCAGGGCGGGAGGTGGGGGGAGAGTGTGAGTGTGTGTGTGTGTGCACGTACATGTGTAAGAGTTTGGTAAATGTGTTTTTGAATGGGTTATATGTATACATGGTACAAAATTCAAAAAATATAAAAGGCTTTAATGGAAAGAAAACTACCCTTGTACCTCTCTTATTTCCCCTCACTAGAGAGACAGTTACTAGTTTTATTATGTAAAGTGAAAGTGAAGTCGCTCAGTCGTGTCTGACTCTTTGCGACCCCATGGACTGTAGCCTACCAGGCTCCTCCGTCCATGGGATTTTCCAGGCAAGGGTACTGGAGTGGGATGCCATTGCCTTCTCCAGGTGATCTTCCCAACCCAGGGATCGAACTTGGGTCTCCCACATTGCAGGCAGACACTCTACCGTCTGATCCACCAGGGAAGATTCTATTTATATATAAGTGTATGTGTGAATTTGTTTTCTGCCACAAATGGTGGTATACTAAATATACATATGTACCTTTAAAAAAATTTAATAGAACCTAGAGAGATCAGCTCACTTTGATAATATAAAGAGCTTGCTTATTTTTGTCATGGCTATTTGCATTGAATAGGTGTTCCATAATTTAATTTCCTATTGCCTCTTTTTAGAGTGCTTTCATATTTTTTTTCTGTTAAAAGCAGTATTTTTCTTTAAACTTTGCTTATAAAGGTATAATTTCATACATGTAAAAAAGTGGGTAGAAGTAGCGTTTGCTGAGTCATAAAGTATGTACATCTTAAGTTTTGATAGGTATTTCCAAATAACCTTACAAACAGGTCATACTTCTGTTCTACTCACTAACTTTTGTGTTAACTTATTTCTTGCTGCTAAGTCGCTTCAGTCGTGTCCGACTCTGTGCGACCCCATAGACGGGAGCCCAGTAGGCTCCTCTGTCCCTGGGATTCTCCAGGCAAGAATACTGGAGTCCCTCTCCAGTGAACTTATTTCTTGGTATCTGCCAATCCGATAAGTAAAAAAGGGCCTTTAATTTGCCCTCTTATTTCGAACAAAGTTAGGGGTTTTTAATATATGTATTTCATGGCACCTATATTTTTCTTCTGTAAATTTTGTTCATGAGCTTTGCCTATTTTATTCTGGATTGTTGGTTTTTCTCTTACTGATTTTGAAGTTATTTTTAAGGAAACAGATGCTGTGCTTTATTATCTGTTGTTTGTGTTAGACAGAATAATGTGTTGGTCCTCCCCTCACCCATAGCCCCCATACTTCAAAGATGTCCTCACTCTAATCCTTGGAACCTGTGAATGTGTTAGGACCTTGCAAATGTGATTAAGGTTATGAACTTTGATATGGGGTGATTATCCTGGATTATCTGGAAGGGTTTAGTCTAATCATACAAATCCTTAAAAGTAGAGAACCTTTCCTGTCTGTGGGACTGCAGTCAGAGAAAGATGTGATTTTAGAAGAAGAGTCAAAGAGAAAAATGTACCTGGCATTGAAGATTGAAGACCACAAATCAGGGCATGTGGATGACTTGTAGAATTTGGACATGATGAGGAAACCCATTCTCTTGCATGACTTCCTGAAAGGAATGCAGCAGTGCTGGCACCTTGATTGTAGCCTTGTGACGCCCTTTGGACTTCAGCTTATAGAAGTGCATACATTTGTGTTGTTTTCAGTCACTAAGTTTTGGGTAATTTGTTACAGCAGCAATAGAAGACTAATACATATTGTTTTACATTTTCCCCCTCAATTTGTTACCCTTTTTTCAAAAGTAAACTTTATGGTATTTTTACTGTGCAGGAATGTTTGTATAATTGAATTTATTTTTTTAATGGCCTCTGAATCTTAAGTCTTTTCTACTACAAGATTATTTTAAAATTTACCATATTTTATTCTAATGCTTTTATCTCATTATGAACTCTAGTATTAATGTTGGTTCCCTGCCTTCTACAATCTGATTTCTGACCACTAGTGAAAACTTTTATTTATAGTTCAGCTCTTCTGACATAGACAACTTCCAAAAATGAAATGATAGCATCAGTGCTGGTAATCAAGGAGTCAGAGGAATGGATAGTAGTCATGCCAGAAGGCAGGGATATACTAAGTGTTGGAGTTTTAAACTACTTTGGCAGGTTGATGATAACTGTTTAGCAGAACCTAGAATGGTTGATTTTAAAAGAATGTTTTGTGAATACCTCTATGTATATCCTTCAGATTTTAGTTTTATTTTTCATTCTTGTGGAAGGCTTCCCAGATTCTTATGACTAAATGTAAATGCTTCCATTATGTAAGCAGTACATGGAAGATTTAGATACCTGATACTTACATGTTTTTACTCAAAGAAAAAGTTCTGATGTGGGCTGTCTCCTGGGTTTGTTATATAACACTACAGGACAAAACAAATTTAGACCATTTCAGAACACAGATAGTGGAACATCATAAAGTTAGTTTAATATATTAAGTCATTATAGAAGTAACATTTATTGAGCACCTAACTATGGACTTCACTGGTGGCTCAGACAGTAAAGTGTCTGTCTACAATGTGGGAGACCTGGGTTTGATCCCTGGGTCTGGAAGATCCCCTGGAGAAGGAAATGGCAACCTACTCCAGTACGCTTGTCTGGAAAATCCCATGGCGGAGGAGCCTGATAGGCTACAGTCCACGGGGTCGCAAAGAGTCGAATAAGACTGAACGACTTCACTTCACTTCAACTATGAGCCAGGCACACCACTAACTAAGCATTTTGCACACATTTCCTCATTTAGTTCTCAAACCCTGCCATAGATGCAATTTACAGACCAGGAAAATGGAGGTACAGAAAGTTAAGTGAATTTGTTCAAGATTATAACTTTTAAATGACGCAACTGCCTTTGGAATTTAGGAAGTCTGACTTGCTATTAAAACACAGTGTTACTAACTGCCATGTGGTTGCTTCAGATTGATGATTACTATGTAGGAAATTAAAACTTACAGTTTTTAAAGTTGCTGATACAAAAGGAGTCTTTCAAGACCTTTGTCTTTTTAATGTGATTCCTTAATTTCCGTATCTGTAAAATGAAGAAATAACCCATCTCATTAAGGTTGATGTAGTAAAAGTTCTGCTAAAAACACAAGTCAGAGTATTCTACTCCTTTGCTTTTTTCACCCTGTGGTCTCTTCACTGTGATAGAGTACTAACTTTGTGCATGATGTGCAAGGCTTGATACGGTAAGGTCTGGTAAGTTAGTTCAGTTCAGTCTCGCAGTCGTGACCAACTCTTTGTGACTCCATAAACCACAGCATGCCAGGCCTCCCTGTCCATCACCAACTCCCGGAGTCCACCAAAACCCATGTCCATCAAGTTGGTGATGCCATCCAACCATCTCATCCTCTGTCGTCCCCTCCTCCTCCTGCTCTCAATCTTTCCCAGCATCAGGGTCTTTTCCAATGAGTCAGCTCTTATCGGGTGGCCAAAGTATTGGAGTTTTGGCTACAATATCAGTCCTTCCAATCAACAACCAGGACTGATCTCCTTTAGAATGGACTGGTTGGATCTCCTTGCAGTCCAAGGGACTCTCAAGAGTCTTCTCCAACACCACAGTTCAAAAGCATCAGTTCTTCAGTGCTCAGCTTTCTTTATAGTCCAACTCTCACATCCATATATGACCACTGGAAAAACCATAGCCTTGACTAGATGGACCTTTGTTGGCAAAGTAATGTCTCTGCTTTTTAATATGCTGTCTAGGTTGGTCATCTTTCCTTTCAAGGAGTGAGCGTCTTTTAATTTCACGGCCGCAATCCCCATCTGCAGTGATGTTGAAGCCCAGAAAAATAAAGTCAGCCAGTGTTTCCACTGTTTGCCCATCTATTTCCCATGAAGTGATGGGACCAGACTCTCCTCATTCACTTTCATCAAGAGGCTCTTTAGTTCTTTTTCACTTTCTGCCATAAGGGTGTTGTCATCTGTGTATCTGATGTTATTGATATTTCTCTTGGCAACCTTGATTCCAGCTTGTGCTTCCTCCAGCCCAGCGTTTCTCATGATGTACTCTGCATAGAAGTTAAATAAGCAGGGTGACAACATACAGCCTTGACGTACTCCTTTTCCTATTTGGAACCAGTCTGTTGTTCCATGTCCAGTTCTAACTGTTGCTTCCTGACCTGCATACAGATTTCTCAGGCAGGTCAGAAGATGGTCTGGTATTCCGATCTCTTTCAGAACTTTCCACAGTTTATTGTGATCCACACAGTCAAAGGCTTTGGCATAGTCAATAAAGCAGAAATAGATGTTTTTCTGGAGCTCTCTTGCTTTTTCCATGATCCAGCGGATGTTGGCAATTTGATCTCTGGTTCCTCTGCCTTTTCTAAAACCAGCTTGAACATCTGGAAGTTCACAGTTCATTTATTGCTGAAGCCTGGCTTGGAGAATTTTGAGCATTACTTTACTAGCGTGTGAGATGAGTGCAAATGTGCAGTAGTTTGAGCATTCTTTGGCATCATCTTTCTTTGGGATGGCATTTATTTTATTTCTTACCTTTCTTTTGCTTATGCATGCCATCCTCTTTTGAACTTAATATTGGTCCTTAAATATGACATTACTCGTGTCATGCTCCTCATGCCCTCCATGGTGTGCACTTTGCCTTTTTCTACCTGATGATACTGCTATTTCAAAATCCACATTGGATATGAAAATTAGTCATTTCTTACCATGTACTCCCATCTTTGGTAACATATCTTTGTCCGCTAACTTAGGAGTTTCTATAAGCAAAGAAGCATAACTTTAAATTGTGTTTATGTGTGAAACATATAAATAAATGCTCGCTGGATAAGTGAATAGATGAGTGAGTACTAATGTGGTTATCTTCTGAATATCATCTGCCTTTATATTTAGCTAAGAAAACAAGTTACTGACTACACTGTGAAGTGCTGTATGATAAAATACTTCTATTAAATGCTTCCTTTTTCTCTTGTACCCAGTCTATGTAATAATATTTAATATTTGGATTATAATGTTTACTTAAAATATGCTAGCATGTGAGATGAGTGCAGTTGTGCGGTAGTTTGAACATTCTTTGGCTTTCCCTTTCTTTGGGATTGGAATGAAAAGTGACCTTTTCTAGTCCTCTGGCCACTGCTGTTTTCCAAATTTGCTGGCATATTGCGTGCAGCACTTTCACAGCATCATCTTTTAGGATGCTAGGTCCATAGTGGACTGGAATATGTTAGATGGATCCGTAGTGGACTGGAATACTACCTTTCTTAGCTTCCCTTACAGGTGGGTGTGCGTTGTGACAGTGTGATATAAACTGATATGTCCATATAACTATGTTTATTAAGATACTTTATTATATAAAGTTCATTATAATAACTTCCTAGGTATTTTCTCTGCCCATAGTCTGTCTTTGCTACATTTTTTTCCTGCATTTTGAAGCTGTGTAAGTCTTTATTGAACACTCTCCTTCCTCCTTTGGTAGGAAGCTTCTTAGATCAGGGCGTAAATGATGTGTATTGGCAACATTGTTGTAATAAGTGGTCAGTTTTTTTGGTGAAGGTATAATTGAAAACTGTTTAAAGTAATGTTAAATACATCAGTCAAGTTTTAAAAAAATGTGCACTTAGAAGTTTTAAAGCATGAAAAGGTAGGAAGTTGGGTTAAGCTTATGGAAAGTTGGGATGGAGAAATTATCTGGAACAAATCCACACTAAACCAGGATGGCCCCTATATACAAAGAGAAACTAATGAAAATAGATTGCAGTTCACCAACCCTGTACAGCAGCTATGAAAACCTGGTAGCTGTTCCTAGTGGAAACAAGGTCATATATAGCTGAGAAACAAAAACCAATTTGGATTTAACTTCTGGATAGTGGAAAAGAATGTGTGCTCTAATTTAGTAAATAACAGGAATACTTGCTCTGCCAGACATGGGTGATTTTAGGGACTTTCTTACTGTCACAGAAAATAGAATATTCTGTTTGCTAAAATGACTTTAAAAAGAAAACAAAGTTTTATCTCTTAATTGGATGTAAAAAGCTTTAAAATAGGTATGTATGAGATCTTGCAAAAAGTTGCCAGCACAAATCATAAAGGAAAGAAATGTTTGACCATGGTAAGATAAAAATTTCATTCTTCAATGGACATTAAAAAATAAAAGAAGCCATAGTTTGGAAGAAGATATATGTAATTCACATAACTGGCAAATGATTAGTATATGTAATATGAAGTATTTATGCAAATCAACAGAAAAGGACAACCTAGTTGACAATTGGGATAATATAGAAGAAATGAAGAGGGGATAGTTGAGTGAATATATCATATAATCAGCTTGGTAATCAGAAAGCTAGAGGATTCTCTGAGGGAGAAAAGAAACTGAAAAAGATTATCTTGTGTATTAGACTGTTGTTGTTTAGTCACCAAGTTGTGTTTGACTCTTTTGCCACCCCATGGACAGTTGCCCGCCAGGGTCTTCTGTCCATGGGATTTTCCAGGCAAGAATACTGGAATGGGTTGCCATTTCATTCTCCAGGAGATCTTCCTGAACCATGGATAGAACCTGTGTCTCTTGCATTGGCAGGTGGGTTCTTGGCAGGTGGGAGCCACCAGGGAGGCTGTTTTAGATTTAAAAATTCTTCTATAACTGTACTCTTTATTTGTTTTAAAAAATTGCCAAGTTGCATTTGAAAATTCAGTCATAATATGTATTTATTCACAAAATGTAGTAAAGTATAACTTAAGAATTATTCTGGATCATATATAATACGGTACTGCTATTTCAAAAGAAACTACATGGATCAATACAACTGAAGCAAAGTTTATCTTTGTGTTTGATCATCTTTTGCTCTATTGAAATAATAAATTCTAGATAATGAAGCTGATGACTGTTAAGAATTATAGATAATTATCTAATTAGAGATAGTTCAGAATACATCAACAGATCTTCTTGGCTTTTCTTCCAAAATAGAGCCCTGCCCCCCATCAGTCCATCCCTCTTTTGTCTGTTATCATTGTAGTTCAGTTCAACATTACCTCTCACTTAGACTTCTGCATTAATTGTGCAGTTCCCCTACTGTGAGTGAAGGATATATTTAATGTAGCTATTCAGATAAGATCAGAAATTAATGGTTGAGATACAGTTTAGATTTTGCATAAAATAAGGGAAACCAAGCAGTTTATTACAAGAGCATCTTCATTTCATTAGAATGAAAACTTGACTTGAAAAGTGGTTATTATGTAGTTCAGTACCAAAGGGACAAATAGAGCTTTAGATTTTAGCCATTTTGGAAAATAATATTAAATGGTTGTTGTCATATTTAACTTTGTATTTATTTGTTTTTGAAACAGCAAGCTTTTAAAAATTGACGTATTTTGTTTGCTTTGTTTTTTTTTGTTTTTTTGTTTGTTTATTTTTGTATTTTTTGCTAAGCCACGCGGCATGTGGGATCTTAGTTCCCCAACCAGGGATCAAACCAATGTGCCCTTTGGTACAAGTGTGGCATCTTAATTACTGGACCACTAGAGAAGTTCCTAATTGACATGTGGTTGAGTTATAATATTATGTTAGTTTCAGATATACAGTGTAGTGTTTCAGAGTTTTTGTAGATTGTATTTCCTATAGATTATTACATGATAATATGTATAAGTCCCTGCACTATTCAGTATATCCTTGTTGCTTATCTGTTTTACATATAGTAGTTTGTATCTGTTAATCCTATACCCTAATTTGTCCTTCCCTCTCCCGTTTGATAACCACAAGTTTATTTTCTGTATCTGTGAGTCTGCAGCACATGGCATTATTTTACTATTTTATGACTGAGTTATATTCTTTTTTATATATAATATGTGTGTGTGTGTGTGTGTGTGTGTGTGTGTGTGCATGAACACTCAGTTGCTCAATCGTGTCCTATTCCCGTGGACTGCCATCAGGCTTCTCTGTCTATGAAATTATCTAGGCAAGAATACTGGAGTGAGTTGCATTTCCTACTCCAGGGGGTCTTTCTGACCTCGGGATCAAATCTGTCACTTTTGTGTCTCCTGCACTGGCAGGCTGATTCTTTACCACTATGCCACCTGATTAGTGTTTGTATATAATATGTTAGCATATGTTATATACACACACTATCTCTTCTTAATCTAGTCCTATTGTTGATTGGGCACACTTGGGTTGCTTCTGTGTCTTGGCTATTGTAAATACTGTTGCTGTGATCATTGCGGTACATGTATTTTTTCAAATTAGTGTATTCATTTTTTCCAGGTATATACCCAGGAATGGGTTATAAGGTAGTTTTTTTTTTAGTTTTTTGAGGAACCTCCATACTAGTTTCTATAGTGGCTGCACCAGTTTACATCCCTACCAGCAGTATACAAGGGTTCCTTTTCTCCACATCCTCTTCAACTTTTTAGATAAATCAATGGGAACAAATGCTTTTCAACTGTTTTAAAGAAGATCCAGAATAAAATTCTGAGATTTTGACAATAAGAGTAGATTGTCAAGTAGCAGCTGTTGTCTCAGAGACTAACAGATTGCAAATATGATACCAGAGAGAGTAAAAATCCAACAAATGCTAGAATTTTAATTCCATGATGGAAAATACTATTTTTCTTTGTTTTCCACATTTACTAGAGTGGGCATCTATTGTTTACATGACCAGAAAAAAGAAAAACATTTATTGTTATTTTAAATAGGAGACTGATTTCGTTCCTTGCTCTTAAGTCCCATTTATCTAAGGAGTGGACTACAAACAGATTTTTATATGCTACAAGGCAGAGTATGATAAAGTTTGTAAGAGCTGCCACTAATGTCTTTGGGAGTGGTTGCGTATTTGAAACAAAAGAGTTAGTGATTTTATGTGGGAGAACAAGATGACATTTGATTAAAAGCACAGGTGAAAAGATTTAACTGTGGCACTCGGAAGGGTCTGTCAGCTCTCCTCCGCCCCAACATTTACTAAACAGCTTGAAAATTTTTGTGTTAAGTATTCTAGTCGTAGGTCTTAAACTTGAAAGCTGAATTGTTAAATTATAAGCTGATGTTTGTATATGAAATATACAAACTTATACAAATATACAAATGTACAAATTTATTTACATAAGCTTCCGGAGTACTTTAAAGTTTGAATGATCAACTTGGATTAATAAGGGAAACATTTATTTGGTTTGCTTGAAAACATGAGATTCAAAAAAAAGTTTATGTAAGTTATTAGCCAGCTTTAAAACCTCTTTGTTGTATTAAGGTGAACTATGAATCAGGCAACCTTATTTTTTCAGTAATGAAATCTTTATTTTATCTAACTTTCCTAGAAAGGGCAACACATCTCTTTTAGGTGGCACTCTGATAAAACAAAAACAAATTGGGAATAGTGAGGGGAATTATGTCAGGGAGTCTTTTGTTTAAAACATATTCTTACACTTATAAGTAACATTCTAAAATTTTTACAGTATTTTGAGTAAAGCCAAGATATAGTTAAAATGTGATTTTTTAATTTATTTAAATTACTTTTATCAGTATTATAATACTTAAGGGACTAGATCTGATAGAGTGTCTGATGAACTATGGAAAGAGGTTCGTGACGTTGTACAGGAAACAGGGATCAAGACCATCCCCAAGAAAAAAAAATGCAAAAAAGCAAAATGGCTGTCTGAGGAGGTCTTGGAAATAGCTGTGAAAAGAAGAGAAAAGGAGAAGAAAGTTTTACCCATTTGAATGCAGAGTTCCAGAGAATAGCAAGGAGAGATAAGAAAGCCTTCCTCAGTGATCAGTGCAAAGAAATAGAGGACAACAATAGAATGGGAAAGACTAGAGATCTCTTCAAGAAAATTAGAGATACCAAGGGAAGATTTCATGCAAAGATGGACTCAGTAAAGGACAGAAATAGTATGGACCTGACAGAAGCAGAAGATATTAAGAAGTGGCAAGAATACACAGAAGAACTGTACAAA
The DNA here is from genome assembly GCF_000754665.1 of Bison bison bison. Lineage (NCBI taxonomy): Eukaryota > Metazoa > Chordata > Mammalia > Artiodactyla > Bovidae > Bison > Bison bison. The sequence continues at coordinate 641,930 of NW_011494831.1, forward strand.
AAAGATCTGCATGACCCAGATATCCACGATGGTGTGATCACTGACCTAGAGCCAGATATTCTGGAATGTGAAGTCAAGTGGGCCTTAGAAAGCATCACTATGAACAAAGCTAGTAGGGGTGATAGAATTCCAGTTGAGCTATTTCAAATCATCTTTCAAAAAGAAAGATGATGCTGTGAAAGTGCTGCACTCCGTATGCCAGCAAATTTGGAAAACTCAGCAGTGGCCACAGGACTGGAAAAGGTCAGTTTTCATTCCAACCCCAAAGAAAGGCAATGCCAAAGAATGATCAAACTACTGCACATTTGCACTCACCTCACACGCTAGTACAATAATGCTCAAAATTCTCCAAGCCAGGCTTCAGCAATATGTGAACCGTGAACTTCCAAATGTTCAAGCTGGTTTTAGAAAAGGCAGAGGAATCAGAGATCAAGTTGCCAACATTCGCTGGATCATCGAAAAAGCAAGAGAATACCAGAAAAACATCTATTTCTGCTTTATTGACTATGCCAAAGCCTTTGACTGTGTGGATCACAATAAACTGTGGAAAATTCTGAAAGAGATGGAATACCAGACCACCTGACCTGCCTCTTGAGAAATCTGTATGCAGGTCAGGAAGCAACAGTTAGAACTGGACTTGGAACAACAGACTGGTTCCAAATAGGAAAAGGAGTACGTCAAGGCTGTATATTGTCACCCTGCTTATTTAACTTCTGTGCAGAGTACATCATGAGAAACATAGGGCTGGAAGATGCACAAGCTGGAATCAAGATTGCTGGGAGAACTGTCAGTAACCTCAGATATGCAGATGACAACACCCTTATGGCAGAAAATGAAGAGGAGCTAAAGAGCCTGGAGAGTGAAAAAGTTGCCTTAAAGCTCAACATTCAGAAAACAGATCATGGCATCCGGTCCCATCACTTCATGGGAAATAGATGGGGAAACAGTGGCTGACTTAAGTTTTTGGGGCTCCAAAATCACTGCAGATGGTGACTGCAGCCATGAAATTAAAAGAAACTTACTCCTTGGAAGGAAAGATGACCAACCTAGACAGCATATTAAAAAGCAGAGACGTTACTTTGCCAACAAAGGTCCATCTAGTCAAGGCTATGGTTTTTCCAGTGGTCATGTATGGATGTGACAGTTGGACTATAAAGAAAGCTGAGCACTAAAGAATTGATGCTTTTGAACTGTGGTGTTGGAGAAGACTCCTGAGAGTCCCTTGGATTGCAAGGAGATCCAACCAGTCCATCTCAAAGGAGATCAGTCCTGGGTGTTCATTGGAAGGACTGATGTTGAAGGTGAAACTCCAATACTTTGGCCATGTGATGCAAAGAGCTGATTCATTGGAAAAGATTCTGATGCTGGGAAAGATTGAGGGCAGGAGGAGAAGGGGATGACAGAGAATGAGATGGTTGGATGGCATCACAGACTCAATGGACGTGGGTTTCGGTGGACTCCCAGAGTTGGTGATGGACAGGGAGGCCTGGCATGCTGCGGTTTGTGGGGTTGCAAAGAGTCAGACATGACTGAGTGATTGAATTATACGATAATTTTGGAGAAACTGAGAAATGAAAGGAAAATACTTAATTTTACCATCCTAAAATAACTGGCAGTGTTTTTATGTATTTTCTAATAATCTTACAGTTTTATATTTTTAAAATATAAAATATGCTAAGAAACATTATACAGATTGTAAATGAGAATTAGTAATAATCACAGATGATAAAATAAGAGTCTGTGCTCTGAGGAGTATAACTGCTTCTGCACTCAAGTTAAAATGTACTCTGATCTTCTAAATTGGGTTATTTTACTCCTTAGATTTCTCCAGTCTTGCAGAATCTAGTATAAAATTCTCAGTTTCCAGTTTACTACATAATCAGGTGAGAAGAGTCAGGATCCTGTAGTGAAATAAACACTTAAATGATTATTGGGACCTTGAATTTTGGTTTTGATCAAAGTTCCACCTTGTGACTTTGTAACTTCACTGAACCTCAGATGTGCTGAGCTTTAAATGCATGAGTTCAATTCACAGATATATAATTTGAAGCAGATACGTCTAAGATAATGTGCTGTTTCTGGATATCCTTTGATTAAATTCTTGGTTAACCAAATAACCTTCATTTACTATTACTTCTATCCCGCCCAGCTTCTTGGGATGGTACTTGTTCCAGCTTAGCCCATGAGGAGGATTAGAATTAGATACCTAATTCAGTCTGGTCTTTATGTACCCATACCTCCTCTGGCCAATTCTCTGAATGGAAGATTTTTAACAGTTGAGCCCAGATAGGTAGGAATCAGAGCCTGTAAGTAACTGAATCATAAAAAGCTTAGAATGGTCATATGTAAATTTAAAGACTTTTAGAACTTCTTTGCAAAGAATTATTTTGACCCTAGTAATTAATAGAGAATTATGTTTGAATTTGCAATTTTCCCCCCCAGCTCCTACCTGGCTTTGAATTACCAGTATGACAAATACTTCAATTTTAAAATCTTTGTTGTAGTACTAATAATAAACTTAAAACGATACACAGAGTCGCACACGACTGAATGACTAAGCACAATAATACATAAGTGTTTATTAGGTGTTAGGCTTTGTTTTAGTTTATTAAAGGTGGGTATTGTAACTCTCTCAAGGACATATAGGTAAGATGCTGAGCTAGGATCCAACTTTATAATGAAGTTTGACTTTAGACTTCTTACTCGACCAACACCGTGCAACTTTAAAAGAATACAACTCTCTGACAGAAAACCACTTGTGTTATGAAATATGAAGAACTTCTAAAAATCAGTAATAAAAGGCAACATAATACAAAATAAGCGACTTAAAAAGAAGGCATACAAATGGCCAGCCAGCATATGAAAAAAAAGCACGACGTCACGCATTCATATACTTACTACAGTGAGTATGGTTTAAAAAGTTGAAAACACCAAATGCTGGCACAGATGTGGAGTAACTGAAACTATCATACGTTGTTGATAGGAATGTAACGGTCCAGTCACCTTGGAAAACAGTTTCTTATATAGTTAAATATACTCCCCTATGACTCATCAATTCCATTCCTAGGTAATTATTCAAGAGAAATGAAAACATCTACAAGAAAACATAAGAATGTTTATGAAAGCCTTATTCATAATAGCCAACACCTCGGAACATGAATTGTGATGCATATTTATTTATTCAGTGAGAGGACTGACTACTTAGTGTTGACAGAGAATGAAGCCCTCATGTGACAACACAATAAGTGAAGGAAGTCAGATAGGGAGGGTGCAAGTGGTGCTTCTGTTTGATTCCATACATAAGAAGGCCCAGAGCAGGCAAAACTAATGTGTATATTGGAAACCTTGTGTAGCAGTGGTTACCTTGGTTACCTATTTGATGGGCAGGAGGCCTCAGGGAATTTTCTGGAGTCATGAAAATGTTCCTTATCTTGATGTTGGTTGTGTAGATGTGTATGTTTGTCAGAATTTGTGAAATTTTATACTTAATATCAATATATGTGATTATATATAGAGTATACAGCTCAGTCAAATAAATGTCGATATATAAATATATAAATATATATATATTTATATATTATATATATATATTTATATATATATATATATATAAAAATATAAAATAGAAAAAAAACAAGTGAGACCCAGAGTGCTCAGAGGCACTCTGACAACAGAAGAGACAACTGGCAAAGAACATTCAGAGATATTAAGTAGCACAGAATTATTATGTTGCACCTCAGTTGATAGTTGTAATAACCAAGACATGTGTAATTTTCAGTGTAATTTTCTAAGAAACTCAGTGTAATTTTCTAAGAAATTGGCAAGATATTTGACTTTTAGAAAGAATATAATGATTATTGTATTAGAAGTTTTAGAACTAAAATGCTTAGATGTCAGTTATCTAGAACATTACTATATGAAACATTTCTTAGATTTTATGTAAAAAATAGTTGTGGAATATTAGGAAGTAATTCTGAATGGAACTGGAATGTGGTGTACCTCAAGAATAGTTTGCCAAAAAGAGAGCATGAAAAGACCAATTTGCCTGATGGGTTAATAAAACATTTCTTTATATATGTTTGTGTGGTTTAGATTTCTAGTTGTTAGGGAAAAATTGAAAATGTACCTGAGCTAAGCATGTTTGTTTCAGCATTTTGTTTATAATATATTTCAGAAATGTTAGAAGCATAGAGGTGTCACAATTAAATGTGCTAGAATACAACAGTATTTTGTCTGGTTGTATGCTAGGAGACGGACGTACATAGACAAGTTTGATGGTAGTCTCTGTAGTTTGTCTTTGCTACTGCCAAGTCACTTCAGTCGTGTCCGACTCTGTGCGACCCCATAGACGGAAGCCCACCAGGCTCCCCCGTCCCTGGGATTCTCCAGGTTGCCATTTCTTTCTCCAGTGCAGGAAAGTGAAAAGGGAAAGGGAAGTTGCTCGGTCGTGTCCGACTCTTGGCGACCCCATGGACTGCAGCCTATCAGGCTCCTCCGTCCATGGGATTTTCCAGGCAAGAGTACTGGAGTGGGGTGCCATTGCCTTCTCCAAGTTTGTCTTTAGGATCCTTCATTACTTGTTCCGTGGCAATCAAATTTGCTTGAACTACTCAAGTGGTGGAATAAGAGATCTGTAGTCTTTTATTGTGAGATTGATCTTCAAAATAAAAGTTAACCTCTAAGTTAGTTACTCTGGGTTTTGACCTTTTTCAATTAGATTACTTTCTCTGGACTGTCATGGAAGTAGTAAACACTTAGGTACCACACGTTAAGTGATGTGGTCTTTGGTTTCTCAAAGAAGACTGACATATTGGCTGGTTTTTTGTTTATGGAAAAGCTAATTTCTAATCTTTGCATCTATTTTAGTAATAGTTATGCACGAGTGCGAGCTGTGGTGATGACCCGGGATGACTCAAGTGGTGGATGGTTACCACTTGGAGGGAGTGGACTAAGCTGCGTCACTGTCTTCAAAGTCCCTCACCAGGAAGAGAATGGCTGTGCTGACTTTTTTATCCGTGGAGAGCGACTCAGGGACAAAATGGTAATGAATAATGCATCTTTTGCTATAATTTTAAGTTGTACAGAATGAATTTTCTGTAAAATTATGATTAGTATGCTGTTATTTATGGCAATTGTTTTTGTCCTAGATTGATGATTGTTTCTGTAACTCTTTTAAAGACAGCACAGTATGCCTGTTTTCTTTGCATGTGGGACTGGTATTATTGTACACATGTTGAAGGGGAGCTGCTTTTCTGATTAGGTTTAATGCAAGAACATTTATGAATAGTCCCCCTAGTTTTAAACCAGGTGCACTTTCTCGCCTTCTCCCCACTGTTACTTAAATTGGAGATTGGCGCTATAGTCCACAGGCCAAATCCAGGCCTGTCGTGTGTTTTTTACAGCCCATGAGTTAAGAATGGATTTTGCATGTTTAAATGACTGAAAAAAATCAGTAATGGTTTATGAACGTGAAATTCAAATTTCAGTGTCCATAAAAAAATGTGTTGGAACATAGCCAAGCTCATTTGTTAACGTTTTGTCTGTGGCTGCTTTCACACTGCAGTGATAGAGTTGAGTAGCTGTGGATATCTGGCCCCTACTCTAGACTCTTGTGTTCTCAGATTCATGCTCCCTTCATCCTCTATCAGCCGAGGCTCATCATGTGACTAGTAGGTGGCCATCCTAGGTTATAACTCTACTATCTTCTACACAGATAAGTGTTTCCTTACATTCATATGTTTTAAATTTTGAATCCAACCTTTGGTAATTTTAGGCATCTACTCTCTTAATTAGTGTAGAAAACTGTTTCTCCTTTATATCATTTATGAGCCGAAAAATAATCATATCTGAGAAGCTGAGAAATGTTAATGTCATTTCTGCATCAAGCAGAACTTAGAAAATGAGAATAAAGTTCTCAAAATTTCCAAGGCTCTTGAAAATAGCTAGAATTCCCTTTAACTATTAATATGTATTTGTAGACTGCTTTGTGAGCTCATTCAGCATCTATAATATTATTTCTATTGAAAATGTGTTTTAAGTTTTGAATAATATTCATATATAAATATTTTGAATGAACCTACTTTTAATTTTGATTCTTGGTTTCTGCATATTTTTTACTCCTGAATTATTTCAGTAATTTAAAAGGTTAGCTAACTTGTCTGTGCTCCAGTTTCTGTCTCAGTTAAATCTGATTTAATGACTTCCCTAAATCATCTTGAAAGACTTTTAACTCTTAATTTTTTACAAATTTAGGATTCCCTTCTGACGATGTATCTCAGTTAATCAGAATGTGGTTTTAGGCTTATAAGAAACCCCAGTTGAAGTCAGAAGTATGTATAATAAAGTTAACATGTCATCTCTAAAAGTGTAAATGTTTAAATGTGGTTCTGACCTTGGATAACACACTGCCCAGCATATACTGATGCTTATTTAAAATATAGCCTGTAGACTTCTAAGAAAGAGCCCATGGTGACCTGTACTTACATGTAATGCTTTTTGTCCAAGCTATTGATGACTGGGAAGTGTTGGAGAAGTTGTAGGTTTTAGAAACTGAGTAAAACAGTCACAGTCTAAGTGGTTAAAGAACCCACCTGCCAGTGCAGGAGATGTAAGAGATGTGGGTTCGATTCCTGGGTCAGAAAGATCCTCTGGACGAGGGCATGGCAACCCACTCCAGTATTCTTGTCTGGAGAACCCCATGGAGAGAGGAACCTGATGGGCACCAGTTCATAGGGTAGTGAAGTCAGACACGACTAAAGTGACTTAGTACACAGCACACAAAGGCATTTCTTAATAGTAGAGATGGAAAAAGAGAAGAAAGATATCAAAGGTGGAGAAAGAATTGGAGAAAAACATCTTGCTGAGAAAGCATAAGAACATGGAATGATGACCTAGATATGAAATAGAGAAAGAAAAAAATCAAAATGAAACAGAACCCAGTCAGCCCTACATATCCATAGGTTTCACATCTGTGGATTCAAACAACCACAGATGGAAAATATTTGGGAAAAGATTCCAAAAAGTGAAACCTAAATTTGCCTTGTGCTGCCAACTATTTACATAGCATTTACTTTATATTTGGTATTATCAATAATTTGGAGAATCATTTAAAATATATGGGAGAGGGGATGCATATGGTTATATGCAAATTCAATGCCATTATGTGAAAGAACTTCAGCATCTGCAGATTTTGGTGTCAGCAGGGGCCAAACAGACAAGGCAGATACTGGAACCAGTCCCCTATGGATACCAAGGGACTACTGTATTGGCCATATTAATGAATGTGGACAGTTTACTTGAAGGTAATTAAATAAGGAACCAAATTTGCATCACTAGGAGTGAAGGCTAGTCAGAGAATAAGCTCAGATTGATGTTTCAGGTGGTTGCTCAGAGTGTGATTTTTGACATAAAGCTTAGTGAGAATAAGCCTGGGATTTGGACATAATCCAAACTTACTTTCTGTGATGAGACATAAAAAAGTGCCTTTAACATAATCCTAAGGTGTAAAATAATAAACTAACAAGAAAATAGGTCCTTTTGATGGAAACACTGACCTAGGAATCATAACTGTTGTTTCAGTTAGCCGTTTCTCCTTGAGAAAGCTTACTGTTTGTGAAATAGGAAGGATAAATGTATCTCTGTGTAGGATTGCCTTATTTCTGTAGGGAATAGCTGTAATAAAGCATTTGAATTGTATGCTCAAATTGTATGATCAAAGGCAGAGCAATAATACATGGCTATAAATTGAAGATAGCAGTTTTGTGAAGTCTCAAGACAAATGGGAAGTGACACTGATATAAACATTAATTGGCCCCCTCTGCTGCATAATACACTTCTAAGATACTTCTGAAGCAGTTATAGAATTAAAATATGTATTCGTTTTCACTGCATTTTGAGGTCATTAATGTCCATTTCTATAGATATTTTTACCGATTGGTTTTAATTTAATCCATTTTTCTGGGTTCTAGTAATATAAAAAAGATGTTCACTGTGATGGTTGAATCCATAAGTTTGCAAAGTCTTCCCAAGTTAATGATAGTTTTCTTTAAAATCCTTCTTGATGATAAACTGCATTTTAATACTGTTCCTGTGTAATAATCATTTAAAAAATACTGCTAAAAAAACTCTGTTCTCTGTTCATTTTGTCTGTTGGTGACATCTTAGAATCTTCTACCTTGGGTGAATTCTAGAAATAAAGTAAGATACCTGCCCCTCATACCTCAGGAAAAAACTTAGGCCCTTTAAGAAAGAATAGGTAATTATTAATGAGGTGCCTATAGCCACTGGCATAGCTAATAAATACTAGATATTTTAAAGAGGGCTTATAATAGTCAAAATACTGGTAATAGTGGTGAAGATGAAAGATAACTTTTCTGAAGAGTGAAAGAAGTATTTGGTAGAAAGTTTTTCCAGTCTTAGGTTTACAGTACTTGTTTTAAAAATGTCCTATTATGCTTCCCAGAGGCTTATATTTCACTCTTTTTTGTTTGTTTATTTTGTTTTAATAAGAAAAGGAGCACAAATCGAGAAAGCTGATGAGGACTTTTTCAGAAAGGTGACATTTTGTATAATTGGCTTGGTACTCATTCATTCATTTATTCATAGTGAACTGAAATTATTTCCTATGATGCTTGCCTATAACTTGCTTGTTTTTGTGAGTTTATTTCCAAGTTGACCTTTTGATGATCTACATTAGAGCTTCCCAAGCTGTATGCCATGAATAGATATAAGTGGCAGGAGCTGCCCAGGCTGGTTACCTCTTAACCACGAGGTTCCTCCTCTTTCCTGATTGCCTTATAATTGTTGTTCTTCTGAGTACGCCTGATGAAGTTGGAAAGCACTGCTTTATGTAATTGGCTTTCATACTTTGTTGATAATTCAGAGAAATTTTTAAAAACACTAGGCTTTGGTGGTGTAGCCCAAGATAATGAAAGTACTATCTTTCTCCCAGACACTTGGAGATAGATACATAGAGTGGTCTCTGACAAGCATATATTCTCAGAACCCTTTTCTTGATATGTATGAGTTGTATCCTGTGTTTGCTTCTAAATCTTTATAGCTTTAATTTCTCCCTTAAATGCCAACTAAAACTTAACTGTTAATTTGTACAGATAATCTTTACTATAGAGCTTTAGATTCCCCATGATAGAAACTCTCTTTTGTATTCATTTTTATATAGTTGCTCTTCTCTATTAGTGTGACATTTTTATTTTATAGGCTGACATTTTATCAACTTACAATATATATAGGTTAAATTGTTTGACTGTTTTTAGTTGAATTTTATATGATTAGAAAATCTAAAACATTAAATTATAGCACATTTTAAAGTCTTTATAAGTACCTGAATAAACTTTCAGTAATATCAAAATTTTGCTAAAACATTGCCTTCTAAACAAAGTTTTAAATAACTTTGGGGATCTAAATTAGCAATTCTTAAGCTTTTGTAGTAGGACAATAAAATACTATATATTCACTAATTAATGTTATTGTGCTTTTTAAAACATACTGTGCCAAGAGATGACAAAAGTGAAGTAGGCTATGTAGAAAGATACAATCAGACTCTACAGCCCCTGGGTTACTTAATATGTTCTGTGGAAAATGGAAGAATTCACGGTGCAATGTTAAAGTAAATTAGAAGATAGCTATCATTATAAACTTAGAATTTATAAGAAATTTTTCTTCCTTGAAGAAAGAAAAAATAGGAAACATCAAGTTTAGAAAGTTGCCAAGGAGATTAAGTAATTTTTTTTGATTAATAATTAGGTTGTGGATAAAAAGTGGTTTATAAAAATTAAAATGCCTATGAAATGTGGCACTAGTGGTAAAGAACCTGCCTGCTAATGCAGGAGATGTAAGAGACGCCAGGGTCGGGAAGATCCCCTGGTGAAGGGAATGGCAACTCACTCCAGTATTCTTGACTGGAGAATCCCATGGACAGAGAAGTCCCGTGGGTAGACTGCAGTCCATAGGGTCGCAAAGAGTTGGATACAACTGAAGTGATTTAACACATAACACACACACGTGAGATAACAGTTATATTATTTAAAATGGTACATTTAAAAATATTTTGTTCTTGTTGCACTGGGTCTTTGTTACTGTGCATGGGCTTTCTCCAGTTGGAAGGAGCAGGGGCTACTCTTTAATTATCATATGCAGGCTTATCATTGCGATGGCCTCTCTTGTTGCAGAGTGTGGGCTCAAGGGTTTGCGGCTCACAGGCTGTAGAACTCAGGCTCAATAGTTGTGGTGCATGGGCCTAGTTGCCCTGCAGCATATGGAATCTTTCTCAACCAGGGATCAAACCAGTATCCCCTGCATTGGCAGGCAGATTCTTAACCACTGGACTACCAGGGAAGTCCAAAACTTTCGAACTTTTTAAAAATGGAATTTCTTACAGTTATTAGAGCTTAAAGCAAAATTAGAGTATTTGTTTTTTAGAAAAAGAGTAAAGTGATTATAACATAGCAGTAGCTTCATTAAAAATGAGACTTATTTTCCTTACCACCATGGAAAGCCCCAAAAGAACAGGGAAACATCTTTGTACCTTGGATTGAACTTTATAAAAGTACAGAATAACAGTTTACTACTTAGCTTTTTCCACTGTGCCAACTGTGAATTTTTCCATTGTGAAACTTCAGTCCTTCACAGTACTCTTCTCCCTCTAAAAATCAATTCCATTAATTAGCTCTCCCCTTAGGAACTCAGCAGCTCTCTCTCAAAAGAGACTGGTTCTCCTGTTCACCATAATACTAGAGAGTTAGGGAAATGAGTGGGCTGGGCGTAGAGGTAGTGTCAGCATTTTGTTCCTTATTCTCCTCACAGAAAGTTCTATATAACCCACACACTTAAATTTTTTATTGATACTCTCTGTACCATTCAGAACACCATCCTTTAGCTTTTATTTTCATCTACTGATCTTAGAAATTCCCTCTCAATGCCAGCTTTTCCACATTGGACCCTCAACATCATTTCTTGGCTACTTTACTTTTCTTCTGGTCTTCATTTTATCAGGTTACTCTTCTGGATCTGCTTGTTACCAGAATTTTGTGGTTTCATGTCATTTCTGTTTTATTTCCCACCCCTTTCTGTACAGTTTCATGCTTACTGTATTATCCGTGTGTCCCATTTCACTAGATTTCTTCTGACTTTAGTATCTTTTATTTCTTTTTTAATCCAATGTGAATTTTCCTTGTAAATCATTTAAACCACCCATTTATACACATTTCAGTGGACAATATGTTGCTGAGTTTTAATCTTACCTTACACTAAAGGAATATCACTGAATCCACGTTACTAAAAGGGAAAGTTCAGTATTTAAAGATGAGTCTTTCATGTAATAGCTATATATTGAGCATCTATTTGCTAGATATCACTGTTCTAGGCACTGGGGATATGTAAATGAATGAAGACAGAAACCTCAGTTCAGAAAAGGCTTCTAATATTTTTTCAAAGCACAGTTTTACCTCTTTCTAACTTTTATATTGCTTACAATACTGAACTTTCTAAAGCTTGTGTCTGATAATTCCTTTAGTAGTTCCCCTCAGTTTCCTAGAGACAATTTCATCTCCTTAATTTCACCACAATAAACTTGTACAATCTGACCCTTACGTCTTTGAATCTATCTGCTTGTTTCCCAAAGGCAACATTTCTGCGATATTGCCTTACTGAATTACTCATAGTTCACTAAAAGCATACATTGAACTTGGGGAAAATGTTATCCCCTTTTTTCCATTAACTAAATAACTATGAAAGATAGCATATTGCAGGTTTTATCTGGAATGGAGAATGTGGACATCCATCTTGCTGCTGCTAAGTCGCCTCAGTCGTGTCCGACTCTGTGTGACCCCATAGACGGCAGCCCACCAGGCTCCTGTGTCCCTGGGATTCTCCAGGCAAGAACACTGGAGTAGGTTGCCATTTCCTTCTCCAGTGCATGCATCCACACTAAGTCGCTTCAGTCATGTCCGACTCTGTGTGACCCTATGGATAGCAGCCCACCAGGCTCCTCTGTCCACAGGATTCTCTAGGCAGGAATACTGGAGTGGGTTGCCATTTCCTTCTCCCTCCATCTTGCTAGTCTTGAGGAAATAATAATGTCAGGAACAATTTCTGTAGTATTGTCACAGGTGAGTCACAGACGGACAAATAGGAAATTTGAGTTGGAGGAAGCTCCTTGGGCAGACCAGTTTTGCTGTGAAGGGTTGTGATAGAAAGAAATGCTAATGATGGCATTCATTTAGTTTATTTTTTTATTTTTTTAAATTTAAATTTATTTATTTTAATTGGAGGCTAATTACTTTACAATATTGTATTGGTTTTGCCATACATCAACATGAATACGCCACGGATGTACACGTGTTCCCCATCCTGAACCCTCCTCCCACCTCCCTCCCCGTAGAATAACCTGTTCATTTTAGGGTCAGTCCGTTGGAAAAGATAATAAATTGTATGGCTAATTTTTTGTACAATGATGAATTTTGTGAGCTCACAGCAGTTTGATAATAGTTCATTCTTGAGTATTATCGATATTCTTTGAAGAGGAAGAAATATGCCTGCTGTATTTCTGTTCTCTTTCTTTGGGAGCAAAAAATTAGTACACACTGTATGGTTTCCTGAAAATTTAAGTTTTAGAATATTCTCATATTACCTTCCTGGTTGCTTTTATTTCCTCTTTTTTAGAAAACATCAGCTTAGCACTTCAGCACTCTCTTTACAGATGACACTATACTTCCTCTTAATTTTTTTCAATTTTTTTTCATATTTTATTTTTTAAATTATGAAAGTATGATAACACATTTAACAGAAACTTGGAAAATACAGAACACAGTTATTAAAGCATACAATTCTACTATATACTACAATTCTTTTTTTAAGTAGATAAAATATGATTTTCTGTTGAAGTTTCAATATCAAACTCTCAAAAGTTAGCAGAGTGAATAGAAAAGTAGAAGGATATAGTAGACCTAAAAAACACTATGAACCAATGCAACATAATTAAGATTTATAAAATATTCATTTAATAGGATGCAAATTCTATTCAAGTTCCCAAAGCAGAAGACATTGGAACATATCCAGGGATGTAAAACAAGGTTTAAAAGATTTCATGGTCAAGAGATCATACAGAGTCTATTCTCTTATCACTGTGCAATTATGTTAGAAAATCAGTATTAAAAGGTATTTGAAAATAACCTGCATATTGTTGTTGTTCAGTCGTTCAGTCATGTTTGATTCTTTGCAGTCCCATGGACTGCAGCACACCAGGCATCCCTGTCCTTCATTGTCTCCTGGAGTTTGCTCAAACTCAAGTCAATTGAATCAGTGATGACTTTTTTTTTTTTCATTTACTTCCTATATTACTTGTTTTGAATTAACATCATTTCACTCTTTAGTTATTGATTTATATTGGTTGATTTAGTTAGTGAGGTTCATGATTATCTTGGCTTCATCTTTTCCTTTTATACCTGATTGTAATATATTTCACATTCTTTCCATTACATTCTCATTGCCATTAAGCTATTATAATGGCTAACGTGTATATATGAATGTGCACCCAGTTGTGTCCGACAATCATTTTGTGTAGTCAGTGTTTTTCAGTTGTGTTGATAGGTGCATAGTGGTAGCTCATTGTAGTTTTAATTTGCATTTCCATAATGGTTAGAGTTGAATATCTTTCTGTTTAGTTATTTGTATCTTCTTTGATGAAATATCTCTTTGTGTTCTTTTCCTGTTTTCTCATTGGATTGTTTGTTTTTTTGCTGCTGTGTTTCAAAAGTTTCTCTTTTTATTTTCCAGATACTAGTCCTTTATCAGGATATATGACTGCAAATATTTTCTCCCAATCTATAGATTGTCTTTTTAACCTTCATGGAATATTTTATAGAGCAAAGTTTAAATTGATGAAGTTCAGTCTATCTGTTTTTCCTTTCATGGATTTTGATTTTGGAATCACATTAGAGAATGCATTTCCTTACCTGGGGTCCCTGAAGATTTATACTATTTTAAGTTTTAAAATTTTACATTTCATATTTAAGGCTGTAGTCCATTTTAAGTAATTTTTTTATATATGATGATTAAGTCAGTTTTCATTTCTTTTGCCTATGAATGCCCAGCTGTTTTCTAGGACCACTGCTTGTTCATCTGTTAAATTACTTTTGTGCTCTTTCACTATGAAGAACTACAAGACCTTCTAGAGCTAACACCAAAAAAAAAAAAGATGTCTTTTCTATCATTGGGGACTGGAATGCAAAATTAGGAACTCAAGAGAAATCTGGAATAACCATTAAGTTTGTCCTTGGAGTACAAAATGGAGCAGGGCAAAGGCTTACAGTTTTGCCAAGAGAATGCACTAGTTAGAGCAAACACCCTTTTCCAACAACACAAGAGAAGACTCTATACGTGGACATCACCAGATGGTCAGTACCAAAATCAGATTGATTATATTCTTTGCAGCTGTAGATGGAGAAGCTCTAATCAGTCAGCAAAAGCAAGACCGGGAGTTGACTATGGTTCAGATCATGAATTCCTTGTTGCAAAATTCAGGCTTAAATTGAAGAAAGTAGGGAAAACTGCTAGATCATTCAGATATGACCTAAGTCAAATCCTTTATGATTATACAGTGGAAGTGACAAATAGATTCAAAGCATTAGATCTGATAGACAGAGTTCCTGAAGAACTATGGACAGAGGTTCGTAACACTGTACAGGAGGTGGTGATCAAAACCATCTCCAAGAAAAAGGAATGCATCATGGCAAAATGGTTATCTGAGGAGGCTTTACAAATAGCTATGGAAAGAAGAGAAGTGAAAGGCAAAGGATAAAAGGAAAGATACATCCGTCTGAATGCAGAGTTCCAAAGAATAGCAAGGAGAGATGAGAAAGCCTTCCTAAATGATCATTGTGAAGAAAGAAGGAAATAATAGGATGGGAAAGACTAGAGATCTCTTCAAGAGAATTAGAGATACCAAGGGAACATTTCATGCAAAGTGGGAACAATAAAGGATAGAAATGGTATGAACCTAACAGAAGCAGAAAATACTAAGAAGAGGTGGCAAGAATACACAGAAGAACTGTACAAAAAAGATCTTCATGACCCAGATAACCATGATGGTGTGATCACTCACCTAGAACCAGACATCCTGGAATGCGAAGTCAAGTGGGTCTTAGGAAGTGTCACTAAGTACAAAGCTAGTGGAGGTGATGAAATTCCAGGTAAGCTATTTCAAATCCTAAAAGATGATACTGTGGAGGTGCTGCAGTGAATATGCCAGCAGATTTGGAATATTCAGCAGTGGCCACAGGACTGGAAAAGGTCAGTTTTAATTCCAGTCTCAAAGAAAGGCAATGCCAAAGAATGCTCAAACTGTCACACAGCTGCACTCATCTCACATGCTAGCAAAATAATGCTCAAAATTCTCAAAGCGAGGCTTCAACAGTATGTGAACCGTGAACTTCCAGATGTTCTGAATTTAGCAAAGGCAGAGGAACCAGAGATCAAATAGCCAACATCCATTGGATCATCGCAAAAGCAAGAGAATTCCAGAAAAACATCTACTTCTGTTTCATTGACTACACTAAAGCCTTTGACTCTGTGGATCACAACAGACTATAAAAAATTCTTAAAGAGATGGAAATAGCAGATCACCTTACTTGCCTCCTGAGATATCTGTATGCAGTTCAAGAAGAAACAGAACTGGACTTGAAACAACAGACTGGTTCCAAATTGGAAAGGAGTATATCAAGTCTGTATACTGTCACCATTTTTTTTACCTTGTATGCAGAGTACATCATGTGAAACACTGGGCTGGATGAAGCACAAGCTGGAATTAGATTGCTGGGAGAAATATCAGTAACCTCATATATGCAGATGATGCCACTCTTATGGCAGAAAGTGAAGAGGAACTAACGAGCCTTTTGATGAAGGTGAAAAAGGAGAGTGAAAAAGCTGGCTTAAAACTCCAGACTAAAAAAATGATGATCATGGCATCTCGTCCCATTACTTCATGGTGAACATATGGGGAAACAGTGAGAGACTTTATTTTTTGGGGCTCCAAAATTACTGCAGATGATGACTGCAGCCATGAAATTAAAAGATGGTTGCTCCTTGGAAGAAAAGTTATGACGAACCTAGACAGCATATTAAAAAGCAGTGACATTATTTTGCCAACAAAGATTGATCTAGTAAAAGCTATGGTTTTTCCAGTAGTCATGTATGGATGTGAGAGTTGGACTATAAAGAAAGCTGAGCACTGAAGAATTGATGCTTTTGAACTATAGTGTTGGAGCAGACTCTTGAGAGTCCCTTGGACTGCAAGGACATCAAACCAGTCAATCCTAATAGAAACTGACCCTGAACATTCATAGGAAGGACTGATGCTAAAGCTGAAGTTCCAATACTTTGGCCACCTGATGCAAAAAATTGACTCATTAGAAAAGACCCTGATGCTGGGAAAGATTGAAGGCAGGAGAAGGGGATGACAGAGGATGAGACGGTTGAAGGCATCACTGACTCAATGGACATGAGTTTGAGCAAACAGTGGGAGATGGTGAAGGACAGGGAAGCCTGGCGTGCTGCAGTCCTTGGGGTCACAAAGAGTCAAACATGAATAAGCAACTGAACAACAGCTCTTATTAAAAATTAGCTGAGAGTTTTTTTGTAGGTTCTCCATTTTCTTCCATTGCTCTGTCCCTCCATAGGAATCACATACTGTTTCACTGTAGCTGTATTGTAAGCCCTAATAGTGGGCAAAGTGATCTCTCCCGTTTTATTTTTCAATATTATTTTAACTGTCCTGGTATCTGTGCCTTTCCATATAAATTTTAGAATGAAATTGTCATTGTCTACAAAATTGGTTGGTCAATTTTGGGAGAACTGACATCCTTATTGTGTTGAAAATTCCAATCTATGAGTGTGATTTGTCTCCAGTTTAGGTCTTTCAGTTTCATTAGCATTTTGTAATTTTCAATGTATAGATCCTAAAGATACATTTTGTTAAGTGTATATCTAAGTGTTTGATTTTCCATGGAGCCGTTTATATACTGCTGTCTTTGTAGTTTTGATTAGTGCATGCTCAGTTAGTGTGAACAGGAATTCACTTCATCAGTCTTGCTGAACTATGAGGTGTTTTGGTAGATTCCTTGGGGTTTTCTAACATAGGCCATTGTTGTCATGTATAAATATGAGCAGCTTTATTTCTTCCTTTTCCATCTGTATGCCTTTTATTTCTTTTTCTTTCCTTATTACAGTGGCTAGAACTTTAAATTCTGTGTTGAATAAGAATGGTCATAGTGGACATCCTTGGCTCTTTTAGATCTTAGCAGAAACAATTCACTCTTTCACTCTTGAGTATGATATTAGTTATAGAGTTTGTTACAGATGATTTTTATTGAGTTGCTGATAATTTTTTATCATGGATGGATTTTGGAATTAGTCAGATGAGTTTTCTGTGTCAGTTGATTATGTTCACATCTTCAGCTTGTTGATACCGTAGATTACACTTTTTTTTTTTTCCAGTGTTGACTCAGCCTTGTATTTCTGGAATAAATCCCACTAGATCATGGTGTATAATCTTTTTATATGTTACTGGGTTTGATTTGCTGCTATTTTTGGGGGGAGTTTTGTATTTAAGTTATTGAGAGGTACTGGTCTGTAATATTCTTTCTTTTGGTATTACTATCTTTGTGTGGTGTTGGTGTCAACGTACTGGTGGCCTCATAAATGAATTGTGTAGTACTCCTTCCTCTTTTGTTTTCTGAAAGA
Organism: Bison bison bison; assembly: GCF_000754665.1. Lineage (NCBI taxonomy): Eukaryota > Metazoa > Chordata > Mammalia > Artiodactyla > Bovidae > Bison > Bison bison. The sequence goes on from NW_011494831.1 coordinate 659,684, forward strand.
GTTTGTGTAAAATTGATGTTAGTTCCTCTGAAAATATTTGGTAGAATTCTCCACTGAAACTGTCTCAGTGTATAGAGATCTCTCTCTCTCTCTCTTTTGGCCACTCGGCAACTTTTAGGATCTTAGTTCCCCAACCAGGAATTGAACCTAGGCCCTTGGCAGTGAATGTATGAAATCCTAATAATTGGGCGGCCAGGGGATTCCCAAGAAAAGTCTCTTTGCAAGCTTTTAAATTACAAATTCAGTTTCTTCAAGGCTTATAGGACTATTTAGGTTCATCTGTTTTATCTTGGTTGAGTTTTGATAATAATGTGATTTTCAAAGAATTGGTCCACTTCCAAGCTGTCTAATTTGAGTGTAAAGGTGTTTTTAGTATCTCAAGTACTCTTTTTTTTTTTTTTTTTCTTTTTTGGGGCAAGGAATACAACTAAGTCGGAAAGCTAGCTGACGAAGAAGATGGCAGACTAATGTCTGAAATAACCATCTTCTCAAGTGCTTTTTGAAAGGCTATAGGATCTTAGCAGCAACTCATGTTTCATTCCTAAAATTGGTGATTTGTATCTTTATTTTTAGCTTGTCAATCTTACTAGAGATTTATTAGTTTTGCTTTTTCTTTTCTTTTTTTTTTTTTTTTTTTTTTTTTTTTTTTGTAGATCAGCTTTTTTTTTTCCTCCCCATCTATTTTCAGTTTCTGTTTCTGTTGATTTCTTTTCTTTGGTATTTTCTTCCTTCAGCTTGCTTTGGATTTATTTTGCTCTTCTTTTTCAAGTTTCTTGAGGTAGAAACTTCAGTTATTGATTTGATACCTTTCCTCATTCCAATATCCATAGTTTTTTGAAAGACTTCAATTTTTTTAATATAAAAGTTTGACTTTATAAATTTTAATCTCACTTATTAAATTAATCAGATCTTATATATCCTTTGTGTGTGTGTGTTTGTTTCAACTTAAAGGTTAAAAATCCACAGCTGTCATCATGTATTTGGATATTCTTGTGTTTTGAATGGTTTTTGTGTTACGTGACTATTGCTGTGTAAGTCAGTTAACAAAGGTTCATGGCTGTTAAAGTCTTAAGTCACCGAGATTGATTTCATCAGAATTGTATGGACCTCTCTCCAAATTATGCAGACCCAATGGAGAGTGAAGAGAATTGTTTAAGTTTATTTAGTTTTATTCTTTTAGTTCAGAGTTCTGACATCCTGTGGGGACTTGGGAGAGAGTCAAGTAAAGAAGCTGGGTCACACTGACTGTGCCCAAGAATTTGCCACTAGGAGTCAGAGTAGTAACCTACTTGTGACAGTTCACTTCTCTGTTTTGTATCTCATCTCCTCTTCCCTCATAACACCCCATTTCACTTATATTTTCTACGACTCCAGTTTCCTGAATAGTTACAGGTTTCTAATGGTTTTCTATTTTTTTTCATTCAGCTTTGATAAGTTATAATTTTTCTTGGAAATTGCTGTTTCACTTAGGTTTTCAAATTTGAGATCTTAAAACCTTACACTGATATTACTTTCTAAATCTTTGCTCTGCCTTCCATTTTAATTACATAGTCACAGTGTAATTATCATATTTAGGAAATTTAACATAAATATAGGTCTTTAATCTACAGTCCATATTTCAGTTTTGCCAACTCTTCTGATAATGTTCTTAAAACATTTTTTGTTCTCTCAGTACAAGTAGCATTTAGCTGTCATGTGTCTTTATTCTTCAATCTGGAGCAGTTCTTCAGGTTTTTTTCATGACATTGTTTCAGTTTAGTCGCTTAGTCGTGTCCAACTCTTTGCAACCCCGTGGACTGCAGCACGCCAGGCTTCCCTGTCCCATCACCGACTCCCGGAGATTGTTCAAACTCATGGCCATCGAGTCAGTGATGCCATCCAACCATCTCATCCTCTGTCTTCCCCTTCTCCTGCTTTCAATCTTTCCCAGCATCAGGCTCTTTTCCAGTGAGTCAGTTTTTCACATCAGGTGACCAAAGTATTGGAGTTTCAACTTCAGCTTCAGTCCTTCCAATGAATATTCTGGACTGATCTCTTTTTAGGATGGACTGGTTGGATCTCCTTGCAGTCCAAGGGACTCTTGAGTCTTCTCTACCACCACAGTTCAAAAGCATCAATTCTTCAGCACTCAGCTTTCTTTAGAGTCAGACTCTCACATCTATACATGACTACTAGAAAAACTATAGCTTTGACTAGATGGACCTTTGTTGGCAGGGTAATGTCTCTGCTTTTTAATATGCTGTCTAGGTTGGTCATAACTTTTCTTCCAAGGAGCAAGTTTCTTTTAATTTCATGGCTGCAGGCACCATCTGGGATGATTTTATTGTTGGTGATTTTGATGGCCCCAAAATAAAGTCCGGAGAAGGCAATAGCACCCCACTCCAGTACTCTTGCCTGGAAAATCCCATGGATGGAGGAGCCTGGTAGGCTGCAGTCCATGGGGTCGCGAAGAGTCGGACACAACTGAGCGACTTCCCTTTCACTTTTCACTTTCATGCATTGGAGAAGGAAATGGCAAGCCACTCCAGTGTTCTTGCCAGGAGAATCCCAGGGACAGGGGAGCTTGGTGGGCTGCCGTCTATGGGGTCACACAGAGTCGGACACGACTGAAGTGACTTAGCAGCAGCAGCAAAATAAAGTCTGTCACTATTTCCATTGTTTCCCCATCTATTTGCCATGAAGTGATAGGACTGAATGCTATGATCTTAGTTTTTTGAATGTTGAATTTTAAGCCAGCTCTTTCACTCTCCCCTTTCACTTTCCTCAAGAGGCTCTTTAGTTCCTCTTCACTTTCTGCCATAAGGGTGGTGTCATCTGAGTATCTGAGGTTATTGATAGTTCTCCCAGCAGTCTGGATTCCAGCTTGTGCTTCATCCAGCCAGGCATTTCACATGATGTACTCTGCATGTAAGTTGAATAAGCAGGGTGACAATATACTGCCTTGATATACTCCTTTCCTAAATTGGAACCAGTCCATTGTTCCATGTCCAGTTCTAACTGTTGCTTCTTGATCTGCATACAGATTTCTCAGGAGGCAAGTAAGGTGGTCTGGTATTTCCATCTCTTTAAGAATTTTTCCATGGGTTGTTGTGATCCACACAATCAAAGGCTTTGGCGTAAGTCAATAAAGCAGAACTCTGTGATGTTTTTCTGGAACTCTCTTGCTTTTTGATGATCCAACGGATGTTGGCTATTTGATCTCTGATTCCTCTGCCTTTTCTAAATCCAGTTTGAACAGCTGGAATTTCATGGTTCACATACTCTTGAAGCCTTGCTTGGAGAATTTTGAGCATGACTTTGCTATTGTGTGAGATGAGTGCAATTGTGTGGTTGTTTCAACATTCTTTGGCATTCCCTTTCTTTGGAATTGAAATGAAAGCTTATCTTTTCCACTCCTGTGGCCACTGCTGTGTTTTCTAAACTTGCTGGCATATTGAGTGCAACACTTTCACAGCATCATCTTTTAGGATTTGAAACGGCTCACCTGGAATTCCATCACCTCCACTAGCTTTGTTCATAGTGATGCTTCCTAAGGCCTGCTGGACTTTGCATTTCAGGATGTACTTGGGTATAATCTCCAAAATGACAGAATGATCTGTTTGTTTCCAATGCAAACCATTCAGTATCATATTAATCCAAATTTCTGCCCCAACCAATTATGCTGAAGAAGCTGAAGTTGAATGATTCTATGAAGACCTACAAGACCTTTTGGAACTAACACTCAAAAAAGATGTCCTTTTCATCATATGGGACTAGAATGCAAAAGTCGGAGAAGGCAATGGCACCCCACTCCAGTACTCTTGCTTGGAAAATCCCATGGACGGAGGAGCCTGTTAGGCTGCAATCCATGGGGTCGATAAGAGTTGGACACGACTGAGCGACTTCACTTTCATGCATTGGAGAAGGAAATGGCAACCCACTCCAGTGTTCTTGCCTGGAGAATCCCAGGGACGGGGGAGCCTGGTGGGCTGCCATCTATGGGGTCGCACAGAGTCGGACACAACTGAAGTGACTTAGCATAGCATAGCATAGAATGCAAAAGTAGAAAGTCAAGAGATACCTGGAGTAACAGGCAAATTTAGCCTTGGAGTACAAAATGAAGCAGGGCAAAGGCTAACAGAGTTTTCATGAAACTGACATATTTTAAAATATTGGCTCCTGCCCTTCTTTTTGTGGTAGCTGAACTGTTATTATTTGGGAAGAAACTACCATTTTGCCTTCTGTTACTTTTTAGATTTTTTTCTAAAGTCCCATTTATCTCAGAACCCAACTTTAAATACAAATTTCTATTAGTAGATAATTAGTAAAAATGTGTTATTTGATAACAATATAGTTTCATATTTTATAGAATGCCTTGGTGTCCTTTATAAAGGGTTTTATATCATCCAGATACAAAGTTTTTTATATCATCCAGAAAACTAAAGGTCATAATAGGAGGCAGCTATTTGAGTTACCAGGTATTGATTTTGTTTGTCAAGTGATTTAACTTTAAAATGCAGTTTTTATTTTTAAAATGAAATGTTTTTTCTTTCATTCAAAGATATTTCTTAAAGTTACCAAAATAATTTCTTTGTCTAGTTACCAACTATCCTACATCTTAGATAATGCTTTCTGTAAACATGTAATTATCTACTTGTAAGGTAGCATATGTAATAAAGTTACATAGTAGTTTGAAAGTACATATTTATTTTTACTCTGCTTTCCCAAATTATTACTTGTTATTAGTGAGACAGAAATGTACTTATATCCATTTTTGGCTTGGTCTATTTTAAATGCTTCTGACAAATAGTCCAGTAATTTGCTGTATATTTCCCAAAATAACTTGAAATATATCTTCAGAAGTTTTAGTTAATTTAGTGACTCTCAAACCCATCCCCCTCCTTTTTTTTCTTTATAATATATCCTAGAATTTTTTTCAGAGAAAGGAAGAATGTTGGAGATTGTAATGTTTTCACTCTCTGTAGAATCATCTGTTAACAAGCTCTTTGAGGTCCTGAGCACCTTTATTTATCATTCAAACTCCTCCCCATCCTGTACTCAAAAAAGTAAATACTGACCTCTCAGCCTTTGTAGCAACTTTTCTATTATGGGCTGGTTGCATCACCTTATGACTAACATCACCCTTGCTGCTAATATGTATTGAAGATCTGCTGTGTGTCAGATGCTATTTGAATACTTTGTGTATATTACCTCATTTAATTCTTAAGTCAGATGGGTAATGAATGGTGAACACTGGAGGGGACCCAGTTACTGTAAGCTTTAGAGCCTCTGAGCTTAAAATTAATTTATATACCGAAATCCCTCTTATGCTTTCTTTTTTTCTTCTTGGGAAGTATATGTGGATCGTTCTGTTTCTACTATAATTCATATTTTAATCATTTTACTTTGGAAATATTTTGCTCATGTGAAGAATATCCATTCTCATTAACCATCTTTCTTCTTTTCCTTTCTCTTTTAGCTCTTAGCCTGCTTCTGTAAGAAAACCACTTCTCTTCCTTCTCTGCCTTCATCTATAATAGATTTTGATATATTTAATGCTTACAGTAGATTTGCTTTCCTTAAATTCAGAGTTCACCTATGCATCTGGTTGTTTTTTTATAATACCTATTTAACCTTTCTAGAAGAAAAAGAGTATTTGTTCTTTTTGTTATCACTAGCTCAAAAGACCTTAAGATCTTATTAAAATAGTCATGTTCCAAAAGTATTTATCTAGCTAGAAAAGACTTGTATATCTTAGCCAACTTAGATCTATTCAAATCTATATTAAAAGTGCAAAGCTGTTATACCAAATAACCCTGTTTTTCTTCCTTCCTTAAAGTCCCTTTCCTAAAGCTGATCCAGTCAGTCTATTTGCAGTGATTAAGTTCTACTCAAATCTGATCAGGTCTATTCATATGTAAGAGTCTGAAATTTTCTCTCTCTCTTTTTTTTTTTTTTTGGAGGTGATCAGCATAAAAATATTTAAGTGCTTTTGAATTTGTTGCTTTTTCTAGTTAAGTTTTTTTCATTACGCTTTTTTATAGTTTATAGTAAATAATTATTTTTTCCGAATCCCAATAAATTTGTAGATGGTCAAGAGTTCAGAAGTTATAGTGTTGATTTTAAAACTCTTTAATTTCTTCTTTGTTAACTAGCCACATTCTTGGTGGATCCATTAGGGGTTATTGGTAACAAGTTACTTTGCATATGTTCTTTTGTAGTTACTCTTGTTGAGTCACTCTTAATATTCACTTTGCAGTTATTTATGCTCAGTATCTTTTCTCCTTATTATTTAATATATAATCTGTCTTTAGCGTAGAAATGAGGACAGGGCCAATGATCTTCTTTCAGATTTATGTGATTAATACATTCTAATTTATAAGTCAAGCTCTGGGAGTTGGTGATGGACAGGGAAGCCTGGCACTCTGCAGTCCATGGGGTTGTAAAGAGTTGGACACTACTGAGTGATTGAATTGGATTGGACTGAATTTATAAATGTCCTTCATGGTTACTGTGGAGGTCTGATGAAATTCACACTTCTAGAACGCCTTAACCCCAGAAAGAAGCACATTCAACTAAGAAGTAGCAAAGCTGTATTAACAGTTTTAACAACTTGTTTATTTATGATTATACTTTTAATGGCTTCTGGTAGTTGCTTTTAGGGTACTCTTCTTAAAATTATTCATTTTGTGCTAAATCTTCATGTAGGAGAAAATAAAAGTTCTAAGAGTAAGTATAGGTCATGTATTCTGGGAGAGCTGTAACCACTTCAGGCCAGTAGAACACCTGTTACTTTACTGGATTAGTAATTAATAGATATGGGACTTCCCTGGTGGCTCAGCAATAAAGAATCCTCCTGCCAATGCAGGAGACACAAATTCAATCCCTAGGTCAGGAAGAACCGTTTGGAGAAGGAAATGACAACCCACTCCCATAGTCTTGCCTGGGAAATCTCATGGAGAGAGGAGCCTGGTGGGCTGCAGCCCATGGGGTTGTAGAAGAGTTGGACACAACTTAGCTACTAAACAACAGTAACAATTAATAGATATAACTCTCTATTGACTAATAATTTATCTGGTTAGCTTATTTTTCCTGCAGCATAAATAATTCACCTGGCACCTTTGGATTGGTTGATTGTCATCCCTTGGCAAAAATGTAGTTGCCATTTTCTACAGTTTCTACAGTTCCAAACACAAATGTGGTAAACATTGAACTCTGCTTCCTATATGCCTATTACTGTTAATATAATATTATGGTGATCTTACAATACAGAATTAATATAGTGAAAACTGCAATGAACTAAAGTCAGAACATATTGTTCTGATGTAGTTGAGAAGTGGAAGTAGAAGATGGGAAGAATTCACTAATTTTTAAGAATCCTTTCAGCCCTTAAAGTTATTTTTATTTTTAAAGAATGGAGATTTAGTATTGATGGTGGGTAAAAGCCTTTTTAATCTCGTTGATCTTTTTTAAAAATTTGAGATAGATGGGTTTTATTCCTATTATTTAATAAAACTATTATTTATATTGTCCTTAATGTTATGAGTACAGTTATTTTTTAAATGCTACTTAAAGTCAGAAGCAAAACAGTTTTTTAATATCTTGCATGACAAGAGATTTTTATACTTCAGATGTGGAGGCTTTGATAATTATGTAAATGCTGAGTGATGCAGAATGTTCTAGGAAGCATATTTTTTAAATTACTTCCAAAAATCATGAGTCATTTGTTGTGTCAATAGATTACCTGCATTTTTCTTTCCTGACACCTATTCCTAAATTCAGAATAGCTACACTGTTGTAGTAGCCTTTCCCTGTTTTTCATTTGCTGAATCCTGTCCAGCTCTGCCACCCCATGGGCTGCAGCACACCAAGCTTCTCTGTCCTTCACTATCTCCCAGAGTTTGCTTGTCCTAAATAATAGTTATTTTTGTGGTATGCTAAATATATACTATGCACAGTATGATATATTTTATATCCTAATGTTACTTTGTAGGTAAAAATTAATGACATAAATTGACATCTACTTCAGAATTAGTTGGCATTTTGTTTTTGTACCAAGTTGGTATGGTGTGTAACCTCAATATTTATATAACTTTCAGGTGGAACACATTTTTGCATAAGTACTTGTATGAGTCAAAGAGCTAGTTCATTATCCTTACTGTTTCCTCAGTGTATTTAAAAACTCATTTTAAAAACTTCTTTTTCTTAAAAAAAAAAAAAAAACAAAACTTCTTTTTCTGTGTGTTTTGGGACCCTGTAAAAAATAGATGCTGTTTGTAAACAAGTGGTATAGATGAGTATAGATCATGTTGAAATTTTTCTAGCAGATAGTAGTTGGAAAAGAACTTAGGGAAGTTTTGAAAAAGAGTTAACAGCATTTTCATCTATTAAAAATTAATTTAGTGACAGTTTTCATGTAATAAGACTATGGCACCACACTCAGGTTTTTATGTCCTTCCCTTTTTTGACAATTGCAATTGAGCAGTTTTCCAAAATATTTATGTCTTTTCCACTGTTTATGAATTAATATGTTATTTTATGAATTAATATAAATTAACTTATGAAGTAATAAATTAAGTAAATATGTTGCAGTAATCTATAATACCAATTTTAACTTCTTGAATTCCAGAACTTAATTATGAATTTTATTATTATTATTACAAAATGGTTTTTGTGACAGTTTGTAAAGTACAAGTGCTAACACACTTTGCCTGTAAGCAAGCAGGACATTATTTTGTTTTATTTGTCATTTATTGCAGAATCAACAAAACTTACTATCAGATATGATTTTTTCAGTGATATGCTGGTAAAAGTTTAACAATAAGCTTTTGGTGGGGGAGTTGGTAGAGAGAGGCAGTTTATAGCTTAACATCAATATGAGATATAATAGAATCAATATAACATCACATCACTGCATATAGAGTTGGGAAGAAGTGATTAGTAAGTACTATACCAGTATTTTTTCTTTTATTACCTGTGCTTTTGGTGTTATATCCAAGAAAATGTTGCCAAATCCAATGTCATGGAGTTTTTGTCCTATGTTTTCTTCTAAGAGTTCTGTTGTTTTAGGTCTTCTTTAGGTCCTTGATCCATTATGAGTTAATTTTTACATGTGGTGTTAGATAAGGATGAAACTTCATTCTTCTGCATGTGGATATCCAGTTTCCTAGGACCATTTGTTGAAAAGACTTTTACTTTCTTCCATTGAACAGTCTCGTCATTGTTGTCAGATATTTTGATGTGGTTTCCTTTTTGTTGGTTATTTTTGTCTTGAAAAGATGTTCAGTTCAGTTCAGTCACTCAGTTGTGTCCAACTCTTTGTGACCCCATGAACTGCAGCACGCCAGGGTCCATCACCAACTGCCAGAGCTTGCTCAAACTCAGGTCCATCAAGTCGGTGATGCCATCCAACCATCTCATCTTCTGTCATCTCCTTCTCCTCCTGCCTTCAATATTTCCCAGCATCAAGGTCTTTTCCAGTGAGTCAGTTCTTCACATCAGGTGGCCAAAGTATTGGAACATCAGCTTCAGCATCAGTCCTTCCAGTGAACATTCAGGACTGCCTTTAGGATTGACTGGTTTGATCTCCTTGCAGTACAAGGGACTCTCAAGAGTCTTCTCTGACACCACAGTTCAAAAGCATCAGTTCTTTGGTGCTCAGCTTTCTTTATAGTCAGACTCTCACATCCATACATGACTACTGGGAAAAACCATAGCTTTGACTGCATGGACCTTTGTCAGCAAAGTAATGTCTCTGGTTTTTAATATGCTGTCTAGGTTGGTCATAGCTTTTCTTCCAAGGAGCAGGTGTCTTTTAATTTCATGGCTGCAGTCACCATCTGCAGTGATTTTGGAGCCCCCCAAAATAAAGTCTGTCACTGTTTCCATTGTTTCCCCATCTATTTGCCATGAAGTGATGGGACTGGATGCCACGATCTTAGTTTTTTGAATGTTGAGTTTTAAGCCAAGTTTTCACTCTTCTCATTCACTTTCATCTTCACTTTCTGCCATAAGGGTGCTGTCATCAGTGTATCTGAGGTTATTGATATTTCTCCCAGAACTCTTGATTCCAGCTTGTGCTTCATCCAGCCCAGCGTTTCACATTATGTACTTTGCATATAAGTTAAATAAGCAGGGTGACTATATACAGCCTTGGCATACTCCTTTCCCAATTTGGAACCAGTCTGTTGTTCCATGTCCATTTCTAACTTGTTGCTTCTTGATCTGCCTACACATTTCTCAGGAGGGCAGGTAAGGTGGTCTGGTATTCCTGTCTCTTGAAAAATTTTCCATAGTTTGTTGTGATCTACACAGTAAGAGGCTTTGGTGTAATCAGTAAAGCAGATGTAGATATTTTTCTGGAATTCTCTTGCTTTCTTCTATGACTCAACGGATATTGGCAGTTTGCTCTCCTAAATTTTGTTAAGTGCTATTTCTGCTTTTTCAGATGAGATCGTGTGGATTTTTTCCTTGCATTCTGTTCATGTAGGATATTACTTTGATCAGTTTTTATGTGTTTATAACTGTCCTTGCATTTCAAGAATAAATCCAGTTTGGTCATAGTATGTATCGTCCTTCTAATGTACTGCTGAGTTTGGTTTGCAAATGTTGAGGATTTTTACATTAAGGATTTTTGCGTCCTTCATATTCATAAAGGATGTTGTTACATAGTTAGTTGTCTTGTAGTGTCTTTGTTATCAGGATAATGCTGTCCTCATAGAATGAATTAGGAAGATTTTACTCTAGTCTTTTGATAAAGTTTGAGGTGCTGGTATTAGTTCTTTAAATGTTTGATATAATTCACCAGTGAAGCCATTAGGCCCAGGGTTTTTCTTTGTCACGAGATGTTTGATTATTGATTCAGTCTACTTACTAATTATGTATTTATTAAGATTTTCTTTTTGTTTCTTACTTGATCTGTCTTGTTTTTCTAGTAATTTGTCCATTAAATCTAGGTTATTTGATTTGTTGGTGTACAGTTGTTCACAGTACTCTCTCATAATTCTTTTTATTTCTCTAGAATTGGCGTAATAATGTCTCCATTTTGATTCTGATTTCTCTTTTTCTTCTTAGTCCTTCTAGCTCAAGATTTGTCCATTATTAAAAACATTTTGAAGAGCCAACTTTTGGTTTCATTGATTTTTCTCTATTGTTTTTCTGGTCTCTACTTTGTCTCTCCTCTGATCTTCATTATTTCCTTTATTCTTTTTGCTAGGTTTGGGTTTAGTTTGTTCCTTAAATTTTAAAGTTATATTGTTGATTTAAGATTTTTCCTTTTTTTTTTTTAATGCAAGTGTTTATACTTATACATTTTCCCCTTAGTACTGCTTTCTTTGTTTCCTTTAAGTTTTGGTATGTTGTATCATTGTTTTCATCCTCTTTAAGTGTCTTACAACTTCCCTTATGGTTTCTTCTTTGATAAGTTGGTTGTTTAATTCCCAGAATATTTTGAATTTTCCAATTTTCCTTTTGTTATTGATTTTTAACTTTATCTTAATTTGGTCAGAAATACTTTGTATGATATCCATATTCTTTAATATAGTGAGATTAATTTGTGGCCTAACATATGGTATATCCTGAAAAATGTCCCTTGTGCATTTCAGAAAAACGTGTGTTCTGTTACTGAATAGAGTGTTTCGTATGTCTGTTTGGTCTAGTTGATTACTGTGTTAAATTCTCTGTTTCTTGAAGGATAAGGTCCTTTCTACTCACCTTGGCTTTTGTAATTTGTATGCAGGCTGTGCCACGAACATGTGCACAGCTGTCTGCCCTATGGCTGGAAATGGGTATGAGGGTTGGTGCTGCTACTAAGCTAATAGCTGAAATTGACCAAAATTAACTGCAGTTTACTGTCCATGTCTTTTCCTGAAAATTACAAGCTTTCAGCAGACTCTAAGGTTCCAACATAGTTACATCCGATAGATATTGCCAGCCAGTTTTGTCTAGGTAGGGAGATAGATACCTGGGGCTTCTTAAGAACTCTGCCATCTTTCCAGAATCTTCTTTAATCCCATATTAATTTCTGAATCAAGTGACTTTGTGAGTAGATTAAGTAACAAGACCTCACATTAATGGAGGGATGCTTTTATTAAAATATAACAGCCCTTTTCTCAACTAACTTTGTATTTAAGAGTTATGTTAAATTCATTTGATACATGTATAGTAATTTTTGGCATTTAACTTTTGGCAGGTGGTTTTGGAATGTATGCTTAAAAAAGACCTTATTTACAATAAGGTCACTCCAACATTTCACCACTGGAAGATTGATGACAAGAAATTTGGCCTTACCTTTCAAAGTCCTGCTGATGCTAGGGCTTTTGATAGAGGCATTCGGAGAGCTATAGAGGATATTTCTCAAGGTAGGTTGTTTTGACTGTTTCCTTAATTTATTAGTTACATATAGTAGAAGTGACTTCAAGGGCTAAAAAAGAGAGGAGCAGTCAGAACTTTCAAAATCCTGCATGTGTGTGTTACTCATATCCTTGTTTTGGTAATTATAAGCAGAAAATGTATAATAATTAAATATACGTTGACTCTAGTTAATCTATGACAAAACCTTTCTTAAGTCTTTACCTGATTTCATTAATAAGGATTGGCAGAGACTGCAACCTATCCCTTTGTGTATCTTACCAGTCTGTTAGATCATAAACTCTAAAGCTTGCAAGTTTAAAAGGGAGGAAGAATATTTACATGTAAGACTGGGTTTTGCTTAATTAAACAAAATGAAATCACTTCAAAAGTCATTTCTTTCCCCCAAAGAAGTCATAACTAAGATTTAATTTGTTTTTTTAATTAAGAAAGAAAATATATCTGTTAGTAGAAATAACCTTCTTATACAAAGCAACTGAATGAAAACGTGTTGACAGCATGTGACTTGTACATTTTGAAGATGGGACTTTAGTAAAAAAATTAGAAAACGTGAACTAATTATGAGACAAGCCAGAAGCAAGAACATCAAAAAACTTAGCACAAATATGTATTGTTAGTGAGTGAAGCTGTAGTTAAATAATGTTTTAGCTACTTTAGAAGACTAGAATTTGGAAAACAATTTTTGATTTTTTTATTCAGAAAAAAATTCCATGAAATGATGGCAGTCATTTTATTCTTAGTACAAGAACCCATAAATTCTCCCTATATCAGTGTTCTTATTGTTGGCTGAACATGTGAATCAACCTGGGAGGCTTTTGAAAAATAGAATAACTGGTCCTCACTCCAGACCACTTGAATCCAACTACTTGGGGAATAGAGCTGAGGCATTCCTTTTTTCTTTAACGTTTCTGTGCATTTCAAATGTGATGAGAAATTATCAACTTATATATCATGAATTTAGGCAGGAGGTGGGGGAGGTGAATATGAATCTTTAGATTCTCCTGTAGTGCTTATGGTTCTTAAACTATTGCAAAAAACTTAAAAATAAAAAAATATATGATGCCAAATGCCTCATCCAGCAGAGATTCTGACATTACTGGTTTGAGATTGTACTCTGGCATCAGTATTTTTTTTTTTTTTTTTTTTTAAGTTTCCCAGTTAATTCTGATATTTAGCTAGTGTGGAAGAAGCAGTACTTTAAAAAGAAAATTGTTATCCCTGGCTGCTGGAATTTTGTGTTTTGAATTAATTTTATGCCCACACTCATACCCCCATAAGAGCATACTTCTGTCCCTAGGATCAGATAGAATGGTTTATCTTTTTTAAAAAGTAGTTAATAAGGAGAAGCTCATAAACACCTCGCCAAATAGAGTAGACGACAGTACTCAGCCTATCTCATTGTTTTTGAACTTTAAAAAAATATATACTTGGTAGCATTATTACCAGCCACTATTACAGATTTTAAAAATCACACTAAATATTTCTTACTTAGCCTTCTATGATAGTAAGAATAAACTATGCAGCCCTTTCCATAGGTCAACTTTCTCTTCAAGGGTAGCAAATAAACTCAGGATACTTTGCTCAAATAAATTCTTATTAATTTGTTGAAACTAAAGGCACTCTTGAATGTGATAAAAAGTTCTATAGAATCATTGGTGCTCAAAAGTCAATAACAACAAATGACTATTGATTATCAATAGTGGATTCAAGCTCATTTGTTTTCTTTATTACTAAAGTGACTAAAATCCTAGCTGAGGTACTGAATACTGTTTCTTAGGTCAGAGTGTTTAGAAAAATTGAATAAATTATGTGGGTATCTCCTGAAGAACAGAGGAACGTAATGCATATACTCTTCTAGCAGTTTGAGTATTTCAGAGAAATCAAGGGGAGGACTTAGTAGAGATAGTGCACTTTCACAGAATACATCTCTTTAATAAGTAACTGGAAATTTACCTGTAGAAGAGGAAAACAATCACTTTATTCTCTGTTTTTCTTAACAAAGGGGCAAGTATGAGTGGCCAACATCTGACTAGTTGCCGGGCAGTCCAGAATGATCTCTGATCAATCTTCTATAGTATCTTAGTGATACTATCAATTAGTCAGCAACTCTAAAATCTAAGACAAAAATTCTATGCTTAATCAACTTTTACTTGTTTTCTTAGGATGCCCATCATTTAAAAATGAAGCTGAAGGAACAGAAGATAATTTACAAGTAAGTAGTTTGACTTCAAAGGAATTTCAAAACCTGAAGGATGTGGTGGAAATCACTAGCCTTAATAAATAAACAATTCATATAAATTCTTAGGAAATTTTTAGATGCCATATTTGTCAGGAAATTTGTGTGTATGTATGTGTGTGTATATGTATACATATATACATTTTACATTTTGAGAGAGGTTGATTTTGTTCAGTTTTTTTTTTTTTTTTATGAAAAATACTTGAAAGATTTTATTTATAATAGCATCAAAAAGTATAAAGTTCCTAGGAATAAATCTAATAAAAAACTTGAAAGAAAAAAACTTGTTAGAAAAGCCTGATTATAAAGACTGAAATTTTCACAATTAGAAGATTCAATATTGTTTAAATTGCAATTTCCCCTAAAATTGATTTGTATGCAAACCCATTCAAAATCACAAATGTTTTTGTGTAGAAATTTATGATGTGATTCTAAATTTTTTTTTGTAAATTAATTAATTTATTTTAATTGGAGGCCAATTACCTGACAGTATTATAGTGGTTTTTGCCATACATTCACATGAATCAGCCATGGGTTTACGTGTGTCCCCCATCCTGAACCCCCCCTCCCACCTCCCTCCTCATCCCATCACTCAGGGTTGTCCCAGTGCACTGGCCCTGAGTGCCCTGTCTCATCAATTGCCTTGCATCGAACCTGGACTGGCAATCTATTTCACATATGGTAATATACATGTTTCAATGCTGTTCTCTCAAATCATCCCACCCTCACCTTCTCCCACAGAGTCCAAAAGTCTATTCTTTACATCTGTGTCTCTTTTGCTGTGATTTTGTTCAGTTTTATAAGGAATTGGCTCATCAGACTGTGGGAGCTGGCAAGTCCAAAATCCACAGGGCAGGCAGATAGGCAGACATCTTGGAAATTCTGGCAAGAGTTGATGTTTTGGTCTTGAGTCTGAAGGCAGTCTCACGGCAGACTTCCTTCCTCTTTGTGGGACCTCAGTCTATAAGTCTTTTCATAATGGGTCCCTCCCACTTTATGGAGGATTATCTCCTTTACTGAGTCTACTAGATTTAGATGTTCATCACATATGAAAATTACCTTCACAATATTTAGACTGATGTTTGCCCAAACCACTTGACACCATGGCTTAGTCAAGTTTACAAATAAAATTAACCATCACAGATATCCCATTCCATACATAAGGTACTTGTATTAAAAATTCATAGAAAAATAAGTGCGAAATGTTGATAAGCTTGAACACCCTTAATCTCAGGAGGTAGTACAAATTAACATTCTTTAGTTACCAAATTGTCAAAGATTTTAAAAGTTAATTTTACCCCTCACTGGATCTTTCCATGAAGTTGACAGATTGACCCTCTGCTAGAGAAAATGTAGCTTGGTAGATTGTTCTTAGAAAGCAGTTTGGTAATACATATTTAAAAGCCATAAAAATAGAAACATTCATGCCTGTTGATCAAGTAAATGAATTTGAAAGGATAGAGATACACACAAAAATTTTATAAACAGATTTTTGAGCGTGTGTGAAATACTGATAATAAAAATTATCTAAATAGAATGGAAATGGTTGAATTAATTAAGGTATCTTTGTCATAAGACCCGTAAAAAAATTTTATTATTTGTAATTTACTTGTAATATATTGAGTAGTAAAAAACATAATTATGTGGTGTTATGATCCATCATTACTCAACTAAAATGATAAATAATTTTGTTGGTTGCTTTTGGATTGTGGGATTCTGAGCTGTATGGTTTTCTTTTTAGTACTTTTAATATCCTAAAGTACTAGTATTTTTAGAATAATAGAGAAAAAAACCAAATTTATATGTATACCTTATATAAATTTTCATATTATTATAAACATAGAAATCACCTAAAGATGTGGCAGACTGTTTTATGTACATTTACAATCAGAAAATAAAAATGGTTTTCATTTTGAAAATGTGAGAAGTATAGCAAAATTCAAAAAATAAAACATAAATATGCTGTCTTCCATGATAACCATCATACATATTTTTAAATGTAGCCTTTGAGTGTTTTTCTGTACAAGTCAATAGGTATGCATGTGTTACCATATCATTGTACTATAGATTTTTTCCGAAACTTCACTTAAATAGGGAATATTTTTATGTGCCCTTAGTGTTTCAAGTTTACGATTTTCAATCTTTTTGTGTCTGTAATTTGCTTTCAGTGGATGTATCCTAACATATTTATTATACATTTAAGAGTTCTTATTTGTGTTGTAATATATGAATCTATTTATTTTATTGACCACTAGTTATTATTTTATAGTGAATTTCAGTTAATTAGGTGTAAGTAATAAAATACAAAATAAATATTTTTTTAGTTAATTATTTTCCAAAGTTCTATTTTGTTCTGGTATCAACGAAAATAATGCTGGACTGGATGAATCACAACCTGTATGCAGGACAATTTAGAACCAGACATGAAACAACAGACTGGTTCAAAATGGGGAAAGGAGTACATCATTCCAAATGCCAGGCTGGATGAATCACAAGCTGGAATCTAGATTGCCAGTAGAAATATCTGCAACCTCAGATGTGCAGATGATACCAATTAATGGCAGAAAGTGAAGAGGAACTAAAGAGCCTCTTGATGGAGGTGAAAGAGGAGAATGAAAAAGCTGGCTTAAAACTCAGCATTCAAAAAAGTAAGATCATGGCATCCAGTCCTATCACTTCATGGCAAATAGATGGGGAAAACGTGAAAAACCGTGTCAGATTTCATTTTCTTACAATCCAAAATCAATGTGAACAATGACTACAGCCATGAAATTAAAAGATAGTTGCTCCTTGAAAGAAAAGCTATGACCAACTTAGCATATTAAAAAGCAGAGACATCAGTTTGCTGATAAAGATCTGTATAGTCAAAGCTGTGGTTTTTCCAGTAGTCATGTATGGATGTTAGAGTTGAAACATAAAGAAGGGTGAGTGCTGAAGAATTGGTGCTTTGGAACTGTGGTGCTAGAGAAGATTCTTGAGAGTCCCTTGGATGGAACAGAGATCAAATCAGTCAATCCTAAAGGAAATCAGTCTGAATATTCATTGGAAAGACTGAAGCTGAAGCTCCAATACTTTGGCCACCTGATGCGAAGAACTGACTCATTGGAGAAGACCCTGATGCTGGGAAAAATTGAGGGCAAGAGGAGAAGGGGATGAAGAAGGGGATGACAGAGGATGATATGGTTGGATGGCATCACTGACTCAATGGACATGAGTTTACGCAGACTTGGAGACAGTGATGGTTAGAGAAGCCTGGTGTGCGGTAGTTCATGGGGTCACAAAGAATCGGACACAACTTAGCAACTGAACAACAATCACAGCAATCAAAGAAAATATGGGGTTGGAAATGGAAAAGCGTTTTCGGAATTGCTCCCTATGAAGAGAGTGAATTCCTTTAAAATTCATCTATTAAAAGAGTTTTTTAACATTCTGCTTTGGTTTTGCTTCATTTCTACATATAACATTGTATAGAGGAATAACTTCTGCAGGATTTGTTTGCAAACTTTGTACATATCACAGTCAATGGTTTTGTAAAAACGATTGTCTTCTTTTCATAATCTTATTTCCTTCTAGTGCCATATATGTCAAGTCTTTGGTATGGAGTAGTAAAATGGGCAAGGTATGAATGAGGAATAATAAATTTATCGCAAGAGGCAAAAAAAAAAAAAAAAAGTAAAAATTTAGAAATAGAAAGGGATCCAGGGGATCTTCCTGACCCAGCTTTCGAACCCGGGTCTCCCACATTTGTAGGCAGACACTTTACCCTCTGAGCCACCACAGAAGCCCAGAAATAGAAAGGAGGAGCCCAGTGAAGAGAATTACTGTATAACCAAAGCAAGAAGAGTAGTTACTCTGTTGCTGGCTTCTTGGAATCTGTGCTTCATAGTAGAGTCTCTCTATTGCCCCCAGTCCAGCAGGTTACACAAGCACCCCTGAAACAGTTATTTATATTTTATCTTCATTAGACACTTAAGCACTTGCTTGGTTTTTATTTTCATAATAAAGTAGAAAATGTGCATTGTCACTAGAGACTCTAAAATAGGCTTCCACTTAAATGTAATTTTACAAAGAGCAATTTTTATGTCAAATTTTAATTCTTGGTTTTTACTTACTGTGATGTTTTTAAAATAGGTTCTTAAATTATGTTCCTTTTGATGGGATCTGAATCTTGTCCCTTTGAGAAGGTGCTATACTTAGTGGGTTGTTACTGAACAAAAAGCATATGGTAGGAATGACAAGAGTATGACTTCCAAAGGTAGGCCATAGGAGATATTGCAGCTTCTTTCTGGCTCTCTCGGTTCACCATACTGGAGGATGCCAACTGTCGTGTCATGGGGACACTCAGGCAATTCTGGAGATGTTCTTGTGGTGAGGACCTGAAACTCTGTGACAGTAAACATGTTCATGAGCCATCTTGAATGCAGGTCATTCACCCCCAAAGGAGACTTCCAATGACTGCAGTCATAGCTAATGTCTTAACTGTAACTTCTGTAGGGAATGTGAGTCAGAACCACCTTGTTAAACTGTTCCTGAATTCATAACCTAGAGAAACTAAAATAATAAATGTCATTTTAAGCCTTTAGGTTTGGGGATAATTTATTCCTGATACAGATTTTGCTACCTGTAATGGGATGTTGCCATAACAAGCACTTTAAAATGTGGCATATAATTTGAACTTGGGGACAGTAGTTGGAAGCTTAATGTTAAGCCTTTGAAGAGACTGCCAATGACGACTGAAGTGAAAATGAAGAAAACCATATTGGAAACTAAGAAAGGAAATCACTGTTATATAGTAGCAGAAAGTGGAGCAATACTGTCACCTATACTGATACGTGAAATAGATAATGTTCTGCTTCTGCTTATTGATAAAACAGAAGTTGGCAGAAACAGGCTCAGGAAGGACTCCTAAGCAAACAAATAAAAAAAGAAGCAGGACTTGCTGGTTTTGAAAAATCTCATCCTCTCAATATGTTGAACTATGCTAAAATTAGGACTTGGCTTCCAGGCAGAGGTAAGTCTAAGGCACTCAGATAAGTTTGTCTTAAGATGAAGCCAGTGTTTTGACTATAACATCCTTTGTTAACATCTTTTCTATATAATCAGAAAGATGTAAGGTGAGCCTCAGAGAACCTTTAATTAAAGTAAGAGGGCTTACAAACAGATTAAAGGTATTCTTAGCAGAAATTTGAAGTAGAAAAGAGTTTAAGTCAGATTTATGACTACGCTTTTTATCTAACAGAGTGAAGCTCGGTAAGATTGACAAGAGACTTACAAAGTTTTCAAAAGAGTTAATTAGCAAAAATATCACCAACCTAAGGCGTGACCCCTTAGATCCCCCAAATTCCACTGGCACAAAGCAGGTTTAAAAATGTCGTACATGTAAAATTTGACTACCTTTCATAAAATGGAAAGATAACTCAGACACAGAACCAAAATCTCAAAGGGCAGAGCCAACAGCTTTGGAGAATTATTCCCGTATTCAAGGAACTTCTAACATATTCCCACCTTGTTTATAGAATTACTTTGGATCAGCGACTCTCCCATTTTCTCCTACTTTGAACCAGAAGGTTTTATAGCAGTTATCCTCTACCTGCCCTGCCATTGTATTTTGGTTGTATGTGGAGCAGATCATTTCTCTGTTTAGTTCACAGGTCCTCAGAATGAGAGAGAGGAAATGTACTTATTCCTGTTAGTGAACAGCTAAGTTGCTCCCAAATTTCTCACTTAAAGAAGCTATCAGATAGTAAACGTTCTTTGTGGTAATTTATTATGCAGCCATAGCTAGCCAATATCTAAGCAGAAAAGGAATATGATTAGAATGAAAGCTAATATTTATAGTCATGTTCATTTTATCTTACTCCCATTCTGAACTTCTTTAGATATACATCTCCCTTAGGCTAAATCCCATCTTTCAAAAGAAGATTGTATTACATCTTGGTTTAATAGTGCTTTTATAACTAAAAGTATGTTTGGGTAGGAAAAAAATCAGTTCTTATTAGTTTAAAAAAATTCTGAGCCTGATGATGTATATGTGATATATTAACTTTAATTTGAAGGATACTGAGAGGCTAGCGAAATGTGACATTTTTGAAAAGAATCAACTTCCAGAATTAAACTGACAAAAGTCTTAAGTTTACCGTAGTGCCAGTTCTCAAGTACCTCATTCTTATTTTGCAGTGTATTGGAAGTTATAAAGTGTTCTAATTAAGTTAGCCACCTTATTAGGAATAAAGTTTCATAATTCACCAATGGACTTGACATACATAACATTTTGAATTTTAGTGCAGGTTAACTGTAGTTTATCATAGTGGTTATGTTGCTGCTGCTGCTGCTGCTAAGGCACTTCAGTCATGTCCGACTTTGTGTGACCCCACAGACGGCAGCCCACCAGGCTCCGCCCTCCCTGGGATTCTCCAGGCAAGAACACTGGAGTGGGTTGCCATTTCCTTCTCCAATGCATGAAAAGTGAAAGTGAAGTCGCTCAGTTGTGTCTGACTCTATGTGACCCCATAGACAGCAGCCTACCAGGCTCCTCTGTCCATGGGATTTTCCAGGCAAGAGTACTGGAATGGGGTGCCATTGCCTTCTCCGGTGGTTATGTTAGGTTTACTTTATTAGTAATTATTTGCAAAGGTAACTAAAATGGCGTTAAAAGAATAACCCACTATCTTTTTAACCCCAAGAAAATAACTGTTATAGTTACATCATAAATGTTTTTGACTTGAAATATTAGTGGAATCCTCTCCATTTTGAATATTTATTAATTTGCTCTATAAAGATTTGAATAGCTGTTTTGTTCTAATAACTACACTAAACATTTGATTATTTACAGTAGACAACTTTGAGCTTTCAGCAGTTATCTTCATCAGTATCAAAAATCACTGGAAAGGTATTTACCTTTCTCTTTCATATATGTCCTTGAAGGATGTCATAACATCATTATTTGGATTTAAAATCATATCTTGCCCATCTTTTATCCCTAATGTTTAGTACAGTGTTGACCATATACCTGGCTGGTACTTAGGAAAAGTTTATTGAAGAAAAATCTTCAAAACTAAGGTGTTTTTAGAAAAACGAAAAACCCCAAGTAGTAATAAGGTATGAGTGTTCTTTCTTTTCATTTGGTTTCTTTCACTATTTTAATAAGCCACTTAAGATGGGATTTTTTTGTTTGTTTTCAAATGCTAGCTTATATTTGCTTTAAGATTATTTTAAATTGTTTTTCCAACCAGAGTTATTAGTTGTAACAGCTCTTACTGTTCAGACATGCTAGGTTTGTAACAATCCATAAAACTTGCCTCACGACTGGTTGTGATTATAAGAACAAGATCTCAGATTCCATGCTTTGGGCAGAAGAAGGACACCTAATTGATCTGAAGTGAGACCATATCATATTATCTCTTAACCACTGAGAAATACTTGACTAACTTATCCTTTTTTAGAATTAAGTAGTGTCATTTTTCAGCCAGATGATTAAAAGGATTGTAATGTACCTTTATTTTTTAAAGTCATTTGCTTTAGTTAAGGAGCATATGAATTGTTCATACATTCATTTTCAAAGGTGGTAGGTAGCACTTTAACATGGGTCATTAAGTACTATCTTATAGTTCAGTTCCTGTAACCTTTGTATATTTTAGACTGAGTTTTATTTGATTACTAACAAGGGAGAAAAACTGTATATAATCTTTTTGCATAATGTTTGTCATTGAATTTTTTTCTTGACTCTTAAACTTCATGTAGACTCTTTGGATAGTTAGAAAACTACAAAGAAGAAATCAGGAATCATTTATCCCTACCCCAGAGGTAATTGCTGTTTTAAAGATTTTGGGTACTTCTGCCTCAGTTTTTCTGTTGTATTCAAATACCAAGTAGGGAAAACCACTAGACCATTCAGGTATGACATAAATCAAATCTGTTACAATTATACAGTGGAAGTGACAAATAGATTCAAGGGATTAAATCTGATAGACAGAGTGCCTGAAGAACTATGGATGGAGTATAGGAGGCAGTGATCAAGACCATCCCCAAGAAAACAAAAGGCAAAAAGGCAAAATAGTTGTCTGAGGAGGCCTTAGAAATAGCTGAAAAAAGAAGAGAAGCTGAAGGCAAAGGAGAGAAGGAAAGATATACCCGTTTGAATGCAGAGTTGCAAAGAACAGCAAGGAGAGATAAGAAAGCCTTCCTTAGCAATCAATGCAAGGGAATAGAGGAAACCAATAGAATGGGAAAGACTAGAGGTCTCTTCAAGAAAATTAGAGATACCAAGGGAACATTTTACGTAAAGGTAGGTACAATAAAGGATAGAAATGGTATGGACCTAACCGAAGCAGAAGATATTAAGAAGAGATGCAAGAATACACAGAAGAACTGTACAAAAAAGATCTTCAGGACCCAGGTAACCACGATAGTGTGATCACTCACCTAGAGCCAGACATCCTGGAATGCAAAGTCAGGTGGGCCTTAGGAAACATCACTATGAATAAAGCTAGTGGAGGTGATGGAATTCCAATGGAGCTATTTCAATTCCTCAAAGATGATGCTGTGAAGGTGCTGCACTCAATATGCCAGCAAGTTTGGAAAAACTGAGCAGTGACCACAGGACTGGAAAGGCCAGTTTTCATTCCAATCCCAAAGAAAGGGAATTCCAAAGAATGTTCAAACTACCGCACAATTGCACTAATCTCACACACTAGCAAAGTAATGCTCAAAATTCTCCCAGCAAGGCTTCAACAGTATGTGACCGTGAACTTCCAGATGTTCAAGCTGGACTTAGAAAAGGCAGAGGAACCAGAGATCAAAGTGCCAACATCCATTGGATCATAGAAAAAGCAAGAGAATTCTAGAAAAACATCTGCTTCATTGACTACACCAAAGCCTTTGACTGTGTGGACACCAAACTGGAAAAATTCTGAAAGAGATGGGAATACCAGACCACCTTACCTGCCTTCTGAGAAATGCTGTGTGCAGGGTAAGAAGCAACAGTTAAAACTGGACATGAAACAATGAACTGGTTCCAAATTGGGAAAGGAGTATGTCAAGGCTGTATATTGTCGTCCTACTTATTTAACTTATATGCAGAGTGAAGTGAAGTGAAAGTCACTCACTTGTGTCTGAATCTTTGCGACCCCTTGGACTAGACAGTCCATGGAATTCTCCAGGCCAGAATACTGGAGTGGTAGCCTCCAAGGGATCTTCCCTATCCAGGGATTGAATCTAGGTCTCCTGCATTGCAGGCAGATTCTTTATCAGCTGAGCCACAGAGTACATCATGTGAAATGTTAGGCTGGATGAATCACAAGCTGGAATCAATATTTCCGGAAGAAATATCGATACCCTTAGTTATGCAGATGAGACCACCCTTATGGCAGAATGTGAAGAAGAACTAAAGAGCCTCTTGATGAAGGTGCAAGAGGAGAGTGAAAACGCTGGCTTAAAACTCAACTTGAGAAAACTAAGATCATGGCATCCAGTCCCATCACTGCCTGGCAAATAGATGGGGAAACAATGGAAACAGTGACAGACTATTTTCTTGGGCTCCAAAATCACCCTGGATGGTGACTGCAGCCATGAAATTAAAAGACACTTGCTCCTCGGAAGAAAAGCTATGAGAAACCTAGACAGCGTATTAAAAAGCAGAAACATTACCAACAAAGGCCTGTCTAGTGAAAGCTGTTTTTTCCAGTTCAAGTATGGACGTGAGAGTTGGACCATAAAGAAAACTGAGTGCCAAAGAATTTATGCTTTTGAACTGTGGTGTTGGAGAAGACTCTTGAGAGTCCCTTGGACTGCAAGGAGATCAAACCAGTCAATCCTAAAGGAAATCAGTCCTGAATGTTCATTGGAAGGACTGATGCTGTAACTGAAGCTACCTGATGTGAAGAACTGACTCATTGGACAATATCCTTTAGCTGGGAAACTTTGAAGACAGGAGGAAAAGGGGACAGCAGAGAATGAGATGGTAGGATGGCATCATTAACTTGATGGACATGAGTTTGAGCAAGCTCTAGGAGGTGGTTATGGACAGGGAAGCCTGGTATTCTGCAGTCCTTGGGGTCGCAAAGAGTCAGACACGACTGAGTGACTGAACTGAACTAACTGAAAATCACCATTAGAATCGATCTCTTCTCCATTTTGATTGTGTCCTTGATTGGATTTTTGTTTGTATTGGTAACAGTAGAGATTGTGGTGATTGAAATTTAGTAAAAAGTCATAGAATTTGAACCCACACAGTCTGATTTGAGAGACCTTGAATTTAGCCATTATATTATGTAACTACGACTGATCTGATCTGATACTACGGTTTATTTAACCATTCATGTTTCTTTGAACATTTACTTAGTTTCCATGGTCATATACATTAATTTTTGTTGGTATTTCTGAATGTGACCTTAGGATAAAATCCTAGAAATATATTCACCAGTTAAAGGATTGTCTAAAAATTTTTAGTTTGTAGGAACTATGCAACTACAGCCTGCCTATTAACTAAGAAACAGATTTACAGACAATAAACAATCCCTAACACCTGATACCACTTTTAAGTCAAACCTAACTTTTTGCGTACACCTATGGCTGATTCATGTTGATGTTTGACAGGAAACAACAAAGTTCTGTAAAGCAATTACCTTCAATTAAAAAATAGACAAATTTTTTTAAAAAATAAAAAGAAAACATAGGTTAGTATTTCAGTTGATTAATCTAGTTTGAAGAACTTGTTTTTCTTGTTTTTGCTGGACATTGTATCTTGGTATTTTTCTCATATTCCTTCCATATTATTTCATCACTGATTACTGTGTTCAGATTGCCTAAACAAAATACTGTATATGCTATTAATGTTGTAAGACAAAGCTCATAGACTTGTAAAATTAAAAATTCAAGGTTAGTTTATTCCTAAGATAATGAAAAATAATTAAAAGAAACCTAGGGAACATGAGACATTTGTGGTCAAATCTAAAATGCATTGCTGCCACATCAAAGTATAAATAGTAATTTTGTTGGGCTTGTAGAATTACTAGTAATATATTCCCCCTTTCTCTGCTTTCTAAGTTTGCATGTGCTCAGTGCTCAATTGCTAAGTTGTGTCCTAGTCTTTGTGACCCCGTGGACTATAACCAACCAGGCTTCTCTGTCTAGGAGATTTCACCAGTCAAGAATACTGGAGTGGGTTGTCATGCCCTTCTCCCGGTAATCTCTGGATCCAGTGATCGAACCCATGTCTCTTATGTCCCCTGCATTGGCAGATGGCCAACTAGCGCCACCTAGGAAGCCCAAAATACAAGATTTCTTATCAAAGAACATTTCTGTTTTTTTCCATCATGCTAAAATAAACTAGTAGTATAATTATTTAAAACTTCTCTTATTAGATATGACCCAGTCACACACTCAGACCTGTGATTTGTGATATATAAGAATTAAAGTTTGGAGCAGTTGATAGACTGTAATACTCATTTAACTACCTTTCTTCACACTAGATTATTTATTGGGAACAATACATTTTATTTTATTTTTTTAATTTTATTTTATTTTTAAACTTTATGTAATTGTATTAGTTTTGCCAAATATCAAAATGAATCCACCACAGGTATACATATGTTCCCCATCCATTTTAAAAAGTTTGCAGAACAATGCTATTTTCTCTGCCTCAGAATTAATTTAGGGAGACAGGACAAAAGGAGGAAAAAAGCAAAATCTATATTTATTTTCTCTACAACTGTCTTCTAGACTTATGTTCTAATTGAGATGGAAAATAGATGGGGAAACAGTGGAAACAGTGTCAGGCTTTATTTTGGGGGGGCTCCAAAATCACTGCAGATGGTGACTGCAGCCATGAAATTAAAAGATGCTTACTCCTTGGAAGGAAATTTATGACCAACCTAGATAGCATATTCAAAAGCAGAGACATTACTTTGCCAACAAAGGTTCGTCTAGTCAAGGCTATGGTTTTTCCTGTGGTCATATATGGATGTGAGAGTTGGACTGTGAAGAAGGCTGAGCGCCAAAGTATTGATGCTTTTGAACTGTGGTGTTGGAGAAGACTCTTGAGAGTCCCTTGGAGTGCAAGGAGATCTAGCCAGTCCATTCTGAAGATCAGCCCTGGGTGTTCTTTGGAAGGAATGATGCTAAAGCTGAAACTCCAGTACTTTGGCCACCTCATGCGAAGAGTTGACTCATTGGAAAAGGCTCTGATGCTGGGAGGGATTGTGGGCAGGAGGAGAAGGGGACGACAGAGGATGAGATGGCTGGATGGTATCACTGACTCGATGGACGTGAGTCTGAGTGAACTGCGGGAGGTGGTGATGGACAGGGAGGCCTGGCGTGCTGCGATTCATGGGGTCGCAAAGAGCGGACACGACTGAGCGACTGAACTGAACTGAACAGCTAAAATTATTAATTTATACTGCATCCTTTTGCCTCTGCACACAAAAATTGCTATATTAATCTTAGAGAAAGAAAAAGCTAAACGATCTCTGAGCAACCATAGGAGAGTAATTACTATACAAGCCTATGAGAGTGAAGCAGGTTTCCACTGTACATTAAATATTGGCGTAGTTTACTTTTTAGATAATACAGAGGAGCCAGTGTACTAAAAGCATTGGATGTATGTTACAGCTATAGACAACTTTTTAAAAGATGAAGATTGTGCATATGTATGTACATTCTTTGTGGCATTCATATATTAAATTTTCTGCTCTTGTGGAAGATTTTCCACCACCTAATTTGAGGTTATATCCCTATTCCTGTAGTTAATTACTTCTTCTAAAGAGTTACAATCCAATTAAAAAATTCAAAAGTTAGCCAGAATACTTTTTGCCTTTTTACTCTTACCCAAATTTTTAAAAATGTTTTGGCTTTTATTAATTTTAATAACAAATAGTACAAATTTTTTTAATAAAATGACAATTTTTTTCGTATGAGTTTGGCAAAAAATTAAGTGCTTTATCTTAGGCAAGTTGCATAATCTCTTTAAGCTTTAGTTTCTTTTGTGGAGTAGAGATAAAATAAGCCAACTACCTTGAAGGGTTGTTGTGAGGATTAAATGAATTAAATCATGGATCAACAGACATTTAGGTGATTATAGAATATTGACTAGAGTTCCCTGTGCTATGTAGTGGTCCTTGTTGTTTATCTCTTTTATATATAATAGTGTCTATATGTTAATCCCAAACTCTGAAAAGGAGTTTTTCTAGTAGAAAATAGAAGATAGTCTTTGTGGGCAGAGGAAATGACATGTACAAAGAATCAGAATTATGAAATGTCAGACGGTCCTGGAGAGAAACAGGGTAGTAAATAATCTTAAACAGAAAGTGATTATAAAACCGTGGAGTAGGAGCCATGGTAAAGTGACAGACCTGTACATGCATTTGTTAGTGCTTTTGTTCATTCTCAAAGTTTCTTGTTCATGGAAAGAAAACACTAAGTTTTAGTGAGGCCTAGTTCATTATTATAGAAATTAAGTAGCATATCCACAAATAAGAAAGTTGTGATAATGCCTAGATGTAGAACATTGTTTGTGGATATGTAAATTGTTAAAAGCACCTTGGAAAATAATTTTTATTTTATAAATCAGAGCATACATGTGTTTTATAATTCCAGCATCTCTACCTGTGGTGTAGGTACCAGAAAAATTCTTTTAAATGTGTATCATGAGGCCTGTAGAAGAATGTTCTTAGCACTGTTGTTTGAAATAGCAAAAAATTAAGTGTTTTATCTTAGTCAAGTTACATAATCTCTTTAAGCTTTAGTTTCTTCTTGTGGAGTAGAGACAAAATAATGCCAACTACCTTGAAGGGTTGTTGTGAGGATTAAATGAATTAAATTATGTAAAGTACTTGGGACGATGTCTGATACATAGAAAATGTTTAATATATGTTAGCTGTCAACACTACAAGTGAAAAGGAGTGAGCTATTGCTACATATGTCAACATGAATAAATTTCATGCAAAAAAAGTTGAGCAAGAAAAGCAGGTTCCATAATGTCCCAAGTAGCATGGTATCAGTCAAAATCCAGAAATATCTATAACTAAATATTGTTTAGAAATAGTATTTGTGTGGTAAAACTGTACAGAAGCGTAAGAAATTGGAAATAAACAACTACTTCAAGATAATATTTTTCTATACAGGTGGTATAGATAGGGGATGCTATTGTTGTATTGATGTTATTTGTTGTCTTGGTTATTTCTCTTTTTGAAGTTGGGTGATAACTATGCACATATTTACTTTATTACCTTTATGTTATTATATCTGTAGTCCTTTATATAAAATATTTCCTAAGGGAAATGTCAGTGGTTTGGTGTATATCCTTCCTTATACTGATAAAATTTTAAAATATCTATTTATCCATTCAACTTGACAAATAGGATCATGTCATATTAACAATTGTATACCTAGCGTTTTTTTTCATTTAGCAATTTTTGTGAGTACTGCATACAGATCTTTTTAATGGCTTTTAGAATTTATCATATATATATATATATATATCATAAATTTTTAACCAGTCCCATGGTCATACAGCCATAGGATATTTTCTTTGTTCTTATCTTTTTTGTTAAAAAAGAGTGCTAAGATGATTATTTGTTTATGTATGTATCTGAATAAAAGTTTCTCAAAGAAGAATTGCACTCTCACCAACAGTACAAAATATTATTTCTCCATACCCTTCCCAGTATCGAGTATTATTATGTATATTTTCCACCCTTTCTAGCCTGTATAAAAAATTGGCATCATAGTTTTAAATCTTTAATTGAAGTCCACCAGGTTTTCATGTATTTATTACGTTTCTTTTTCCTATGAAATAAACGAGACTTTATCTTGTATCTCAGTGCTTCTAGAGTGAGAGAGCCCATTTCTATGGATTGCATAAATTGTTTATCTTATGAAAACATTCCTCAGACAGTAGTGATTCTCTGCCCTCTATTTTCCAGTGTGTATAGGGCTCCCCAACAGAGCTTAGATAATTGGATACCTTATACGGATTCTGAGTAGGAAAACCAACAAATTTTCATGCCTAAACTTTAACGAGGCAATCATTTAGAAACCTGCTAAAATAAGAGGCAAAAAAATAATGAAAGTTTGCATTAAGAGAGTAGCTAAGTGGGTATGGAGAAGAGAAAATGGATTTGAAAAACACTCAGAATTTTAGCTTGTTTTTGAAAATTATTTTATTTTATTGACCAAAAGAGATATTCTGCCTGAATCTGAAGGGTTTGAAACAAGGCTTGAACAATGTCTCAGTTTATTATTTCAAATACAGAGTGGCGGGGGTGGAGGGGGAGGGGATCTACTTAGACTGGTTCATTAGTTAATGAATTATTTGAATATTTTGATAGAATATAATTGTGTTATATTTTAAAATACTATGATTTTACATGAAAATAAAGGGAGAAAGTATATACCTATATTTTAAAAGAAACCCACCTTATAAAAAGTGAACAACTCTAGAAAATTGGAAAAGCATTCATTATCATACTCAGGAATAGAATTAGCATTCATTTTATATCCTTTAAATCTTTTATCTTTTCATGTTTAAAATATGTAAATAAAATTTTATATATGGACTTTTTAGCATTAATTCTCCACAAAGTAGATATTATTCATAAGCCTAATTTCAAATGACCACTTATTATGTTAAGTGGACATACCATAATTTACATAACCATCCCATTAATTTGGGACATTAAAGTTGTTTCTTCATTTTTACTATTAAAAAATTTTCTGAGGAAAATATTTTATGTCTAAAGCTCTTTCCATTCAGTACATTTTTTTTCTTTACTAGATCGAGTAAATGTTCAAAATGTATACATGTTTTTAAAGCTTTTGATATATTTTATTAAAAGTGCTATTCAGAAATGGTTGGCCCAGATTTTACTCCTGTGTATAGAATTAGCAGTGAATGAGAATGACCATTCTCCTATCACCACTTTTTTTTTTTTAACTTCATCAGTTTAACATACATCTAAATTTAAGCTTGCTGAAAGAGATACAGTTAAGTAGTAGAAAAATGCCCTTTTTCTGTTAGATTCTCTACAAATGTTAGTTTCTCACAATTCACAGATAGTATATCCCTTATTATAGATTGTAGACTGTACATTGAAGGTTTATTTGTTTTACCAGACTCCTGAAAGATGTTTTAGTTATTTTATTAACTGAGACACTTTGAGGTGTATAGCTGTAAATTTACTGTGTAATATGAAATAATTCTTTAGGTTAATTCCAGGTAGTTTGGTAAGCATTTAATAGTTGAACTAAATCATTTATTACCCAACTATCATCCACATGTTTATTTGTTTAATAATGAAATAATACTTTTTATATTTCCCTTTAAAAATGTATTTAATCAAAAAGAAATGTATTTACTGTTTAATGTACAGAATATAAGTATAATTAACCTTAGTCATACAGTAAAACACTGGGTCATGAAACCATTTTATATTTGTTCAGATACATATTTTTAAGTAAGTTTTATTTTACAGTTGTTAAATGATTTCCATTAGATTAGAGTGCAGTAAAGACGACCTGATCCAAATAGTTGTCACCATAAAAAGCATAATTATTTTATGACCATTCCTGATACTATGACTAACACTGCAGTTTGTGCTTATTTATAGTTTTTAATCTCTTTGAGTTATCTCAGCTGACCCTGAGATTTTTAATACAAATATTGTACCCACTTTATAATAAAAAGGAATTGTGATTTAGAAAAGTCAGTTGCTAAAATTTTATACCCTAGGTGGATAAGACAGGGTTTCAACCTAGGCCCTTTCTCTAAACCTTTTTGTTGTTCTTGTTGTTTTCTTCTATTCAAGTTGTTTATGATTTTTGACAATTACTTGGGTCATTTATTTTGAAAACTCTCTGGAACAAATACATTTCGTGAATTTCTTTTATTCTTCTCAACTTTTATCATGCATTTTGAAAGAATGTTTGCTGAATACCATTATCTAGCCAACTCCTTTGCAGTAACTGAGCATTGTTATAACAGGGGGCAACTATTAGGAAAATTATATAAAAATAGCAATTAACTGGGTTTGACAGTTAGTTTTCAGTAGGCAGTAGATTCTCAGATACATTTTTAAAGTTTAATTGCTTCCTGATAAAATAGCAGCTTTTAGTTTTCAGAGCATTTTCGTATATATTCTCACTAAATCCTTCCAGTAGTCCATGTAATAAAACTGTATAGGTATTATAATTATTTAATAATTGAAAAAACTGAGTTCCAGAGAAATAAAATGTCACAAAACTACTTTGTTTCAGAGCAAGGGCCATATGTGCACTTATAAATTTATCATATCTTGCCATTTAATGAGTATTATTGTTGAATTTTAAAGTAAGCCAAATTTTAATGTTTTTATTTTTATAAAATAAATTGTAAAGGTTTCTCCTTTTAACAATATTAGCCCTGTTATGATTACTGTAAATATTTTAGAGTGAGGCAGTAGACGTATTACTGTCATTTTACTTGGTTGTCACTGTTTCTTCCCAGATAACTATATACTAATGGGAAAAATAATAGCAAGTAGTTATCTCATTTCTTAAAAGAAACAAAACCTTCTCAGGACTTTCTGTTTTCTGATATGCTAAGTTTCACTTATTCAGTATTTATTTCACAGAAATATTGTTTATGAAGTTTCAAAGCATTTCATTCATGACTCACTGATTGACATATCTCCTTTCCTAAGTCTGTATATGATTTGAATCCTTCTAAGTAATCCATAAATTAAGGCTAATAATTAATTTCCTTATTGAACAAGATCATAGACTACTATCTTCCTTCTTTGACCCCTCATATCATACAGTACAGTCTTTGGTACTGTGTAAAAAACAATTTTTAAAGAAAATTTTCAAAGTAACAATTTTACTGATTTGCATTTTCTTCCTCATAATTTCTTCACTCTCTGTGTACATATTACTTTTAGTTATAATTAACAGCTTTACTATAATCAGATACATCTCTCACATGGCATGGTTAGCCTTCTGATTCATCCTATATTGTTTTCTATAAGACGGTCCCTTTTGCTCATAAACTTGAGTTTTTTTTTTTTTTTTTAATTCATATTCTGTTATTTTGACATGGCTTCATAATGTGTATTTGATTTTGGGGAACTGCCATACACAGTGATGGTGCTACATATTGACCAACTTGCTGAATTCTTGTTAGTGAAGGTATTTTATTTTGTTGTTTTCATATTCTGGAAACTAATGAGTTGGGGATTGTTCCCATTAGGCAGCTGAAGAAGATACTTCCAGTTCTCTAGTGAAAGATCATCTTTTCCATCAAGATACCGTGGTTACCAGTGAGCCTTACAGAAGCTCAAGACCTTCTCCCTTTGAAGGTCTGAATGCCAGAAGTGTCTACCTACGAAGCCAAGCCAATCAGGTGAGAAAATAAATAATCTTTTCCAGCATCAGGGTCTTTTCCAATGAGTCTGACTAGAAGCCTGACTAGAAGCTTATCACTTTTGTGGATCTTGTTAAAAGAACTAGTTTTTGATTTCATGATATTCTCCATTAATTTCCTGCTTTCAATGTAATTGATCCCTACACTAATTGTTATTGTTTCTTTTCTTTACCTTATTTTGATTGAATCTTCTTTTTCTCGTTTCCCAAGGTTCAGTTCAGTCCATTCGCTTAGTCATGTCTGACTTTTTATGACCCCATGGACTGCAGCACGCCAGGCTTCCGTCTCCATCACCAGCTCTTGGAACTTACTCAGACTAATGCCAATCAAGTCTGTGATGCCATCCAGCCATCTCATCCTCTGTCGTCCCCTTCCCCTCCTGCCTTCAATCTTTCCCAGCATCAGGGTCTTTTCCAGTGAGTCAGTTCTTTACATCAGGTGGCCAAAGTATTGACGTTTCAGCTTCAGCGTCAGTCCTTCCAATGAATATTTAGGACTGATTTCCTTTAGGATGGACTGGTTGGAATTCCTTATAGTCCAAGGGACTCTCAAGAGTCTTCACCACCACCACAGTTCAAAAGCATCAATTCTCCAGTGCTCAGCTTTCTTTATAGTCCAGCTGTCAATCCATACATGACTACTAGAAAAACTATAGCTTTGACTGGATGGACCTTTGTGGCAAAGTAATGTCTCTGCTTTTTAATATGCTGTCTAGGTTGGTCGTAGCTTTTCTTCCAAGGAGCAAGCGTCTTTTAATTTCATGGCTGCAATCACCATCTGCAGTGATTTTGGAGCCCAGAAAAATAAAGTCTGTCACTGTTTCCATTGTTTCCCCATCCATTTGCCATGAAGTGATGGGACTGAATGCCATGATCTTAGTTTTCTGAATGTTGAGTTTTAAGTCATCGTTTTCACTCTCTCAGTTTCATCAAGAAGCTTTTTACTTCGCTTTCTGCGATAAGGGTGGTGTCATCTGCATATCTGAGGCTATTGATATTTCTCCTGGCAATCTTGATTCCAGTTTGTGCTTCATCCAGCCCAGCATTTCTCATGATGTACTCTGCATATAAGTTAAATAAATAGGGTGACAATATACAGCCTTGACGTACTCCTTTCCCAATTTGGAACCAATCTGGTGTTCCATGTCCAGTTCTAACTGTTGCTTCTTGACCTGCAAACAGATTTCTCAGGAGACAGGTTAGGTGGTCTAGTATTCCACATCTCTTTCAGAATTTTCCAGTTTGTTGTGTTCCACACAGTCAAATGCTTCAGCATAGTCAATAAAGCAGAAGTAGATGTTTTTCTGGAACTCTCTTGCTTTTTTGATGATCCAACAGATGTTGACAGTTTGATCCCTGGTTCCTCTGCCTTTTCTAAATCCAGCTTGAACATCTGGAAGTTCACAGTTCATGTACCGTTGAAGCCTGGCTTAGAGAATTTTGAGCGTTACTTTGCTAGTGTGTGAGGTGAATGTAATTGTGTGGTAGTTTGAACAATTAAGGTAGAAACTTTGATTATTAATTTTAGATCTTTGCTAAAAATACATTCAATGCTATAAATTTCCCTCTGTGCGCTACTGTCACTGTATCCCACAGCATTTGATAAGTTGTGTTTCATTTCTTTTTAGTTCAAAATACTTTTGATTTCTCTTGAGATTTCTTCTTTGACCCATGTGCTTAGAACTCTGTCGTTTAGCTGCTACTTATTTGGGGATTTTCCAGGTATCCTCTTACTGAATTCTAGTTTAATTCCTCTGTGATTTGAGAACACACATTGTATGATTTCTACTCTTTTAAGTTTGTTAAGGTCCATTTTATGTCCCAGATTGGTCTGTCTTGGTTAATGTTCCATGTAAGCTTGAGAAAATACGTATTCTATTCTTGTTAGATGAAGTTTTCTTTAGATGTCACTGTATCCATTTGTTTGAAAGTATTGTTTAGTTCACCTCTGTGCTTACTGATTTTCTGCTTGCTGAGTCTGTCCATTTCTGAGAGAGGGATATTGAAGTTTCCAGCTATGGTAATTGGTACATCCATTTCCTTGCAGTTTTACCAGTTGTTGCCTCATGTAACTTGATGCTGTGTTGTTAAGCATGTACACATTAAAGATTGTTATGTCTTCATGGGAGATTTAACCCCTGTATTATATAATACCCTTCTTTATCACTGGTAATTTTCCTTGTTTTGAAGCTCCCTCTGTCTGTATTTGTATTTTCTTTTGGCTAGTGGTAGCATAGTATATTCGGAGAAGGAAATGGCAACCCACTCCAGTACTCTTGCCTTGAAAATCCCATGGGTGGAGGAGCCTGGTAGGCTGCAGTCTATGGGGTCGCTAAGAGTCGGACACGACTGAGTGACTTCCCTTTCACTTTTCATTTTTATGCATTGGAAAAGGAAATGGCAACCCACTCCAGTGTTCTTGCCTGGAGAATCCCAGGGATGGGGGAGCCTGGTGGGCTGCCATCTATGGGGTCGCACAGAGTCAGACACGACTGGAGCGACTTAGCAGCAGCAGCATGGTATATTATACTTCATTCATTTACTTTTCCGTTAACAGTAAACTGCTTTACAGATAGTGGGTGAATTCTATATTAGCAGTAATCCTAATTCCTCCTTCTATTTCTTCTGTCATTGCTGTCATCCATTTCACTTTATATGCATATACCTGTATATGTATAGGTATGTAAATATATGCTGATTTTTGAGCAAACCTCTCTCTTAGCTCAATTAAGAATAAGAAAATTAAAAGTTTATATTATTTTCCCTTGTTTCTCCTAAAATTTTCCATTGTCATGTAGATCCAAGTTTCTGACCTATATATTTTCCTTCTCTCTAAGGAACGTCTGATAACATTTCTTATAAGGCATGTCTGCCAGCAAGAAATTTCCTCAAATTTTGTTGCCTAAGGAAGTCTTTCTCTCTCACTTTTTAAAAACTGATCTTTTTTTTAATTTAAGGTGTTGCTTTTACATAATAGTTTATGCCTCTTAATCCCCTTCCCACATGTTGCCTGCCGCTTCCCTGTCCCCACTGATAGCCACTCATTTGTTTTCTATATCTGTGAATCTGTTTATTTTCTGTTATATACAATATTGTGTTAAATTTTTTAGATTCCACATATAAGTGATGTCATACAGTATTTGTTTTTCTCTGCCTGACTTACTTTACTTAGTGAAATAACCCTCCAAGTTTATCTATATTGGTGCACAGGTCAAATTTCCATTCTTTTTCCATGACTGAGTAGTATTCCAGTGTGTGTGTGTGTGTGTGTGTGTGTGTGTACACTACATCTTATCCATTTGTCTGCTGATGGACACTTGTTTTCATATCTTGGCAACTGTAAATAATGCTGCTATGACCATTCCTTTGTGGCTCAGCTTGTAAAGAATCCACCTCCAATGCAGGAGACCTGGGTTCAATCCCTGGGTTGGGAAGAGCCCGTGGAGAAGGGAAAGGCTACCCACTACAGTACTCTGGCCTCAGAATTCCATGGACTGTGTAGTCCATGGGGTTGCAAAGAGTTGGACACAGATCTTATAGATAGAGTGCCTGATGAACTATGGACTGAGGTTCATGACATTGTACAGGAGACAGGGATCAGTACCATCCCCGTGGAAAAGAAATGCCAAAAAGCAAAATGGCTGTCTGAGGAGGCCTTACAAATAGCTGTGAAAACAAGAGAAGCGAAAAGCAAAGGAGAAAAGGAAAGATATAAGCATCTGAATGCAGAGTTCCAAAGAATAGCAAGAAGAGATAAGAAAGCCTTCCTTAGCGATCAGTGCAAAGAAATAGAGGAAAACAACAGAATGGGAAAGACTAGAGATCTCGTCAAGAAAATTAGAGATACCAAGGGAACATTTCATGCAAAGATGGGCTCCATAAAGGACAGAAATGGTATGGACCTAACAGAAGCAGAAGATATTAAGAAGAGGTGGCAAGAATACACAGAAGAACTGTACAAAAAAGATCTTCACGACCCAGATAATCACGATGGTGTAATCACTCATCTAGAGCCAGACATCCTGGAATTCAATGAAGTCAAGTGGGCCTTAGAAAGCATCACTACAAACAAAGCTAGTGGAGGTGATGGAATTCCAGTTGAGCTATTTCAAATCCTGAAAGATGATGCTGTGAAAGTGCTGCACTCAATATGCCAGCTAATTTGGAAAACTCAGCAGTGGCCACAGGACTGGAAAAGGTCAGTTTTCATCCCAATCCCAAAGAAAGGCAATGCCAAAGAATGCTCAAACTACCGCACAATTGCACTCATCTCACATACTAGTAAAGTAATGCTCAAAATTCTCCAAGCCAGGCTTCAGCAATATGTGAACCGTGAACTTCCTGATGTTCAAGCTGGTTTTAGAAAAGGCAAAGGAACCAGAGATCAAATTGCCAACATCTGCTGGATCATGGAAAAAGCAAGAGAGTTCCAAATAAACATCTATTTCTGCTTTATTGACTATGCCAAAGCCTTTGACCTGTGTGGATCACAATAAAC
>NW_011494831.1:697569-711754 GCF_000754665.1 Bison bison bison
ATCACTTCATGGGAAATAGATGCGGAAACAGTGGAAACAGTGTCAGACTTTATTTTGGGGGGCTCCAAAATCACTGCAGATGATGACTGCAGCCATGAAATTAAAAGACGCTTACTCCTTGGAAGGAAAGTTATGACCAACTTAGATAGCATATTCAAAAGCAGAGACATTACTTTGCCAACAAAGGTCCATCTAGTCAAGGCTATGGTTTTTCCTGTGGTCATGTATGGATGTGAGAGTTGGACTGTGAAGAAGGCTGAGTGCCGAAGAATTGATGCTTTTGAACTGTGTTGTTGGAGAAGACTCTTGAGAGTCCCTTGGACTGCAAGGAGATCCAACCAGTCCATTCTGAAGGAGATCAGCCCTGGGAATACTTTGGAAGGAATGATGCTAAA
The DNA here is from genome assembly GCF_000754665.1 of Bison bison bison. Classification (NCBI taxonomy): domain Eukaryota; kingdom Metazoa; phylum Chordata; class Mammalia; order Artiodactyla; family Bovidae; genus Bison; species Bison bison. Next base: position 697,965 of record NW_011494831.1, read on the forward strand.
GCTGAAACTCCAGTACTTTGGCCACCTCATGCGAAGAGTAAACTCATTGGAAGAGACTCTGACGCTGGGAGGGATTGAGGGCAGGAGGAGAAGGGGACGACAGAGGATGAGATGGCTGGATGGTATCACTGACTCGATGGACCTGAGTCTGAATGAACTCCCGGAGTTGGTGATGGACAGGGAGGCCTGGCGTGCTGCGATTCATGGGGTCACAAAGAGTCGGACACAACTGAGCGACTGAACTGAACTGAAACGACTTTAATTTTCACATGAATGTTGGGGTACATATATCTTTTTGAGTTAGTGTTTTTGTTTCTTTCAGATATTTACTCAGAAGTGGAATTGTTGGATCATATGGTAGCTCTATTTTTAGTTATTTGAGAAACCTTCATACTCTTTTCCACAGTGGTTGCACCAATACATTGCCACCAGTCTCCTTCACTTTTGAAGGATAATTTTACAGGTTACAGAATTCTAGGTTGGAGGACTTTTCCACTTACCACTTAAACTATTTCACTTCACTCTTCTTGTTTACTTGGTTTCTGCAAAGAAGTCCAATGTAATTTTTTTTTTAAGTAAATGATTTTTCCTCTGGCATCTTTCAGAATTTTTTTTATCTTTCTTTTTTTGTTTATAGTTTGAAAATTATATGCTTAGATGGTTTTCTTTTCTTTTTCATTTTCTTACTTGATACTCTCTGAGCTTCTTGGATCTGTGACTTGACATCTGACATTAATTTGGGTAAATTCTTAGTCATTATTATTTCATATATTTCTTTTGTTATTTTCATTCTTTTCTTCTTCTGATCATTTTGTCTTGTGTATATGTACAAAATTACACATTTTGAAATTCTTCTACCATTCTTAAATATTGTTCTTTTTTTTCCCCACTTTTTGTTCGCTTTCCTTTCAATTTTGGAAATTGCTATATTCACATACTCAGAGGTGTTTTACCCAGCCATGTCCAGTCTACTAGGCTCATCAAAGGTATTCTTAATGCTCTTAGTGCTTTTGATCTCTAGCTTTGGGGTAGAGCTGGTGGTGGTATTCTTTATTAGGATTTCCGACACTCTCCGTTTGCATTGCTCATTTGTTTTTGTATTCTATCTTGCTTTATATTTTAGAGTGCTTAGCATATTGATCGTAGTTGTTTTAAATTCTTAGCCTGCTGTTTCTAATATCCCTGTCATATCTGGTTCTGATGCTTGTTGTGACATTTCAGAATATATTTTTGTCTTTTGGTGTAATTTTTAATATTTTTTTGATTGCTAGGCATCATGTGCTAGGTAAAGGAACTACTGTAAATAAGCCTTTAGTGATAGAGTGGTAATGTGTGTGAGGAAAGAAAGCATTTTATGGTTGTGATGAGGTATCAGTCTTTAAGTCTAAGGTTTTCCCTCTGGATTGTGCCTTTCAATTATATATATATTGTTTCTCCCCCTTTAGGTGGATCAGGTGGTTTGAGATGATCAGGGTTGGGTATATATCCCCTCCTGACTCTGATAATATCATAGTAGGTCAGGCTCTGGTTCATTAGTGTTTCCTGAGGACAAGTCTTGTTACAAAGAGTGTTCCAGCACATTTCATAATGGTTCTTTCTCCCGTCTCCATGCTGGAAGCATGCAAGGATTTTTCTGATACTTACCGTGTAAACTTGGTTGAGCTGTTAGAGGTAAACTGACAGAAGCTTGGGAATGTCACAATTACTGCCTTCCCCCTCCCCTAGGAGTGTTTAACTCCCAGTTTTCTATCCTGAGCCTCCAGCAATTTGTCAATTACCGTTGAGATTTTTTTTTTTTCCCTACCCTGCACTGGTTTCCATGGTGATATCTACTCATGAGTCTCTGCAGTCTTAGGTGTGGGGTTTGTCCTGTCTTCGTCTCTCATGGATCTAAGAAGAGTTGTTGATGCTTTTATTATTATTCCCCCTTTTTTTTTTACTTGTAATTGCAGCAGAATGGCAACTTCAAGTTCCTTACATGCTGAAACTGAAACCAGAAGTGAAGTGTATGCTACTTTTTAAATTTCATTTTAAATGTATTGAGAAAGATCTGAGTTTAAATAACAAACAGGATGACTCATAATAATTTTTATTAAAACCATTTTGAAAAACCTTACTACTAATAGATTATGGAGTTTTGAAATACATAGTTTCATTAAAAATAAAATAAGAAATGTGTTCTTTTGTCACTAAACTAGGAATTGTTTGTATTTTAGATAATGTTCAGTCATCCAGGCCTAGACATTCAGGACAGAAGTATAGAATATGGACAGCGGCAAATGCCCAAGGAAAGTGGAGGCCTGAAGTCCCAAAATAAGGTAAGAAATCTTAGTTTTATCCTCTGATTTGGCATGTAACTAATTAACATATGAGTGAAATTTCCAGTCTTTCTAATTCTCCATGTAGTTGAATTATACTAGAGTTATTTTTTAGTGTTATAAACTTGCTTATTTTTTATATATACTTCTAAACCTCATTACTTAAATTTCCTCCAGATTTCTGGTTTGAGTCTGGGAGATTGTTACAGTGTGTTTATCACCAATAGGAATTGTTGTAACTTTCTGCATCCATCACTCCATCTTTAGTCCACACATGGATTTTTTTAGCTGCAATTCCAAATATCTGGAGAATGAAAGTTTGGAAGCCCAACCTAGATCATGGGCTTACTTATAAACTAGTCACTGTGTCTTGTCACACTAGTCACTTGTATGGGTGAAGGGAAGGGTCATTTTGATATATGCCCGAAAGATGTACTTTCCCCCCTGAAACAGCCTCCCAGAAAGGTGAGAGAGTGTAGTGTGCTTTTCAGTCATTTTCAGAGACACGTATAACCAGACTATGAATACGTACACTTTGTGTTAGTTTGCTAGGTCTGTCAAGAAAATACCACAGACAGAGTGCCTTGAACAACAAAAATATATTTGCACACAGTTCTGCAAACTGGAAGTCCAAGATCAAGGTCTTGATACATTTGGGTTCTTTCATGGCCTTTCTCCTTGGCTTGTCAATGGTCATCTTCTGATTGTGTTCCTTTTTTTCTCTTTACACACACATTTCTGGTGTCTCGTTCTTTGTGTGTCCACATTTCCTCTTCTTATAAGGACACCAGTCAAATTGGATTAAGGCCTACCCTAAGGACCTTAGTTTAATCACTTTTTTAAAGGCTCTATTTCCAAATGCATTCACATTCTGAGATACTGGGGTTGGGGCCTCAACATATGAAATTGGAGGAAACACAGTTCAGCTCAGTTGAATTCAGCTGATGTTCTACCCTCTGGTCCCTCTTCTCACATGCAAAATATATTCACCTCATCATAACACTCTGAAAGACTTAACCCATTCTATTTTTTTTAATATAAATTTATTTATTGTAATTGAAGGCTAATTATTTTACAATATTGTATTGGTTTTGCCATGCATTGACATAAATCTGCCACGGGTGTACATGTGTTTCCCATCCTAAACCCCCCTCCCACACTTAACCCATTCTAGTACTGTCTCTAGGTCCAGTATGTGCATACTAAGTCACTTCAGTCTTGTCCATCTCTTTGTGACTCTATGGACTATAGCCTACCAGTCTCCTCTGTCCATGGAATTCTCCAGACAAAAATAATGGAGTGGGTTGCCATGCCCTATTCTAGCGATTCTTCCAACCCAGGGATTGAACCCACATCTTATGTCTCCTGCATTGGCAGATGGGTTCTTTACCAGTAGCACCACCAAGATCTCATCTAAATACCATCTAAGTGTGAGTGAGACTTAGTTTGATTCATCCTGAGGCAAAATTCCTCTGGGCCCTTGAGGGAAGTGGCCCTACTCCCTTGGTGATAGTGTCATTCCTGAGAATTTCCCAGGGCTTCAAGTTCAGTTCTATTTTGTTTTTAAAATTACACTTCAGTTTATCACTTTCCTCTCATATTTTACTATAAACGGCAAGGAGGAACCAGGCCTGTATCCTTAGCACTTTTCTTAGAAATTTCTGCTAAATATCCAAGTTCATCACTCACAAATTCTGCCTTCCGCTAGAATACAATTCACCTGCATTCTTTGCCACTTTATAACAAGGGTCGTCTCTCCACCAGCGTCCAACCGTGTATTTATTTCTTGTTTCCATCCAGGACCCTCACCAGAAGTGCCTTTAACGTTTGTGTTTCTACCAGGCCTCTCTTCATGATTACCTAGACTTTTTATAACACACACCTCAAAACTCGTTCAGCCTCTATCCATTATCCAGTTCCAAAGGCATTGCCACACTTTTGTAAGCACAGCATCCCACTCCTTGCTACTGAAATCTGTATGAGTCAGGGTGCTCCAGAGAAATAGAACCAACAATATGTATATATAAAGAAAAAGACATTTACTTTAAGGAATGGCTTATGTGATGTTGTTAAGTCTCTTAAGTCATGTCCGACTCCTTGGCAGTCCCATGGACTGTAGCCCACCAGGCCCTTCTGTCCATGGGATTTCCCGGGCAAAAATACTGGAGTGGGTTGCCATTTCCTTCTCTAGGGGATCTTCCCAACCCATGGCTGAAACCCACTTCTCTTGCTTGGCAGGTGGGTTCTTTCCCACTGAGCCACCTGGGAAGCCCTCTGGGAGGCCCTACTCATATGATGGCATAGGTACATACATACTCAAAATCTTCAGAGTAGGCCGTCATGCTTAAAACCCGAGCAAGAGCTGTAGTCTGTATCCAAAGGCAGTCTGCTGGCAGAATTCTTTCCTGCTCTTTCTTGGTCAGTCTTTGTATTATTAAAGCCTTGAACTGATTGGATGAGGGCCACCTATGTCATGGAAGATAATCTGTTACGCTTATATAGTCCACCCTTTGAAATATCTCTTCCAAGAAACATCTTCACTTAAACTTGCAAACTAATTGACCAAATATCTGGGCACTGTGGCCCAGGCAAGTTTAGGCAATATAATTAATCTTAACTGTTATTATTGCAATTTTCATCTCTTTCATTTTTAGGTCCCTTTGAAATCAATTCGACATGTCAGCTTTCAAGATGAGGATGAGATTGTCAGAATAAACCCTCGCGATATCTTAATACGTCGCTATGCAGACTATAGACATCCTGACATGTGGAAAAATGACCTGGAGAGAGATGATACTGACTCCAGTGTTCAGTTTTCTAAACCAGACAGTAAAAAATCAGACTATCTGTACTCTTGTGGGGATGAAACTAAGTTAAGTTCGCTCAAAGACTCTGTGGTATTTAAGACACAGCCTTCCTCATTAAAATTTAAGAAGTCAAAACGAAGAAAAGAAGATGGTGAACGTTCTCGCTGCGTATACTGCCAGGAAAGGTTTAATCATGAAGAAAATGGCAGGGGAAAATGTCAAGATGCTCCAGACCCTATTAAGAGATGCATATATCAAGTTAGTTGCATGCTCTGTGCAGAGAGCATGTTGTATCATTGTATGTCAGACTCAGAGGGAGATTTCTCTGACCCCTGTTCGTGTGACACTAGCGATGACAAGTTCTGCTTACGATGGTTAGCCCTAGTAGCTTTGTCTTTCATTGTTCCATGTATGTGCTGCTACGTCCCTTTGAGAATGTGCCATCGTTGTGGTGAGGCGTGTGGGTGCTGTGGTGGGAAACATAAAGCTGCTGGATGAAAGCATCCAGTGACGAAGTGAGCTTAAAATCCTTGTGTCCAGGAATTAGCTAACTTGGATTTGTGGAAGCTTTTGGCAAGCATTATGCAGTCTTGCCTGGTATCCTTGGGGCCACACGTGGAGGAAGCAGAACTTATCGATTCTTGGCATTTCAACAAATGCTCGCCATGCCCTTTTCCCTGGAGTGCATGGCATGTTTTGTTAACAGGTTGTCAAGAATATTTGCAAAAGGAAACCATTTCTGGTTATTGGCAATATAAAGTGAACATAAAATATGATCCAACTAAAAGGGATTAAATTTTTTTGGCATTTTTGTATATTTATGCATTAGGTGATGGGACCTTTAAAGGTTTAAATTCATTAAGATATAAACTAAAAGTGCACTAGGGGACAGTTGGATTTCAATCTAAGAAAAGTTAACACTTGGGAATTGTAAGAAGTAAAACAAGTGCAACTAAATCATTTATTAGTTGTTTTTTGAAAGCAGTTTTATGTATAAATAACAAATGTTTATATTTAACTAAATAAAAGGTACGAATTATTACATATAAAGCTTTTCTTCCCCTTCCTAGTTCTGAAGTAGATGTACATATATCTACTGTCACATTCCATTATATTTTGAATATTTTACTCATCTAGTTAATAACGTTTTTATTCTATGTGAATGATTTTATATTTTCATTGTCATTTCCCTTTGGCTACAGTTTATATTGAGTTATATCTGTACATTCTGGTAATCTAAAATCCTTATAAAATATTCTAATAGCCTTGAGTGACCAACTTTTTTTTTTTTAAGCACAGATGTAATTGTCTAATGTTATGATGGGAACATAACACTTATTTTTATATAAAAAGAGACTGAGTAAACATTATAGAAAAAGTGAGGTTTTGGGTTGTTTTGTTTTGTTTGTGGTATTCAACCAGCAAGTTGTTTTCTTTCAGAACTTCCTCCTTTCAAAGAACTATATTGCATTTACAAATGTTTTACAAGGTGAAAAGTGCAACTGGATAGAGTCAAACAGTTTCCTCCTGAGATTTCCACTACCATTCTCCTAATCCAGAGTATGTTCAGCTGTGTTAATAATATTTTAGCTCACCTCAGTGCTTATTGTCACATAACAATGATAACTTTTCTCATTTTATTTAAACTGACCAGAAGCAAAATTATGCTAAAGAGTGTGCTAAACTACCCCAGAAAAATATTCAATCCAACATCCTGAATGAAATATCTCGTATGTTTAGATTTATTTTCTCTTGCAGAGCATAGTCCTACTGGATGTTTTATTTGCAAAGTAGTTGCATAAATGTCCGGCAAGCTGTTTGGAGTACTTTGGGGTCAAATTGTCTTTTTTTTTTTAAGTATTACATTGAAACTCTAACCAAGTAAGGGGTTCCTAAAGAACATTCCCTTAAAGGGATAAAGTTGAGAAGTGTGCCTTTTTTTCAATGGCTTGAAGTTTCAGAAATGATCAAAATTAAAATCACACTACTGTTTGAAGCTCATTTTCTATGCAGGTTTTAAAATGTCATTTACATAATCATTCTTTTTACATATCACACTTAAAAGCTTGTGTTAGCTTTCTTCTTTTGCCCCAGATCAAACTGAACAATGTACATAACACTGTCTGTCTGTAAAATACTTTTTTTTAAGAAAGCATTTATATTTATATGACAGCTTGAACTGACAACATTGTGTATATAGATCATCTTGAAGTATTATTTCACATTGAAAAGAAGAAAAATATATTGATAACTATAGATGTTATGAAGAAGAGGTTATTTCTAGTTTTGTACTAAAAATCAATTGGTTGAACTAAGTCCAAAACACGACACCGTAGCAGCAGTTTTAAGTCTTATTTTTACTGTTTATATATTTGGATGCTGCTACGCCAGATGATCTTCATCCCTGAAGTTTTCAGCTAAACTTGGTTTCCTAGAATAGACTGTTAACTTTCAAAATTACTTTTTATTGATAAAATGGAAATACTGGTTTTCCTTGTGACTGAATTTTCATATTTGTAAGTGCTGAGTTTATAATTCAGGTTTGAGCAGGTGTGAATAACTGAAGAAAATAACTTGCTGGCTATATAGGAAAATGCTGTGGAAATGAACTGTGTATATACTTCTGGGAAGAACAAATTTAATCATTTCTTCTGTTGAGCACTAATCAGTATAGTGCAACTCCTGGTTCTGTACTGTATTTTATATGCAACATATATGCTTTAATATTTTAATGTTTGTGCATTAATATTTTCAATTTGTTTAACCACTTTGCTGCTAAGATCTTTCCGTCCCATCCCCAATTTTTCCTTTACAATTTTTAAACAAGTTTCTTCATTAAAAACTATGGTGATGAAATGGTTTTTATTTTACCTTGAATTTTTGTAGTTTAACACACCAAGGTTCCAAATCAGTCTAGAAGGCTAACTCATAATGTTACCTGAATCCCTTATGTGGAAATTTTCTCTTGAGTAAATTAGAATTATTATGTGAAAACAAATGAATAGGTTAAATTTCTCATTCTTAAACGTATAGATACGTTTGGGAGCATTTTCTCAGTCTGCATACAGATTTGACACTGCCAATTGGCTTGTCCTCTAAAATCCTTCTTTTCAGTTTTAATCTGATCGTATAAGCAAATGGCTAAGCAAAACTGTTTAAGTAATAGTAAATACTGAAAGTGAAAACAAGAAGATTTTGATCTGATGGCTTGTTCAGAATTAATAATTCTTAAATGATTTTCCTCTGACTTGACAGGGGAATCACTTGATTTCTGAAGAAATACGAGGTATGTAACTTCAGCACCACCTACTGGATGATTTATAGACCATATGTGAGGTGGCAGTTGGGATCCGACAGGGTTCATCAGTACTGCCAGTAAAGGGCTATTTAAGGGGCGGCCACCTCCAAATGGAGAAAGCAGGAACAAGTAATATCTCAAAAGAACTGTAAAACCAGTCTTTTCCCTAATGTGTCTTATTGGTCCTGAAAGATTTTAAGCACTTTTTTCCTTACGTATCCTGTTTTAAATATTTATCAATATTTGGAACTGGCAATCAAACTTAATGGATGTGCCGAAGCATTTATAGAACCAATTCTTTTAACTTGTAAAAGCCATTGCTAAAATGGTATTCTTTTCCTCCCATTACCAGTCAGGGAGAACTTTTTAGAAAAAATAAACATCACTGTATTTCATCATGACAACTTCAGAGAGTGTGTGTGTCTCTGGGATGATATTGGGCAAGGGTTAGAATTTAAAGGGGAAAACTTAAAACTACCTATTTTCATTGGTTATTCAGCAGTGCCTAAAATGAACTTTTGAAGTAATACAAATGCGCTTTCAATTCATGTGTATAGTGCCATCTGATATCTTGGGTAAGTCTTGCTTTTTCTTTTTCTCTCCCCAGCCCCTCTTAAGTGATCACCACAGAGATGATTCTTATTATTTATATGTCTCCAAAATGCAGGAAACATGTACTTCCCTCCACATTCAGAGAAGCTTAAGGATGTTTGTTTTATGGAAATTCACTTTAGGTTTTGTGATACACTTTGGAATATGTGTTTTAAGATTGGGTTTTTTATTTTAGCCCAAAGAGACATTAAATAAATATAACATTTTACTACATAAAAATTTGAAAGCTTGTTACCTGGAAAACATAAATTCTTAACTAAATATTCTCATTCTTGATTTCCAGGATCACATATCTAAGTATATGGGGAAGCACTAGAAACTTGCATCATTGTTGCACCAAAAAAAAAAGAGATTGGTCTATACTCCGCATTAATAGCACCATAAGGTGTTTTTCAGTGAGTCAAAACATCTAAAAAGAAATCACAACCTGAGATAATTTATATAAGCCAAAAAATTTTTTTTCTTTTTAAGGGCTTTTAAGGTATTAAGGTACTGTTTGCCTAGCAGCCAGGTGGTTATAAAACTTTCATATGCTTTGATACACTGATGTTAGCCGTTGTTCCTGAAAGCTCCTTAAATTGCATAAGTTGCTAGTTTTGAGATTTTTCAATAATAATCTAGTTGAAAAGCCTTTGTATTAAAATACACATAGATTTTTGTGAACATTGCCAGTATGTAGTGTCATTTGCTTTCTATTTTTGACCTCAAAAGTGCCTCACTTGTATATTATTTCCATTGAAAGCTTGACTGCATTCTTTCTAATAAGCAATGAAAAATTGTTTAACTCATGCCATAATGTATCTCCTTAGATATAGTTGACTAGCTTGCCAGTTTTGGATATATAATGTAAATATGCATATATAAGTTTGTAACTGTTTTTGTTACATCATACCCATGTAATTGGACATATCAGATGATATCATAAGAATTTGTTTTAATTACCTGATTAAACCTATCATGAAATATAAAAGGACTTTTTCTTACTCTTCTAGAGGTTAACAAACTATGAGATAGTAATTCTTACAGGAGAAAGCACTAATAGAAATGGAAGTTTTTGATCATAATTTTAAGGTGTGTTTTAACTGAAAGTTCATGTGTAGTTCATTTTAATGACTTACTTACTCACTCATGATTATCTCCAGATTTATTTTGTAGTTTGTTACCTGATACATTATTCGATTTTGGAGCATGTTACAACTAAATCTGGATTAACTTCATTAAATGATACGTGGGAAATTTTTAACCCACAACTATTACTCTTTTACACACACACACACAGACATATATATATCATAATACCAGCATTTCACTTAACCTAGTACTATAAGCAAGAATAAATAAAAAATTATTAGTACAATGTTCAAAAAATCATAGTATTTAAACACCAGAATAACTTTTGAATTGCTTTATTACATTTATATATATTTGAAAGATCAAGAATTAACTTTATACCTCTATCATGAATTATGAAATACAGTCTCATGTGTTTATTTAAAGGTTTTCAGATTTACTTTATATTCTTCACATCAAGTTAATACCCACAAGTAAGTAGAATAGTTTTACACAAGAGGAATTGAAACTAGGGTTTCTGCTCGACTGTCAATACAGTGTCAGGCACACAGTGGTCCTTAAAGAAAAATCAGCATTAATAATATGAAAGCAGGAGTCAACTCAAAATTTAACTACTCTTAAGATTTGCAGTTTTAGAGGGATCCTTAAAATAATGAGAAAATATATTCATAATAAAAGTCTAACAAAATCATAGTTGAAATGGTGTTTTCTTTTGTCTAGCAGTCTTAATTTTTGCTACATAATGTTTTTAATTGATTACTTTTAGTTCTCAAATAACCCTGTAATGTAAGTATTATCCTCATTTTACTAAAGAGATTTAAGCTTCAAGAGGTTAAAAATGTACACAAGATCAAATTAGAGGTACCAGGTTTGAACTGTCGTATTCCGAATTCCATGCTTTTAGTCACAGTGCAGTTTCTAGTTTTGTTAAAGAGTCACAGATGCACTTAATAGAATAATCATTGTTCTGTTAAAAAGAAATTATATTTAAGCTAAACAATGTTGATTATTTGCCTTAAAAGACAAAACCTGTCTTTAAACCAGAGTTGCATTTAGTATCAGGGCTGCTGTTAACATGTGATGATGAGGTATGTCCAGTCTTCCTCAAACTTAATTCTAACCTGTAAATAATACAATAACCAAGCAGCTGCATACACTTTGGAATGAAAGTAAGATAGGAAGAATTCCATTTCCTATACCAGAAATAATGTCTTCAACTTCTCCAAATCGATGAAGGGAAGATTCATGGAGAAGAAATTTCAATAGGATATTATAATTCTTTTTGAAATTCTTACCCAGAATGACCAGCAAGCTTACATGTTTGTCTTTCATCAGAGGAATCCATGGTGTTGCACTCTCAAATTTTAAGAGAAAACAAAGTTGTATGAATGTATAAGCTTCCAGCTGGTTAACAATTCTTACTCAAGTTCTTGTTATCAAAGTAAAATATACAGATAGCCTGAAACCCCAAAGTTCTTAGAAAGAAATAGGGGTTCAAATCAAATTATTTAAGATTACTGAAAAAACTGAGTTCACTGCCATTTTAGGACTGGAAGACCCCTAGAAATTAATACAGTACTCTTATTTTACAAATGTAGGAACAGGTCCAAAGAGGTTACAATGTTAGTACAAGGTCATCAAATTCTGTAGTAACACGGCCTGCACTAAACGTAGCATCGAACTTCCTACTGTGTGTCTCTTGCAAGCACCATAAATTCAGTAAGCCCAAAACTTACCCCATTCCTTAAACCATTTTTCTCTCTTCTGCCTTACTGGATGGTGATACCACTGTACATCCAGGAATCTAAGCCCGCAACCTGGTCATTGTCTTTAGTCTCTCATTTTCCTTTCTGTTTGACCATCGTCTCAGTTTTCTGCAGCTCCATGTCCTAAGGGCCCTTCAGATCTGCTCACGTGTCTATCCTTCCTGCCACTGTCCTAGTAGAAGTCACTTCACACTGCTGATGCTGCGGCTTGGTCATTGAATCACTTGAACATCTTTGTTTTTAACAAAAGATTGGCTATAGTGTAAGTATGATTAGAAGGTGAAAGTAGACTGCAACAAAATGGTGATAAATTGAGGTCTTCTGATTGAGATATCCCCAAATTTAGACAGTGGTTTGTGTAGGATTGAGGAGTCAAATGATAGTGACTTGAAAGAATACTTCAGCACCTGGAACCAACTGGGGAACTTAAGAGCAACTTGATCAAGTGCAAACAAATGATAAACTTCAAACTGTATATTCCCCTTTCCTTAACACCCATTCCTTTTTTTCAGTAATACATGCTTGTTTCTTGTGATGGTTGTTTTCTGAGAGCCTTGGTGAAAGAAAAGTCTGTTACTGGAAACCTTTGGAATCTTATTGTTGATAATATTAAAAGTAAATCAGTAGCTTCATAATCAGGTGAGCCCATATTCTAAAAGTTTTCTTTACTTTTTACAACTCATTTTTACCCTAAAGCAACATCAAAAATAGCCTTCGTGGTACAGATTCTTTTTCTTTTGAATGTTTCATCTCCAGACCAGGCCAGTTGTTTTAAGGATGTTGGGGAGGTGCCGTTTCATGTAGAGTAGTCAGAGGCTATGTAAATTTTAAGTAGGAAAAGAATTATCTAGGTTGAAGGAAGAGCAAATGTAAAGGGTCTGAAGAGAAAGGAGTTTGGCTTATTGAAAGAACAGCAGGCTAGTTGGACTAGAGGTGGCAGAATGAGGAAACTCATGAAAAGAGGTAAAGTCACAGAGTACTAGGCACCTGATCTTGGACCTTGGAAAGCATGGGAAAGAGTTCAGATTTTATTCTGAGAGTGATAAAAGTCCACTGAAAGTTTTTGAACAGGGACATTTCATGATCTGGCTGCTATGTGGCCTTTTTTATTTTTTAAATGATTAATAAGTTTTTATTGCTTTATATCTACTATTCCTCTCTCTCCAACTGAGAGTATTTTATTGTAATTAGCCCATTTTTGCTTCAGCATTGTATACTGGATGTGTTGGATAGAGGGGCAGATCAACTGACTCTCATATCTGTGGAGAAGAAATATGTCTCAAAGAAGAGAAATACAGGAGATCCAGGACATTAAGCTGGATGCATCACTAGTAAGGTTGCCTCACTTGGAAATGGATTGATTGTATTCTTGGTGTAGTTAGAAAGGATAAAAGGAATAACTGATGACCTGAAATATGTGCTTTTCTACATTTTCAAGCTTCCCCTGGGGGTAGGTTGAGGCCATAAGACGAATTCTAGCCAGATGATTTGAGGGGTCGTGGTGTGTTTCATATTTGGGGAAGGCATTTAAGAACCAGTGTGCCTCCTATGTCTCTTGCTCTGCTGAGGATTTCTTGGAAGTCCGTGGAAAGCTGGTGTAACACAGTGGAGGAAGACCACCTGAAATTCTTCAGACCTGACTTGAGTAAGAAATAAACCTTTATGTTAAGGTGCTTTCAGATCAGATCAGGTCAGTCGCTCCGTCATGTCCGACTCTGCGACCCCATAAATCGCAGCACGCCAGGCCTCCCTGTCCATCACCAGCTCCTGGAGTTCACTCAAACTCACGTCCATCGAGTCGGTGATGCCATCCAGCCATCTCATCCTCTGTCGTCCCCTTCTCCTCCTGCCCCCAATCCCTCCCAGCATCAGAGTCTTTTCCAATGAGTCAACTCTTCGCATGAGGTGGCCAAAGTAC
>NW_011494831.1:711854-743744 GCF_000754665.1 Bison bison bison
ACAGTTCAAAAGCATCAATTCTTCGGCACTCAGCCTTCTTCACAGTCCAACTCTCACATCCATACATGACCACAGGAAAAACCATAGCCTTGACTAGACGGACCTTTGTTGGCAAAGTAATGTCTCTGCTTTTGAATATGCTACCTAGGTTGGTCATAACTTTCCTTCCAAGGAGTAAGCGTCTTTTAATTTCATGGCTGCAGTCACCATCTGCAGTAATTTTGGAGCCCAGGAAAATAAAGGCTGACACTGTTTCCACTGTTTCCCCATCTATTTCCCATGAAGTGATGGGACCAGATGCCATGATCTTAGTTTTCTGAATGTTGAGCTTTAAGCCAACTTTTTCATTCTCCACTTTCACTTTCATCAAGAGGCTTTTGAGTTCCTCTTCACTTTGTGCCATAAGGGTGGTATCATCTGCATATCTGAGGTTATTGATATTTCTCCCAGCAATCTTGATTCCAGCTTGTGTTTCTTCCAGCCCAGCGTTTCTCATGATGTACTCTGCATATAAGTTAAATAAACAGGGTGATGATATACAGCCTTGATGAACTCCTTTTCCTATTTGGAACCAGTCTGTTGTTCCATGTCTAGTTCTAACTGTTGCTTCCTGACCTGCATACAGATTTCTCAAGAGGCAGATCAGGTGGTCTGGTATTCCCATCTCTTTCAGAATTTTCCACAGTTTATTGTGATCCACACAGTCAAAGGCCTTAAGGTGCTTTGGGGGCTTTATTTATCTTGTTTTCTTTCAGCAACATATTTTAACATGATCTAAGGTGTAATCATTTTCCTGAATCATTTTAGAGCGTTGATTCAATTTTGGCCAGTGAAAGCAATTAGAAAGTGAATCACTGTTTGTACAATTTGTGTTAGTAGACCATTAATCTGTTCCCATCGTCACTAAATAAATCCTAAACTTTAAAGAGTATCTGTCTAAAGAAGCAAAACTTTGTTGACTGTCTTAGGTTGTTTATGTGACTTTGTCTAACACTGAGTACAGGAAAGAGTCATGCAGGATATAAAGCTGAAGATTTTTAAGTTTGCTGCCATATCCCCAGTGGCAATCCCTGGGGATGAATGAAATATGATCAGACTTTATCTTATGAAGGCTCATATGTCATGTCAAAAAGTTTAAACTTTATCCTAATGATTATAAAAATCCATGAATGCAAGGGGGATGTGATGATCAGATTTACATTGTTGAGCAGTTATTTTATTAAATTAACCAATATTAAGGAGACCCTAGGATGAGCAAGACAGACAACTGCTTTCAGGGAGCTTTTATTCTAGTTCAGGGAGAGGATATTCAATAAACAACTAAATCACAGAGTTGCAAGTTACATCCCTGGGTGGTCAATGACATCTCAAGATAGCTTTTGAGATGAAATCCAAGTGTCACTAGGCAACCAGTCATGTGAAAATTAGAGAAAAGTACATTTCAGGAAGAGGGAACAGTCTTCTGGTAGAGACTTTTGGTATTCATATCTGACTTGTTTCTTCTTGGCACACAGGAGGACACTCTTCCCCACCATCTTGCAGGTGGGTGGGGTTATGGACAAGTTCTGGAAAATGGAGTGTGAGAGGAAGTGATATAAATAATTTTCAGACTGATGGAAGACCCTCTAGCACCCTCTTCCTCTACCATAGCAGTCATAGATAAAGCTGCATATTGAGATGATAGAACTCTTGAGACTGAGGCAGTCTGAATTACTGAGTCTTTTCATGGACGAGTTAATTCATGGACAAAAATTACCTAGCCCTTCTGGATACTTTGTGTGACTTGGGGATTGTGTCTCACAGTGGCATAATCTATCCCCATCCTGTCTAATGCAGGCCCTGAGCTGGGAACAAGCTTTACTGGGGTTACAGGAAGAGCTAGAGGAACAGAACAGGAGTACAGTGAGCATGGGGAGAACATCAGAAGCCTGATTACATAAGGTTTGCGAAACCAAGGTAAGGAGATTTTACTTTATACTAAATATGAGAGGAAATAATTGAAGGGTTACAATTCTAAAGATTACGAATCTAAAGATTATGCTGAGAACTACACAGGGAACTGACTGGGGAGGAGGAAGGCAAAACAGGAGGAAAGCCAGTTGGAGACTGTCAGTCTTTGTGAGCTATTCTTGTTTGGATCAGGGTGGTGGTAGTGAGGATGAAAAGAAGTGGACAGACTTTACATATGTTTTGCAGGAGACCAAAAGGACTTCCTAGTGGGTTAAACAGTGGGTGGGAGAAGGGAATCAGTAAAAGAGAGTAATTTGGGAGCTTAAATCTGGAGAGGTGTTAATGTAGACAAGCCTGGGAAAAGGGCAAGTCTTGGAGGGCTGGGGAAGCTGTATCACATTTGCAGTGACTGTTAGACCTCCAAGTAGGGAAGTTGACTAGGGACTTAAATATATGAATATAGTTTTAAGGAGCAATTAGAGATGTAAAATTTGTGTAGAAATTATTTTGCCTTGACATTGTGGGGCTCATAGTAAATAAGCTTCATCTAATGAACACATTATACCCCAGAGTTGCAGGACATAATTTGTTTTCAAACATGTTTAGAAAATTTCTAAAAGTTGACTATACATTGGGCCAGAAAACAATTTTGGTCTAAGACAGATAGAGCTCTGATTTCAATGAAGTTAGGAAACAAAAAGATAATTAGAAAAAAAAAATACATATATACAGAACATTAGAATCATGTTTCTAAATAGCATGTGGTTCAAAGTGGCTTAAAATAAAAATTTGAGATTCTTTAGACCAGGACAAAAATAAAAATAACAAATATAGAAGCATGAAAGATGCAGCTAAAGTAGGATTTGGAGAGAAATTTATAGGTTTAAATTCTAATATTAGAAAAGAAGAAAGTCCTATGAACTACTAAAAAGCCAATATGTAAAGTTAGAAAAGTAATGGTATAATAAGGATGGAGAACATTTATAAAGGAAGAAAATAAGAGTTGACCTGAGATAAATAGACTGACAGGTATTTCTCCAGGAAAAATGAGTTTATTTGGAATCACCTGAGAATTGCATTTCAGGGTCTGAAACCATGGTGGGCAACATGCATGTCTACCTGGCAAGGGAAGGAGAATAATTTTATAGAAAGGAAAATGATGTTGGGAGGGCTGAAGTCCATGGCTTTTCACTGGGCTGAGTCTTTGCCAGGAGAGACAAGGGGTCATTCCTGTTGGTCTCTGCCAGCACCGTAGAGCATGAGAGCTCGCCATTCTGGTCTCCTGACTCTCTATAACTAAGGTTTCTGTTTATTAAATTTTTTACAGAGTGTAAGGTTGAAATTTAATAAACTAGAAAACATGCAATATAGAAGCTCAACTAAGCCAAAAGTTGGCTTAATTGATAAACTTTCAGCAAAATTGGATCAAATAAAGGACAAATAAACATGATTAGCATTTTATTTCCAACAAAAATATATTTCAAAAACAAAGCTGAAATAAAGACTTGTTCAAATATATGAAAGCTGAAAGAATTCATTACTACCAGACCTACACTCTAATAAATGTAAAAAAGTCAGCCAGGATGAAAATGATACCAGATGGAAATCTGAATATAAACAAAAGAATGACAAGCTCCAGTAGTAACTACATGATCAAATAAATTCTATACTCATATTTAATTTTTTATGAGAATATTGATGGTTTAACCAATAATAAAAATAATACAGCATGTGGTATATAAGAGATGTAGAAATAAAAAGTATGACAATAACCCAAAAGCCAGGAGGAGAGAAATGAATTTATAAGGTTCTTAGATTATATGTGAAATGTTATTGCTTGAAGACAGACTGGTAAATATTTATACTGCAGATTCTAAAGTAACCTCTGAAATAGCAAAACAGAGTTATGCAAAGATTTCTCCTATCCTTCAGGGCGATAGCCTTATATGGTATATGTGTTTTCTCAGTCTCTTCAGTTTATCGACTCTGAGACCTTAAGGGCTGTAGCCCATCAGGCTCCTCTGTCCATGGGATTCTCCAGGCAAGAATACTGGAGTGGGTTGCCATGTCCTCCTCCAGGGGATCAAACCTCTCATCTCCTGTGTCTAATGCATTGAAGGCGGTTTCTTTACCAACTGAGCCACTTGGGGAAGCCACAGCCTTATATTATTAGGCTGGAAACTAGTTCTCCAGACTGGGCCCCAGCACATAACCTGCAAAACAAAAACAGTCTTTAAGTTGTTTTCTTAAAGTAGCCAGCCTTTGGATCATTGGCTGTCAGCACCACAAGCAAAGAACTTTGAAACTATAGTTTCCTTAGGCAGGTCTTCTAGCTTCACTAATCAAAGTTTAAGGAAGGAAGTCAATAGAAAACTTCATGTTTGCAGTCCAGAGCAATCCTTTCAAGTATATGGAATCTTCAATGACGAAGTATAATTTCCACTGGGCAGATCTGACGTTAATTTAAATGTTGTTTACCCTTTAGCGCTACAGAGTACTCTTCATTTTGATTTGTATTTGCTAAATAAATGAATGTTTGGTTATGTGGAATCAGTAAATGAATCACAGAAAGGGGAGGGCCCCCGAGGCTCCCCCCTACAACCGCACATTCCCACCTCACCGTGGTTAGAAATCTGTCCTCACAGAGCTTGTCATGTGATTGGGCTGCTTTTGCCTTGCTTCTTCTACACTATATCATGACAACTGGCTACTTTTGCTTTTCTGAATTTTTTTAAAAATTGGAGTATAGTTGCTTTACAATATTGTGTTAATTTCTGCTATACAGCAAAGTGAATCAGCTCTGTGTATACATACATCCCCTCTTTTTTGTATTTCCTTTGCGTTAGGTCACCACGGAGCACTCAGTCGAGTTCCCTGCGCTGTACTGTCGGTTCTCGTTAGTTACGTGTTTTCTAATAGTCGTGTACATATGTCGATCCCAGTCTCCCAGGCCGTCCCACCTGTTTCCCCCCTTGGCAGCCATACATTTGCTTTGTTCTCTATGTCTGTGTCTCTCTCTCTGCTTTACAAATAAGTTCACCTGTACCATTTTTCCAGATTCCACATATATGTTAATATACGATATTCATTTTTCTCTTTCTGACTTACTTAACTCTGCATGACAGTCTCTAGATCAGATCCATCCACATCTCTGCATATGGCACAGTTTTGTCCCTTTTTGTGGCTAAGTAGTATTCCATTGTGTTTATGTACCACATAGCTATTCCTCTGCTGATGGACGTTTAGGTTGCTTCCATGTCCTGGCTATTGTAAGTAGTGCTGCAATGAACATTGGGGTACATGTGTCTTTTTTAATTATAGTTTTCTCTGGACATATGCCCAGGAGAAGGATTTCTAGTTCATATGATCATTCTATTTTTAGTTTTTTAAGGAATCTCCATAATGTTCTCCATGGTGGCTATATTAATTTACATTCCCACAACAGTGTAAAGAGAGTTTTTTGGTCACTTTTAACTTAGATCTCGATTCACAAAATTATCTGAACTCACTTCTAATACGTTGCTCGTAAATCTTACTGTGCATTCTGCACAGACCTTGCATGTGCCAAATCTATCATTCCCCACCTCCCACAGTAACTAAAAGATACATTCATTACTTCAATATTTACCCAGTGTTAGGGTCCCTTCTCTGAAGAAATTCTGGACAGATATTTGAAAGACTAAAGAAGTGGAGAAAATGTAGTTAGACAACTTTTAGTCTCTTTTCAAAAGGTTTCAATTTACTGCCTCCTCTAGAGAAATTTGCTTTCCTTCTCAGTCAGTAAGATGCAAATAATAATATTTTCAAATACTAACCCATATGGTTGAATATGTTGTTCTGTTTCTCTACTTGGTAAATTATTATGGTTCATAAAAATATTTTATGCCAGCTTTCTTTAAGAAAATTTTAAAAATGCAGTAATGCCACCTAATATTTAAATAGGATATGATTTCACAAATGAAGTTACTTTGTTTTTTGCGTGAATGAATGGACAGAAAGGAACAGGAAAAACATCTCCAATCTCAAGTGTTATATACCTTGTTCTCTACCCTTAACTTTGAGAATAGTGCCTGAGGGTGGAGGGTGAGGTGGGAGACAGGGCAGGGAGGTAAAGACAAGAAGACTGAAATTTAGAGTGGAGAAAAAAGAGAGGGAGTCTGGGCTCTGGTCCTCTGACCTTTCTTCATTGGCTCCTCAAATCACCCTTGAGGATGATTTGAATACTGTTGTCCCAAAGATTCCACCCTGGGACCACTTGACTTGCAACTCAGTGCACATTTCTGGGGAAATCTTGGTTTGGTGGGGCTTCCACCCTTGTGCTGCTGCTGCTGCTGCTAAGTTGCTTCAGTCGCATCCAACTCTGTGCGAGCCCATAGACGGCCTCCCAGGCTCCTCAGTCCCTGGGATTCTCCAGGCAAGAACACTGGAGTGGGTTGCCATTTCCTTCTCCAATGCATGAAAGTGAAAAGTGAAAGTGAAGTTGCTCAGTCGTGTCCAACTCTTAGCGACTGCATGAACTGCATCCTACCAGGCTCCTCCATCCATGGGATTTTCCAGGCAAGAGTACTGGAGTGGGGTGCCATGCCTTCTCCACCACCCTTGTGCAGTGACACCCAACTCTATAACTCTGGCTCAGACATTTCTCATGAGTGTAAACTTGTGTTTCCCAGTTGCCAGTGGACACACCTGTCTGACTATCTCTCCCATAGAGCAAGAGTTGGCAAGCCATAACCTGTGATCAAAGTCTGTCCTGATGCCCATTCTTACACAGCCTTCCAGCTAAAAATGCTTTTTAATTTTAAAATGATTGAATAATATTTCACAACATGTGAAAATTATGTGAGATTCAAATTTCATTATCCATAAATTAAGTGTTCTTGGAACATAGCAATGCTCATTTGATTGACTGTAGCTGCTTTATACTATAGTAGCCAAGTCGAGTGGTTAAGTCTAGTTGTGGCAGACACCATATGGTCCACAAAGCCTAAAACATTTACTCTCTGGGCCTTTATAGAGAAAGTTTGTTGATCTCTACTGTGGAGTGATGCTGTGTGATTCCCCAGGCTACATCATAAAAGTTGATGCTGCTTTTACTGTGTTGACAGGAATACTCAACTTCGAAGGCTTCAGTTATCACATGCTGAGCCCTTCTTGAATTCTAGACCCACAGAAACCATGAGCAATAATAAAATGATTGTTGTTGCTAAACCGGTACATTTTGGAATGATTTGTTACACAGCAGTAGGTAACTTAAACACTGCCTTTACTTTTTATTACTACAACCAGCCTCTTCTTCGCTCCCTCTTGATCATTGTGTTATCATTTCCAATCATCCGTTCCCTCCCCTAAAGAGAACTTTGCATCATCATCCCCGTTATGTCTTCCATTGTTTGGCTTGGCCACCTGGCTTGCTTGGGTCAATAGAGATGTGAGTGGATGTGGCTTCTAAGAAGAAGCTTTTAGAGGTGTACCCTTTGCCATGAGAATAAAGCATCTCCTAGAGGGGCTGGTGGTCTTCCTGAGTCCTAAAATAGGGAGACATGGGGTTTGCACCCAGTCCACCTACAACCTAGGGTAGAACCTCAGAGATGCAGAGCTGCTGAATCCCAGCTGGTCCATTGCTGATATGTAACATGAATGACAATAACCTTCCTTGTTGCAAACCCTTGAGAGTTTGAATTTTCTTGTTCCTCAGCGTGACTTAGCAAAATGAACTTCTACTATGTGCCAAGACCCTGCTGCCGCTGCTGCTACTAAGTTGCTTCAGTCGCGTCCGACTCCATAGACAGCAACCCACCAGGCTCCCTGTCCATGGGATTTTCCAGACAAGAGTACAGGGGTGGGTTGCCATTGCCTTCTCTGGCCAAGACCCCAAGCATATACAAAATACATTTCAATGGATTGCTCTGGTCCCCTCATCTCCTGCCATCACTTGACAGTCTCTCCGTAGTGCTGCCATGTTTTATGTGCTTTGCACACCCTATTTTCTCTGCCTGGAATGCCCTTAGCTGCCTTTCAAATTATACATGCTCCTCAAAACTTCATATCATCTCCTTTGTGGTGGTTCCCCCAAAATTCCCTAACAGTCTTTCCCAGCATATTCTCCAGCGGTTGTTCATATGCCAGTGAACACTTATCTTTGTATGGTGATACCTATTTCTGAGTCTTTGTACCCTGCTAGACTGCCATCCTCCTAAGGACAGGAAGAGTATCTTTTCCATGTATGCATAAGTCCCCGACCCTTGCACAAACCCTAGCACTGAGAGTACATAAGGAACATGTTAAACTGTGACCACAGACAGAGGGAGTCCTGAGGGTGAGGGACTGGATTTAAGGGAAAACCTTCTGTTTGGAAATCTCTCCTTTCTTGCCTCCAGCATTTTCCCGAAGAACAAATCAAATTCAAATAACAATCAGGAGCAAGCTTAAAGGGTGAAGGAGTCATGGATAAGTTTGGGGGTTGGTTTTATATATATGAGGCTCAGTTTGTTTGCCAGTTTGTTTATTTTAGTACTACCATACCACCCATCATGTCCTTTCCCTTTAGTAGTTTCCTTGTCCTCAAATCCCCCAACCAGTGAGTTCCAGGCAGCCACACAATTGACAATATCCTAGCGCTCCTTTCAGAGAACTCCCAGGGTCTCTGCTGGAGCAGACGTTTCTGATTCACTGACACCCCCTTTGGGGGCCTCTGTTAGAACTGGGGCAGCTTTCTGAGAGAAGACAGTTGAGAGAGTCTAGTGTTGCTCAGTCCCCACCAGGGAGGGGCCGAGGTAAAGGGATGGGGCCTCCTCTGCCCTTTAGTGCCCACAGCACATGGTGTGGAGCATGGCACCTTTTGCTTGATTGGTGAGAACTGCTGGTCAACAGAAATGGATTGTCCCGCGAGCATGATCAGGACACATTTAGGTGAGTCTTGAGTTTTCCATGTGTAACAACCAGTAAGAAAGGAACAGAGTAACTGTCAGTGTTGGGAGTATTACTGGTTATGTGCTTGTGTTACTTAACTATAACTCTGGCTCTGCCTCTAGCTAGCTCTCTGGGCCTCAGCGAAATGAGTGGTTTGGAAGTCACTGAGAGCTAATGTTCCCTTAAACCTCTGAGATTCTAAGATTTCATAATGGATTTAGCAGCTGCAGGGTTTTGATGATGTGCCCAGAAACACACACCACAATTGGATCAAGATTGTGAAAGTGCCGATCTTTAAATAAGGATGAGTAGGGGAACTGATGAGATTTTGGTGAGGATAAAATAAAATGCTGGATGTGAACATGCTTTGGAAATGTCTATGCATTTTGCATGACGTGCTGCCCACATTGAAGAGTGAAATGCTGCGTTCAGTAGCTTGCTATTTCCTTAACAGAATTAGTGATTAATTCATACTAGTGATAGCCCACAAAGAGAAATAGCTGGAAGCAGGTTCTATTGAAAGATGGTATAAAGAATAGAATGGTCCTCAGATTATTTATGGTCTTCTGCCCTTTCTTTGCTTCAGGAATCAGTGGTTGTCATCACCATCTGATCAGTCTGCAAGTTAGAAACCCAGTCCTCTTCTGGACCCACCCTCTCCTGCATTCCCACTCCCAGGGCTGCTGCTCAGTGAGACCTCCTTGGTCCAAGCTGCCATTGCCTCTTGCCTGGACTCCACCATTCGTCTGCTCCACCCACACCCAACTTTGCCCTGGCCCATCTTCCTCAGCCCCTTCCCTACTCTTCAAGCCAGATGGTGTGTCTCCCCTGCTCAGCTCCCCTCTGTGGCTCCCCACTGGCCCTGGGACAGAAGCACAGCCTCTTAAGACTGCCGTGTGCACTCTCCAGCCCCTTTGTCCTCTAGCCTTGAGCCATTCAGGCTTTTTTCAGCACAAGCTCCCTCCTCAAGGCCTTTGCTCAGGCAGCCCTACACCTGATATATCTCCCACCAAGTCTCCTCCTCCGATGAACTCCTATTCATCTTTCAAGGAGCCCATTTCCTCAGGAAAGATTTCCCCGGATTCCCTGACTGATTGCACTCACTCATGGCTTCCTGTGTGCACTTTACATTTATTTGTGTGATTATTTGATAAATCATAAACTGTACTTCCATGAGATCAGGAACTGTGATTATTTTTGTTCATCATTTGAATTTCTAGCACCTAGCAAAACAAGAGCTCAATAAATATTTTTTTTAAATGAATAATATTAATCATTGCCTTCTTCTCCTAGTCCTCCCCCGAGTCCCAAGTATACCAGGACCAGAATACTCCATGTTATTAGATCAGTTTTCCTTGGTAACAACCACCACAAGGGGCACTGAGGTCATTTTGTACTTGGCATTGCAGGTAACTTGAGTGCAGAGTGAACACTGAAGGGGAATGAAAAGTGCTGTAGATGAAGTAAGACATACCTGCAGCCCTAGTGTCCAGGAGACGTTCTGCGTGTTTGTCTATGAAGGGCCTCTGTGGACAGAGGGTATCTACCCGTTGGTCCCTGAGCAATATGGGCCCTTCCAGTTCTGAAAAACAACAGAAAGGAAATTCAGGAACCCAATGCCTGAATCACATGGTCTGGAAGTGACCAGAAAAATCATGGGCATGGCTTAAATTGTATCCATGGGGTTAAGCAAAATCAGCCCACTCAAAAGAATTATTAAGGCAACTATGAGAAAGAGATTAGAGTTGGTTTTTGCTGTACCTTTAAAGTCCTGCTTCTTCAACAGAATGGTTATATTTGTGTCTGGTATTTTTTATCTTTATATCTCTATATGAAAGACACACCTTCTCAACCTCTCAGTTTCACTCAGGACATTAGACCAACCTTTCCTTCCTTCTTGATACTTTCTTCCTTTAGCTCTAGGAATACTCCTTTCTGGTTTTCCCTAGACTCTTGGTTCTCCTTTTCAGTTTCCTTTGCTAGCTTCTCCTCTGGTAACCTGCTAATGTGTATCCCTGGGCTTGAGCCTCAGCCCCTTTATCTTCTCTGAGTGATCTCATCTGGAAATACGGCTCTAATTACGATCTGTTAACTGAAGGGCTCCCAAATTTATATCTCTGACCTTTCTGCTAACTCCCAGACTTGCATAACCAAAACAAAAAAAACCACACACACACAAACATTCTCAACATCTCCATTTGGATGTGGTGCTGGCTACTTGCCCATCTGTCCTGTGTCCTGCAAGGCCGACCATTATGTAAAGTGTGAAGCATCACCAAGCTGTCTTTCCCAACAGGAGGCACTGGCATCAGATAGGAAAGTCTGAGGGGAGGAGTTTGAGTAGGCATGCCCTTGTCTTCTGCTTTGCCCGCTCACCAGCTGCCATTATCCTTTCTGGCTTCTGATAAGCCCACTCTTCTTTCCCTTGTCCTGTGAGGCCTGGAGCTGGTCGCAGTCACTGTTGTGTGCTGTGGCTTATCCAGGGAGCTTCCCCACCACTTGTTGGTCTCCTTTCCCCCGCTCTTCCAACAATCCCTTTACTCAGCTCTCCTCAGGGCTCCAGTTTGAATGTATGTCTGATTTTTGCCTGACTAATGGAAATGGATATCTCCTAGGCTTCTCAAACTTAACACAGCCTAAATAAGACTCCCTCCCTCCTAAACCTCACAGTATAGTACATTACGTGGCACCAGCGTGCATCCCCTGTCCTACTGTAAAATGCCAGCATTTTGCTGAGGCCACGTGATTTTTGTATGAAGGTTCTTCATCTGTAACTCTCATCTTTAACAACTACAATTGTAGTTGTAACAGTTAGAAGTCTGGGGCTTATCCCGAATGCTGTTGAGTCCCTTCGGAATGAGAATTTCCTACCATTTCTCACTACCTTTTGAACGCTTCAATGACATAATGTTATTCATCTTTATCTCATCGCCCAGAGCAGTATTTGAAATACAATAGATGACCAAAATAGGCAGGCTGGATTTTTTAGTTAATAATGTTTGTTAGATTTCGGTCTACTTAAAAGGACCCTTTTTGTTCTTGTATATCTAAACTTTTAATAAAAGTGTAAAACATATCTGATTTGTGTGATCTTAACTTACCTAAAAGTCATTCTTTTTCAACCTTAGTGTTCTACAGCTTTTAACTCAAATTATTCTAAAGTGCAAGGGATGAGGATTAACTAGGAATGTTTTTGGCTTTTGAGTTGTTTTTGAGCTGAATAAAGTCCACAAAACTACTGGGAGACTTACATGACCAGCTGTTATGTGACCCTGTAGAAGGAAATGTGCATTTGAAAAAAAAAAAAGACAGAGTATAAACAGTAAACATGCTGGGAGGTCAAGCTGAGAATGGGAAGAGAAGGACTGGGAACAGGAGGGCTGAGACAAGGGACTATTTCACACCAGCTCTGAAGGAGCTAAGCATTTTTCCTGATGTCTTTAAAAGAAATGTTAGCCGTTTGGGGGGAAGAGCTGACTGTGGCTATTTATGAATGTCATGTTGCTAGGTGACACCACAGGGATGAGCACCATGCTAACCTATCACTGATTTGCAGAACTAGCCATGAGGGGACATACGGGGGTGGGAGACAGCATCCAGGAAGGGATGCAGAGGCATGGGGACAAGAAGGGTGTGGAGTGCATGAATCAGCTTTAGAAAAGCCTTCATTTCCCCCTCTCCATTCCTGTAAAATGATCTGTGCAGGAGCTTAGGCCCAACCTTTCCCCTGCTTTCTCATTCGGGGGCCCCTTTGTTGCCAGCAGCCTTTTCCTCTCTTATGACATTTGGCCTCCTCTGGGAGAACATCAGCTCTGCTTCCTGCAAAAGCCAAGTCGGGAAATCACCAGGGAGGAAACCCAGGAGTCAGGCTCCCCATGCGGCTCGTCTGAGAACGGGCATTTCTTCTCCCTGTGCATACGTGGCGTGGGAATGTGTGGGAGGCCGAGGGTCCTGCCTGAGTGGAACCCAGGGCGCGAGAAGGATGCTGTGTGTGCTGCAACGTGATGAGAGTGCCTTCCGAGCAGCTGACCACCTGCCATTTAAACACAGTTTTTAGCCACTGAAATCATAGTGACCTGAAGCAAAGCCAATCACTATTTTGAAAGGGGCTCCTCATGTTTAGTTCATGCAGCTGGCCGGAATCAGTGAAGAGCCACCCCTGGGATATTAGCCAGCATCCTGGGGCTGGAAGAATTTATGAATGCTTTGGGGCAGGGTGGTATGTGTGCTTGTATTTTGTAGGCCTCTGTTTCCTGAGATTACTCCCACCTTAGGGACACAGGCTTAAGGATAATCGCAAGGTGGATACTTTGAGCCTGGGCCAAAACACTTGCTGGAACTAGGAATGCCTTATCGCTGAGACTGCAGTGAGTCTTCTGCACCTCCTAGTGGCCACAAGTTTGTGCAAATTAGGTCCCTTGTTCCTCCTGCTGCAGCCGCTGCTCCTTGGGAAGATGGGGTCGGTGCTGTTCTGTCTCATCTGGTTTCCCTGCTTTTGCTTGTGGTATGTGCAGTGCACTTACAGCTCCATTCCAGGTCTCCGAATTAGAGAAGAGGTTATCCTCAGTGATTCTAGTTCTTGAATGTGATCTCTGTCAAGAGCCCTCTGTTAGTCATCTTTATGCAAATTTTTAAAGGATGATTTCTCATCATGAATAACAAGATGGCTTCTAAGTGAAATATTAAAAACAAAACAAAACACATCTTTCTTCTTCCTGCTGATACCCCTGCTCTCCAAGGCAAACGACTTGGTAAGAGAGAACAGGGCTGGGCTTTTGACCCTTTTGTCCTCATAGCCTGATTGGTGCTCCATGAACACTATATGTGGAGGCCTTGTATTTGAGATAGCACACTAATTTTGAGATAAAAAGATGTGTTATTATTAAAAATTTCAAACCTATTCAAAGAAGATGGAATAAGTATAATAAACATTCAATATGCAAAACACCCATCTTCAACCATTTTCAGCTCAGAACTAATCTTACATATATATACTTTAACTTTCTCCCCCGCATCAAGTTTTCTAAAGAAAATTCTAAAAGGATTGTAAACATCTGTAAACATTTCAGCAGGTATCTCTAAAAGATAAGGACTCCTATAAAAATATAAGTAATACCATTATCGCAGTTAAAAACAGTTAATAGTAATTCCTTAATATCAACCAATATCCACACTGACATTTGTATCTTCTTGTATGTCTCGTAATTTTTAACAGTTTGCTTATTTGAATCAGGACCCAAATAAAGTCCATACATTGTGATTAGTTGGTATGTCTCAAGTCTTGATTTCTTTTCCTTTTTCTGCCTTGCAATTTATTGTTAAAGAAATGGGGTGGTTTGTAGTTTCCCACAATCTGGATTTTACTGCTCACATCTCTGTGTATATAACATCTCCCAGTATATACTTGGTATTTTCTGTAAATTGGAAATTGAGTCAAAAGTCTTGGTCTGAGGCAGGGTTTTGTTTTGCTATTTTTGGTGAGATGACTTCATGGGTGGTAGGTGCAAAATACGTTGTTGCTTTTCTTTCTTTCTGTGATATTATCAGCTGTTAGTGTTCTGTCTGGTACCATTAATTCATCAGGGGCTGCAAAATAATGCTTTTCTAACTCCTTTGTTCTTTCTTCATTTATGAAGTGAGATTCTCAATAAAAGGGAAGTTCTCTCAACAACTATTTGCTTACCCTGAGGCCCAGATCATACAAGACAGGCAAGATAATGTTTGATTTTTTTCCCTTCACTTACGAATTTTCAAAATAATAAGGTGGTTTCCTAGAATCCTTCTGAAGCAGAATTTTTTTTTCTTTGAAGCATAAGGGTTTTGGTTTTGTTTTGGGGTTTTTTTGAGTATTTTTTAATCCAGAGACTCTCGGATTTAACATATTTGACATGCTTTAATCCTTTACACATCATTGTCTTTATTGATGTTCCCATTATCCTATTTTTGGTTAGTGGAGGCTGAAGCAGTTTAGCTTCCCCAATATTGTCCTGCTGGTGGTGGTGGTATACTCACTTATTTATTCACTCATCAAAGTCATCAAACTTTCCCCCACTGGTTTTAGCATCCCTTTCTAAACTGTTGACATTCCACCAGAAGGTGAAGCTTTCTCTTTCCCACATTTGTTTGTTATTTATTTCATTATGTAATGTGAAAATTTTTTTCAAAAAAAATTGACCATTTTTATAAAATGTCTGTCATTATTTCTAGCATCAGTTTTTCTTAAGTATTTTTATTTGATTTTACTATAGTCATTCCAGCTCACTTGTGAGTGTTACTTGCATATTTTTTTATCTTTTAAGTTTCAGTCTTTTTAACTTGTCTCTAAAGTTTAGCTCCTAAAGACGATATAGTTTAATTTTATTCATTTTTTGTCCAGTCTAACAATCTTTACTGTTTGACTGGAGTACACTTCATGTAAGTGTAATAAGGCAATATTTTTCCCTAGATGACTGGCTAGTTTCACTTAGCACTATCCCAGTGCCATCCGTGTTTCTGTGTATGGCAGAATTTTCTTCCCTTTTTTTTAGATTTTTAAAATTTATCTTTTATTGAAGTATAATTGATCTTACAATGTGTTAATTTGTGCTATGCAGCAAAGTGATTCAGTTATACATATATACATTCTTTTTTAATATTCTTTCTTATTATAGTTTATCATGCTGCTGCTGCTGCTAAGTCGCTTCAGTCGTGTTCGACTCTGTGCGACCCCAGAGACGGCAACCCATCAGGATCCATTGTCCCTGGGATTCTCCAGGCAAGAACACTGGAGCAGGTTGCCATTTCCTTCTCTGATGCATGAAAGTGAAAAGTGAAAGTGAAGTCGTTCAGTTGTGTCCGACTCTTAGCGATCCCATAGACTGCAGCCTACCAGGCTCCTCCGTCCATGGGATTTTCCACGCAAGAGTACTGGAGTGGAGTGCCATTGCCTTCTCCGGTGCTATACCATAGGATCTTGTCATTTATCCATTCCATATATAATAGCTTACATCTACTAACCCCAAACTCCCCCTCCATCCCTCCGCCCTCCCCTTCCCCCTTGGCAACCACAGTTCTGTTCTCCAAGTCTGTGAGTCTGCCTCTGTCTCATAGACAGGTTCATTTGTGTCTTATTTTAGATTCCACGTGTAAGTGACATCATATGTATTTGTGTTCCTCACTCTGACTTATTTCACTTAGTATGATAATCTCTAGTTGCATCCATGTTGCTGCAAATGGCATTTTTTCATTCTTTTTATGGCTAAGCATTCCGTGGCATATATATTTACCACATCTTCTTTATCCATTCATCTGTTGATGGACTTTTAGATTTTTTCCCTGTCTTTGCTTTGATCACAGGGGTGCATGTATCTTTTCAGATTATAGTTTTGTCTGGGTTTTGTCTCTTTGCCCAGGAGTGGGATTGCTGGATGATATGGTAATTATGTTTTTGGTTTCCTGAGGAACCTTCATACAAGCTTACATTCACACCAACAATGTAGGAAACACGTTTTACTTTTTTTTGTTTAATTTTTCTAGTTGTTATAAATGGAGGAGGAGTTCTGAAACAACCCAGTCTACCAGACCTGGAAGCAGAATTCCACTGAAAGGAAATGTGAAGTATGAGATCTGTTTTATGAAGGATGATGTGTGCCAAGTTTGCTAATGTTTCCTTGGATGCCATATTAGTTGTTTATTATTCGCTCTTTAACAGATTAAAAAATTAACATTCTTATTCTATTTCTACAAAGTAAAAGGTGATATTTAACAGTAATCAAGGAAAAACTTTTAAGAAATTTGTGCTATGGAGAGTTTTGAAAAGGAATGTCTGGAAAACATTTCCATCATCTCAAAACTTTGTTGTCACACATAATATCAGGTTGACTCTTGTAAAATCTCTCATTTGCACAGCTGTTAAAAACTGGAACTCATGGCTTTCTAACCTATTTAAATTTTCTAGCTAAAAAAAATTTCCAGTGAGTCTTGAAGTCATTTGTTAAAAATACAACATTTTCCAATTGTTTGCCCAACAGCAGCAGCAATGGAAATTTGCTAACCAGATTTCTCCCTTCTCCCCAAAAACCCTTTGTAAATTGGCAGATGAAATTTAAATAATATGAACCATAGTTTAGTAAACATAGCCAATAATGTACTTCTTTCATTTCGATTTACATATCTTTGTGAATTTTTTCTAGTTATAGCTTCTGTAAAAATCAAGTAAAAAAGCTGAATTTACTATCAGATATTTGAAGCATATTCAGTAATGTTCAAATTTATTTCTTAATGAAATAAAGTGATTTTGTATTGTTTTAAAAAATGTTATTTTGAAATATTGTTATTTTATCCTTTCAAAATATGCCATTTAGAATGCACACGATATATAAATATTGCAATATATATAGCTTATAAGTAAACGTACATATATTAGGAGCAATGCTCAATACTATTCACTGATGGGTTTGTGAACAAAAAGTTTGGATGCTACTGCTCTAGAGAATATATCAGAGGCTGTGCACATACTAAAAAATTCAGTGTTTATATTTCAAAGACAAAACAAACTGTTAAAAAGGAAAACAAACAGCTGGGTTAGCATTCCTCTGAATTGCAGAGCCAGGAGGAAGTTGGAGTTTCTGCTTCAAATTACTTTTCTTCTTTGTTTTAGACAAGCAACATGGTTTCCACAGAGCTCTACTGTGGTTGGAGACATTGTCAGCCATTGCTGTGTGGTGGTTAGGAGCACAAATTTTGAGATCTGGTAAAACCACGTAAACTCAAGGAAGTTATAGAAGCTCTGCACACCTCATTTATCTAGCAGGAGCCAATAGCAGTTGTTGTTATTGTTGTTCAGTCATGAAGTCGTGTCCAACTCTTTGAGACCCCATGGACTGTAGCACAGGCTCCTGTCCTTCCACTATCTCCTGGAGTTTGCTCAGACTTATGTCCATTGAGTCAATGATATCATCCAACCATCTCATCCTCTGTCGCCTCCTTCTCCTCCCCTCAATCTTTCCCAGCATCAGAGTGTGTTCCAATGAGTCAGCTCTTCGCATCAGGTGACCAAAGTATTGGAGCTTCAGCTTCAGCATCAGTTCTTCCAATGACCATTCAGGGTTGATGTCCTTTAGGATTGACTGATTGGATCTCCTTGCAATCCAAGGGCCTCTCGAGAGTCTTCAGTGCCACAATTCGAAAGTATCAATTCTTTGGCACTCAGCCTTCTTTATGGTCCAACTCTCATATCTGAACATGACTACTGGAGAAACCATAGCTTTCACTATACTAACCTTTGTTGGCAAATTGATGTCTCTGCTTTTTAATATACTGTCTAAGTTTGTCATAGCTTTCCCTCCAAGGAGCAAGCATCTTTTAATTTTTATTTAATTATTTTTGCCACCTGACATCTGAGCACCACTTCTGTTTACAGTTGTCCCCTTGCCCATCCTGGAAATCTCTGTGGAGCCAAAGAGGCAAGTAGACATGAGTGTCTGTAGCAGAAGTGAACACCCATTGCTACCAGAAGCTGCTAGAGTATCACCTTTCCAATCCTAGTTCTTTACCCTTCCTATCAATTCTGGGAGCCAATCAATAGTCTTAAAATTAAACAATTTTCTATCGTAGTTAGCTTGAGTCAATTCTGATATGTCTAAGAAACATGAGATACACTATCTCACTGTGATTTGTTGTTGTCAATTCTGTTTTTAAAATTATCATACAAAATGTGTTTTTTGTGTACAGTGTTACAAATTTTCCTTCTCCAATGCATGAAAGTGAAAAGTGAAAGTGAAGTCGCTCAGTCGTGTCCGACTCTTAGCGACCCCATGGACTGCAGCCCACCAGGCTCCTCCGTCCATGGGATTCTCCAGGCAAGAGTACTGGAGTGGGCTGCCATTGCCTTCTCCGGTTACAAATTTTAGTACCTGCATAAATTTGTGTTACGTGTGTGCATGCTAAGTTGCTTCAGTCATGTCTGACGCTTTGCAACCCTATGAACTGTACCCCACCAGGCTCCTCTGTCCATGGAATTCTCCAGGCAAGAATGCTGGCATGGATTGCCATGCCCTCCTCTGGGGGAATCTTCCTGACCACCACCACAATCAGAATACAGAACGGTGCTACCCTGTTGAAAACGCTTGCTGTTCATTTAGAGTCAGGCCTATCCTCTCCCTGGCCTGCGCACCAACTAGTGATCTGCCTGCAAACCAGGCAGTACTCTAGTATTAGTTCAGTTCTCCAGGCCTTTGGTATGCCCGTTAGAAATCAGACCCATGTGAGCATAAGAAGGCAAACCCAGTAGTTCACAAAAACTTGATGAATTCACTTTCTGAGCTCATTCCTCTCTGCAATTTTCCAGTAATTTCTGGGCCCCTGAGCTCCCTTCTTTGGTCCTCTGGCCAGAATGCTGTGGCTTTAGTTCCCCAGCTCTGCTGTCCACTGGGTCAAGTGGTAGAAGACTGGAGAGAGAAAAAGACAGGCAGCTGGAGTCAGCCCACTCTCTCGGGATCACAGCTCCACCCACTGAACAGAAGGCTCCCTTCTCTCAAAGTCTGGCTCCCTTTGAATTGTAGCCTCTGTCATGCTGCCACAGGATTGTGGATGCAGGAAATGGAGAGAAGGGAAGCAGAGGGAGGGGGACCTCTGCATCCCCTCTGAGCTTTAGGAGTTCACTTTCAGCTACAGAGCCAGATCTAGAGGTCCCCTCCTGGAACTCTGTTCATACCAGTGTCCACTTCCACGTTCCAGACTGCCTTGAATCCAGGCCCTGGGGATATCAGAGAGGAAAACAATAGTAAACATTGTCAGTTTGGTGGTTCTTTTAATCTAATTTTCTTCCTCCACCCACCTGCTACCACTTACCTTGTGCTGTGCTGTGCCTAGTCTCTCAGTCGTGTCTGACTCTTTAAGATCCTATGGACTGTAGCCTGCCAGGCTCCTCTGTCCATGGGGATTCTCCAGGTAAGGACAATGGGTTGCCAGGCCCTCCTCCAGGGGATCTTCCCTATACAGGGATCGAACCTGGGTCTTCTGCATTGCAGGCAGATTCTTTACTGTCTGAGCCACCAGGGAAGCCCCCACTTACCTTACAGATCCCTCAAATAGCTGTTCCATACATTCTGGGAGACTGGGATTTGCCAGGATTCAACATTACATGTTGTGTCAGAATGCCTGCCAGGAAATTAAGGCTCATGAAATATTAGATATTATTATCTTTTATTGACTTTTTCTTATTTTCACCAATTCATCTACTAACCAAGATTAGTTGGAAACATCAAATTTCTTCTGAACTGTATAAAACCAAAAGACTGACTTAAAAACAATTCTGGGAATTTTTTTTTTTTTTTAATCCATGGGATTCCCTGGTGGCTTAGATGGTAAAGAGTCTGCCTGTAATGTGGAGCCCCAGGTTTGATACCTGACTCTGGAAGATTCCCTGGAGAAGGAAATGGCAACCCACTCCAGTATTCTTGCCTGGAAAATACCATGGATCGAGGAGCCTGGCAGGCTACAGTCCATAGGATGGCAAAGAGTCAGACACACTGAACAACTACCCTTTTTTCCACAAAAGACTGACTTTATATATCCAGAGAAATTATCCATCAAGAAAAAAAAAATATTAACATTCAAAAAAAAATAAATAAAAATAAAAAATATAAGAAACTAATGAATATACCAAAAAACAAAAAACAAAAACAAAAAAAAGGTCAAGTCTGGCCCAGTGAGCATATGCCACACACACGCCACAAAAACAAACTTCAACTCACTAGTGAACAAAGAAAAGCAAATGAAGTCAACAACCAAGGCCTTTATTCCCCATGAAATTTCTAACGGAAAAAGTGATGCTACCAGTGTCAGGAGGGCCCCCAGCCCCCTTCCGTCCACACATCTCCCCTCCCCCTTCCTCCCATAAAAAAAAATAAAAAAATAAAAACAGTTCTGTCCAGGATCATGTGTGATAATGTCTCCTATTGAAAAGACTTTCTAAGAAACATTTTTCCTCCCTCCCCCACACCGTTTTCAACTTGATTTAGAGGTCATGTGTATTTACAGTGGGGATGAGCTATTTTAATCGTATCTATGTCACAGAACAAAGTTATCTGAAGACACCATGCCCCTGGTCATTTTTAGATTCAGATGGAGATGCGAGGAAAGGGTAGAGCGGACACTCTGGCTCATGGATGGTACGTTTCTTCCTTTTGAATCCTTGTATTTGAGCACAAGCCAATTAGTGTGGAGACTTACAGAGTTCATATTTGGGTTTTTGTTTTTTTTTTTTTAATCTGTAACTTAGCCCAGAGAACAGAGGACAGGATTTAGAGTCTGGAGAATTGAGTTCTTCTAGACTAGATATTGGCAAACTATAGCTTGTAAGCTGAACAAATCAGGCTGATCCACCACCTATACATACATACATATATATCTAAAGTCATAAAGAATGTAGCAAGTAAATAAAATTTTATTGTAACATAAGTATGCTCATTTTTCTCATCTTATTGAGAAATAATTGATATAGATCACTGTATAAGTTTAAGGTATATAGCATGATGGTTGGATTTGCATGTATTGTGAAATGTAGAGGTTGTCGACTAGGACAGTTTGAGCACTGCACAGTGTCAGAGACCTGGGTGCCTTCTGTTTGTTGCTCCACTGTACATGCCTTCCATTCTCAGTGGTCCTATGGCCCTTTAGTTATCATGGCTAAAACTGTAATCACTACATCTGAATTATG
This sequence comes from Bison bison bison, assembly GCF_000754665.1. Classification (NCBI taxonomy): domain Eukaryota; kingdom Metazoa; phylum Chordata; class Mammalia; order Artiodactyla; family Bovidae; genus Bison; species Bison bison. The sequence continues at coordinate 733,414 of NW_011494831.1, forward strand.
ACCAACAGAAAGGAGGAAGAGAAGGAAAGAAGAGCACGACCCCTTTGTTTAAGGATGCACTCAAAAGTTGGGCACACCACTTCCTCTTTGCTTTAGGCAGAATTAGCCACATGACCACACCTAACTGCAACGGACAGTGGGAATGTCTTTATTCCAACCAGCCATGGGCTTAGTTGAAAATCATGGGTTTCCTTACGGAAGGAGGAAAAAAAATAGATAATAGAGCACAAGTAATATCAGTCACACTTGAACATTGTAATAGCAAACAACAAGCAATGTGACAGTCTCCCATGTGTGCTAAGTTGCTTCAGTCGTGTCTGACTCTTTGTGACCCTATAGACCGTAGCGCCCCTAGGCTTCTCTGTCCATGGGATTCTTCAAGCAAGAATACTGGAGTGATTTGCTGTGCCCTCCTCCAGAGGATCTTCCCGGGAATCAAGCTCATGCCTCATACGTCTCCTGCATTGGCAGGCAGGTTCTTCACCCCTAGCGCCACCAAGGTACTTTTAAATAGTTCACTCACTAACTCTAAGCTATCATAAGTTATTTTGAATAGAACTGGCTTTGCTTCCTGACATCACACTGAACTGACTATCTCTAATCCTCCTACCAAAAAAGAGACCAATCCTTTCTGGAGCCTTTTTGATATCATTTGAAAGCCCACATTTGAGAAAAACCAAATAACTGTGGCCAGTTGTCTCTATTTCAGAGACTTCCCTTTTTAGGAGGAAAAATTCTAAAATAGTTTCATGTGTATTGTATTTTTAAAATTGGCATAAATGCATGCTCATTGAATCTACTTAGTACTTGGGTTTGTCAGCTTGGGTTTTTTAATTGGTCATGTGGGAGAGGAATTCCTTGAAATCTTTTATTTATTTTCTGCTTCATATAAAGCACACCATGTTCCCAGGCTCAAATGTTGTAAAAGAAATCCTCACTTCCAAAATAACATATTGTCTGAAGTGGTTGCCCTAACTCACTCTTCTGGTTAATGGAGGCTGACTCATTGTGTGCTGGCAAGACTTCCACCTTCCACAGTTTGAAATCTGTAGACATTAGGACAAGCTTCCTGTTCGGTCAGACAGTAGCTGAGCATCGAGTGGAAGTTGTGGTTTATCTCTCTGGTGTTCAAGATGGAACTCACTGTGGGAGACCTTAGGTGTTGTTCTGCTTGTTTGATGAGCATGGCTCCAGGAACCTCTCTTTACTCATCCTCTGAACCTCTTCTCTGGCAAAGATCGAAATTCTTATATTTCCGCCAAAAGTTCTCTCCTGATCCACTTTCAAGTCTGTCTGGTTTGTACCTGGACATTTCACACATGTCATCACAAGGTGAGTGTAACAATTCATATGCCTGTCCCTCAGGATCTCATCTGTGATCGAAACTCTCCTACATTTTCTTGAGTCGCTCCCTTCCTCTTCAACAGATCAGTCTCTAGACCCCCTGCTACATAGTCTCATACATTTTCTCCCCTAGCTTTCCTTCACCTTCTACCTCTATTTTTAAAAAAATCCTTGTTAAATGTGCTCCCTCACCCCACTCTCTGTTCCTGATACTGTAAACAGTGGCTTTTCTTTTATATTTTCTTTGATCTGGAATGTCATGATGATCTCAATCTACTCGATGTCACTCTCCATTTCTACAAGTCTTGCCTCATTCAAAATGCTATTGACTTGAATGAAGGTCAAAAGCCCAAGTCAGAGGAACTCAAGGAGTTGATGATCATTCTTTGCCATAACTCTATTTTAAAGGATACCACATGTAAGATAAAAGTACAACATATGCCAAACTCATTAATTCTGGGGTGGTTTTCTACTCCTTTTTCTCCAGTACTGTTTTAGAGTACTGTGTTGAAGGAATAAGGTAGGAGTTTAAGTCAGTTTTTGAATGTTTCTCTCTTTTTCTGGTCACCAGGTTTTTAAATTTATCTTTTTGTAGACGTGTACTTGATTTACAGTGTTGTGGTTCTTTTTGCTGTACAGCAAAGTGACTCAGTTATACACATATTCTTTTCCATTGTGGCTTATTCTGGGATATTGAATACAGTTCCCTGTGCTATACGGTAGGACCTTGTTGTCTATCCATCCTATATTCAATAGTTTGCATCTGCTGATCCCCAGATCCCAGTCCTTCCCTCTCCAATCCCCACTCCCCCTTGGCAACCAGTGTCTGTTTTCTATGTTGTTAAGTCTGCTTCTGTTTTGTGGATAAGTTCACTTGTACCATATTTTAGGTTCCACATATAAGTGATATCATATTGTGTTTTTCTTTCTGATGTACTTCGCTTAGTATGAAAGTCTCTAGTTACATCCATGTTACTGCAAATGGCATTATTTTGTTCTTTTTAATGGCTGAATAGTATTCCATTGTATTATGTACCACATCCTCTTTATCTGTTCATATGTCAATGGACATTTAGGTTATTTCCATATCTTGGCTATTGTGAATAGTGCTGCTGTGAGCATAGAGGGGCATGTATCTTTTTGAATTACAGTTTTGTCTGGATATATGCCCAGAAGTGGAATTGCTGGATCATGTGGCAGCTCTGTTTTTAGTTTTTTGAGGAACCTCCATATTTTTCTGTATAGCAGCTGCACCAGTTTACATTCCCACCAACAGTGTAAGAGGATTCCTTTTTTTCCCACACACTCTCCAGCATTTGTTATTTGTGGACTTTTAATGATGGCCATTTAATGATCGGCATGAGGTGGTACCTCATTGTAGTTCTGATGTGCGTTTCTCTAATAATTAGCAATGTTGAGCATCTTTTCCTGTGCCCGTTGGCCGCCTGTATGTCTTCTTTGGAGAAATGTCTGCTAAGGTCTCCTGCCCATTTTTCAATTGGGTTGTTTATTTTTGTTGTTGTTGTTATTGAGTTGTATGAGCTGTTTGTATATTTTGGAAGTTAAGCCCTTTTGGTCACTTTGCTTGCAAATATTTTCTCCCATTCCATAGGTTGTCTTTTTGTTTTGTTTATGGTTTCCTTTGCTGTGCAAAAACTTGTACATTTGATTAGGTCTCTTTTATTTTTGTTTTCATTTCTATTGCCTTGGAAGACTGACTTAAGAAAACATTGGTATGTTTTATGTCAGAGAATGTTTAACCTATGATCTCTTTCTTTTAGAAGTTTTATGGTGTCTTCTTATATTTAAGTCTTTAAGCAATTTTGAGCTTATTTTTGTGTGTGATGTGAAGGTGTCTTCTAACTCCATTGATTTACCTACAGCAGTCCAACCTCTCCAGTACCAATGATGAAGAGACTGTCTTTTTCCCATTTTATAGTCTTGATTCCCTTGTTGAAGATTAATTTATTGTAGGTGTGTTGGTTTACTTCCAGGCTCTATTCTGTTCCATTGATCCATATGTTTGTTTTTGTGCTGATACCATACTGTTTTTATTACCGTAGCTTTGAGATATTGTCTGAAGTCTGAGAGAGTTTCACCTCCTGCTTTTTCCTCAGGATTACTTTGGCAATTCTGGGTCTTTTATGATTCCATATACATTTTTTGGATTATTTGTTCAAGTTCTGTGGAAAATGTCATGGGTTGTTTGATAGGGACAGTGTTAAATCTGTAGATTGCTTTGAGTAGTATTGCCATTTTAACAATTTTAATTCTTTCAGTCCCAAGAGCATGGGATATATTTTCTAGTCACCACTTTTAAAGATTATGAGTTTGTGCCCCTATATTTATCACTTGATTTTTACTTATTTTGGGACCATTTTTCTTAGGTTTTGAGGGATAGAATTTAATATTTAGCTTCACCCCATCACCCTATTCCAGAAGGCTTTATTATCCCTCAGGCTTTGAGCAGGGGTAGGAGGAATGAACTAGTCAACTGATTATTTCTCAGTATCTCAATAAGACCTTACCAGTTCTATATTAACATCAATGCCAAGAAGTAGTGATAATAGCAATTAAGATAAAATGAAAGATCGTGGAATCTATTAGTGTTCTTATCCAATCAAAAGTGATTTCCAAGGGCAAGGACAGAGCAAAATTAAACTTCCCAAGATGGATGCTAATTAGTTGCAAAATAGACTCATCTGCCACGCTTCACATACTTAGGCTCATCCTATTCCTTTTTTTTTTTTTAAATCATGGTAAAATAGACATAACCATAAAATAAAATTTACCATCATAACCATTTAAAAGGGTATAATTCAGTGGCATTAAGTCCATTCACACTGTTCTGCAATCATCAGCACCATCCATCTCTTTCCATCTTGCAAAACTGAAACTCTGTACTCATTCAAGAATACTTACCCATTCTCCTTCACCTCTAGCCTCTGGAAACCTATTCTACCTTCTGTTTGTATGAATTTTTCTACTCTAGGTACCTCATGTGAATGAAATTAGACAGTAATTGTCCTTTTTGTGGATGGTTTATTTCACCTAGCATAATGTCCTCAAGTTCATCAATGTTACAGCATATGTCAGGGTTCCCCTCCTTTTAAGGTGTATGTATACCATATTTTGTTTATTCATCTGTCAGTGGACACTTGGGGCTGCTTCCACCATCTGGCTTTTGTGAATAATGCAGCTATAAACATTGACATACAAATACCTTTTCAAGATTCTGTTTATAATTTTTTTATGTATATCCAGAAATAGAATGGCTAGATCACATGGTAATTTCTAGTTTTAATTTCTTAAGGAATTACCATACTATTTTAATCAGTTTATTCCTCTCAACTTAAGATGAAATCTCGAGACTTTCCTGGTGGTCCAGTGGATAAGATTCTGCACTTTGATGGTCGGGGGCAAAGGTTCGATTGCTGGTCAGAGAACTAAGATCCCACAGACTGTGTGCATGGCCACAAAAGAAGAAGAAGAAGAAAAGAAAAAAAGAAATCTCATGCCAAGGAGCAGTCCACCCTGAACTGAAGTTTACCTTTGAAGGACTGTCGAAAACAAAGTCTAGAAGCTGGTAATTTAATGGTAGCTCCAAGTTGGAAAACCTGTATTGTAGTTGCAACCAATTTGGCAAAGCAAAAGGGAAATAGAGAATATGAAACGAATAATGACAATGGATCTGGATATAATTACTCTTTCCCTATTTGGAACTGTGCTGTGGATAAAGCTCACTGTTTTCTATTGCAGGTGTCCCTGAAGAGGTTCTGGGTGATTAGCACTTGGCAGAGGCTAGTATGCTCTTTTCAGAGAAATACTGCCACAGGAGTGAGATGAAAACAGTTTAGAGTCTGTTCATCATGGTTTGGTATCCTGTGGATTTCACGGGAATGAATCACTAAATTGGGCTTCCAGAATGCTACCCTGAGAAAAGTGGGCCAAGCTCCCTTTAAATTAAAAGCAAGGGTCTGGAATACATCTTGTGTTTCTGCCAGGCAGAGGGCTGTCTGTGGAGTGGTTGAATCTGCAAGATGGTGGGCTTTCTTCCCACAGCTGCTAGGGGACTTTTCTGGGAAATGAGAGAACATATTTGTTTCTTTTCATAGGCAAGGTTAGGCCTGAGATTGCTTGTTTTCAGGTTCTAGACTTAGTTTTTACTGATAAAATTTAACTTCCAGCTTTAGAAATTGGGGCTAGGGGTGGGGAAGAATGCTATTAGAGGTTTATATTTTAAAAAAGAAAGAAGGAGAAGGCACATCAAGCATCTTAGACATCAAATGGCTCTTATAAAACTATATTCTGATGGGTTAGCTATAAATGATCCCAAAACATGTGGATTAAATTTTCCAAGAACCACATACAGATTTAAAAATCAGAAGGGAAAAGATCTTGGCAATTTTAGTTTGGGACCTTCCCAGACTCCCAGTGCTTTCCTGTTCTTGGTGCCTGGTGGGTTTCTAGAATCACACTCATTTTGGGTTTTTTTTTGTTTTTGTTTTTGTTTTTTTTGTGATAGTGACTCACAGGATGGTTGACTGAATAGTTGTCTGAGAAATGAGGCATTGCCAGGGGCTAAATTGAGCAATTCAGACTGAAAACTGTCCTCGAACTCTGAGCATTCAAGTTGTCTCTCTGTATCCCCAGATTCACCAATGACTCAGCCATTCCCATCCTCTTTACCACTTGGCACATCAATGTAAAGAACACCAGTCATTCTGCCACTTATCCTCACCTCCCCACTCAAAATTAGCACCTTTGTAGGAGCACACTCACCTACCTCCTGCTTCACTCAGGTGAAATGGTAAAGGATATGATTGTTGTTGTTCAGTTGCTAAGTCATGTCCGACTTTTTGCAACTCTGTGGATGGTAACCCACCAGGCTTCTCTGTCCATGGACTTCTCCAGGCAAGAATACTGGAGTGGAGAGCCATTTCCTTCTCCAGGGGATCTTCCTGACCCGGGGATCAAACCCCTGTTTCTTACATTGGCAGGCAGATTCTTTACCACTGAGCCACCAGGGAAGCTGAAGGATATCACACAGAAAAGAAAAAGGACACAGCCACTGGGTTCAGATCTCAGTGCCACCACTGCCTTGATCTTCTTCCTCAACTCTGCAGCCTCATTCATACCGTAATGTTGTGAGGATAAAAAGAAGGGATGTAGGTGAAGTGTCTTAAAGTGTGCTGGGCACATAGGAGGTGACTAGTAAATGGTATTAGGTTCTGGGAGACAGTGCATGATTCCATTTGATTTATTTTTTCTTTTTTGTCATGCCATGCCCTGCTTCCAGAGGCTTTCTTAACAACTTTTTCCCCTAGTGGTCTTGAGTTATGCTCCATTCCCCAGACCAGAGTTAGAAAATACAAGAGTACATAAAAATTGCCACGGGTGCTTTTAAAAGTGCAGGTCCCTGGTCCTGTGTCCAGGAGCTCCAGATTCTTTAGAACTGGAGTGGGAATCCATATCTCAAACAAGTTATCTCTGGTGATGCTGGAGCAGCCTCTAGACCATCCCCTCTGTAACCATGGGACACGTGTCTTGTGAACCACACATGTGGTCATATACAATAATGGCTTAAATTCAGGGTCTCTCTGGTAATGCATTAGCCCTCAATTAATCAATAGGATGTCGATTTGAAAGCACGGTCTATGTGGAAAAGGGGCTAGCTGGCAACCCTAGAAGAGGGAATTCCTGAGCAGGTCCTGCCATAACAGTGACTACTCCCATTCATCGGGCTCTGCTCTTCATTAAATATGCTTGAATGGAGGGATTTACTCTGTGACTTTGATATAATCAATGAGAGCATTGGTTCCTAAATACTGGTCTCAGACCATCAGAATCGGCAACACTAAGAAACTTGTTAAAATGCAAATTCTTGGGCCCTTCCTCAGAACTTACTGAGTCAGAAACTGCGAGTAGCACTCACCAATCTATGTTTTAATAAACTTGGCAAGTGATTCTGATACATGTTAAAGTTTGAAAATCACTGATGTAGAAGGACATAATCATTATTCTTACAAGCAAGTGTCTAACAATAACAATGAGAACACATATATCATTTTTGGAATTGTCTGTTCCAAAATGTGTTAAAATAATATGTATTATATGTAGTGCATACATACACATGCTGGTCCGTGCAGAAAAGTATTCTGGAAACGTACATGGAACTTACTATAGGGCTTCTGGGAAGATAAACTGGAAATGGGAGTGAAGAGAGAGAGAACTGAACTTTTCATATGACACCTTTCTGAATTGTTTGATACATTTTCTTTAAATATGTGCATATATTATTTTTAAAACTTTAACAACCACAAAAGAAGTTGAAAAAAATAACATAAATATGTGTCTGATTTTGAGAGGGAAAAATAATCACAAAGAAAGAAAAGATAGATTTACATAACAATATAAAATTGTTATAAATCAATATACTACCAATACCAACACACACATGTAAAAGCAAAGTGTTGCAGAAAATGGATAGTCTCCTGGCAAGGCTAATCAAAGGAAAAAGAGATATCACAAGTTACTAACAGTAGGAATGAAAAAGAACATAATACATATAAATTAAAAAGGCAAAAGAGGATATTATAAGTCTTTTTTCTGACAAATAATTTGGAATTTTAGTTGAAGTGCACAAACTGCTAGAAAAACATGATTTAACAAAACTTATTTAAAAAGAATGAGAAGATCTAAAAACTTATGTCTATTGAAGAAACTGAATTCATAATTATAAACATTCCCAGACAAAAAACTACAGGCCAATATAACATCGGTGGATTATACCAAACATTTAATAAAGAAATATCTATTACTGATAAAGGATTAAAATGCTTATTAAATAAAGTTCTTTTAATGAAAAAAAGTGCTTTATTAAAAAACTAAGAAGACACAAATAGGTAACTCGTAGGAAAAAAGGAAAACACTTAAATTACCAGTAAACTTACTAAAGTATTCTTTCTCACAAATAATTGCCTCAAAAAAGTTATTTTTGTGCTCTTGAAGATGGTACAAATTGCCAAATGCTGTGAACTTTACAGATGGGCTTCCCTGGTGGCATCTTTACTGGGAGAATCTGCCTGTAATGTAAGAAACCTGAGTTCAATCCCTGGGTCGAGAAGTTCCCCTGGAAAAGGGAATGGCTACCCACTTCAGAAATCTTGCCTAGGGAGTCCCATGGGCAGAGGAGCCTGGCGGGATACAGTCCATGGGCCACAAAAAGTTGGACACGACTAAGCAACTAACATTTTCACTTTCCCTTTTACGGAAGGCAATTTGGCAATATGTAACGAATACATTTGATTTAACACTTCTAGGAATTTATTTAAGAAAATGAACATAGGTAAAGAGGAACTTTTTATTTATTAAAATGTCCATCTCTGTGCTGCTAGTAATAATTTTCAGAATTTTAAATGTCCAATGATAGATTAAATAAAATAAATTTTGACGTATTTGTACAGTGGCATTTTACACAGCCATTGGAAAGTAATGTCAAAGAATAGTTAGTATCTTGAAGAATGTTTGTGAAAAACAAAGAAAAATTAGGTTAGAAAATAGTATTACCTTGCTTTTCTTCCACACCTCTGCCCACCACACACTCATAAGAAAAAAATGGAAAAAGCATATAAAATATCCAAGTAGCTCTTCTGAATGGTAGGAGTCTAGGTGATTTTTTTCTTTTTGCTTGATAATAGTTTCCAGGTTTATAAAATGAATACTCACTAATTATATAATAAAAATAAAAATTATTTGATAATACCCATGGGGTTAAAAAAGAAAACTTAATGAAAACCTATTGTATAGCACGGGGTGGGGGGCATAAAGGAAGATGGAATCTGCTTGTAGGACATATACTAAGTTAATCTTAAAAATGCATTCCAGTATGCATTGCTGCTGCTGCTGCTAAGTCACTTCAGTCGTGTCTGACTCTGTGTGACCCCATAGACGGCAACCCACCAGGCTCCCCCGTCCCTGGGATTCTCCAGGCAAGAACACTGGAGTGGGTTGCCATTTCCCTCTCGAATGCATGAAAGTGAAAAGTCAAAGTGAAGTCGCTCAGTCATGTCCAACTCTTAGTGACCCCATGGACTGCAGCCTACCAGGCTCCTCCGTCCATGGGATTTTCCAGGCAAGAGTACTGGAGTGGGGTGCCATTGCCTTCTCCGCCAGTATGCATTAGGTACAGTCAAATGCTGTTTGATTCCACTTATATGAGGTATTAATACTTCAGTTCAATTCAGTCGCTCAGTCAGTTCAGTTCAGTCGCTCAGTTGTGTCCGACTCTTTGCAACCCCATGAATCCCAGCACACCAGGCCTCCCTGTCCATCACCAGCTCCCGGAGTTCACTGAGACTCACGTCCATCAAGTCAGTGATGCCATCCAGCCATCTCATCCTCTGTTGTCCCCCTCTCCTCCTGCCCCCAATCCCTCCCAGCATCAGAGTCTTTTCCAATGAGTCAACTCTTTGCATGAGGTGGCCAGAGTACTGGAGTTTCAGCTTCAGCATCATTCCTTCCAAAGAAATCCCAGGGCTGATCTCCTTCAGAATGGACTGGTTGGATCTCCTTGCAGTCCAAGGGACTCTCAAGAGTCTTCTCCAACACCACAGTTCAAAAGCATCAATTCTTCGGCACTCAGCCTTCTTCACAGTCCAACTCTCACATCCATACATGAGCACTGGAAAAACCATAGCCTTGACTAGACGGACCTTTGTTGGCAAAGTAATGTCTCTGCTTTTGAATATGCTATCTAGGTTGGTCATAACTTTCCTCCAAGGAGTAAGTGTCTTTTAATTTCATGGCTGCAGTCACCATCTGCAGTGATTTTGGAGCCCCCAAAAATAAAGTCTGATACTGTTTCCACTGTTTCCTCATCTATTTCCCGTGAAGTGATGGGACCAGATGCCATGATCTTCGTTTTCTGAATGTTGAGCTTTAAGCCAACTTTTTCACTCTCTTCTTTCACTTTCATCAAGAGGCTT
>NW_011494831.1:743844-756910 GCF_000754665.1 Bison bison bison
TTATGATGTACTCTGCATATATGTTAAATAAGCAGGGTGACAATATACAGCCTTGACGTACTCCTTTTCCTATTTGGAACCAGTCTGTTGTTCCATGTCTAGTTCTAACTGTTGCTTCCTGACCTGCATATAGGTTTCTCAAGAGGCAGGTCAGGTGGTCTGGTATTCTCATCTCCTTCAGAATTTTCCACAGTTTGTGGTGATCCACATAGTCAAAGGCTTTGGCATAGTCAATAAAGCAGAAATAGATGTTTTTCTGGAACTCTTTTGCTTTTTCCATGATCCAGCAGATGTTGGCAATTTGATCTCTAGTTCCTCTGCCTTTTCTAAAAGCAGCTTGAACATCGGGAAGTTCACGGTTCACGTATTGCTGAAGCCTGGCTTGGAGAATTTTGAGCATTACTTTACTAGCATGTGAGATGAGTGCAATTGTGCGGTAGTTTGAGCATTCTTTGGCATTGCCTTTCTTTGGGATTGGGATGAAAACTGACCTTTTCCAGTCCTGTGGCCACTGCTGAGTTTTCCAAACTTGCTGGTATATTGAGTGCAGCACTTTCACAGCATCATCTTTCAGGATTTGAAATAGCTCAACTGGAATTCCATCACCTCCACTAGCTTTGTTCATAGTGATGCTTTCTAAGGCCCACTTGACTTCACATTCCAGGATATCTGGCTCTAGGTGAATGATCACACCATTGTGATTATCTGGGTCGTGAAGATCTTTTTTGTACAGTTTTTCTGTGTATTCTTGCCACTTCTTCTTAATATCTTCTGCTTCTGTTAGGTCCATACCATTTTTGTCCTTTATTGAGCCCATCTTTGCATGAAATGTTCCTTTGGTATCTCTAATCTTCTTGAAGAGATCTCTAGTCTTTCCCATTCTGTTGTTTTCCTCTATTTCTTTGCATTGATTGCTGAGGAAGGCTTTCTTATCTCTTCTTGCTATTCTTTGGAAAACTGCATTCAAATGGGAATATCTTTCCTTTTCTCCTTTGCTTTTCGCTTCTCTTCTTTTCACAGCTATTTGTAAGGCAGAATAGTCAAATTCCTAGAATCAGAAAGTACATTGGTAAATGCCAGGGGAGTGGGAGGAGTGAATAGGTGAATGGGGAGTTAGTGTTTGATGAAGAAAGAGTTTCAGTTTAGGAAGGTAAAAAATTTGGGAGATGCCAGTCAAAAAATGGGCCAAAGAACTAAACAGACATTTCTCCAAAGAAGACATACAGATGGCTAACAAACACATGAAAAGATGCTCAACATCACTCATTATCAGAGAAATGCAAATCAAAACCACAATGACACACCGGTCAGAATGGCTGCTATCAAAAACTCTACAGACAATAAATATTGGAGAGGATGTAGAGAAAAGAAACCCTCTTACACTGTTGGTAGGAATGCAAACTAGTACAGCCACTATGGAGAACAGTGTGGAGATTCCTTTAAAAACTGGAAATAGAACTGCCATATAACCCAGCAATCCCACTGCTGGGCATACACACCAAGGAAACCAGAATTGAAAGAGATACGTATACCCCAGTGTTCATCGCAGCACTGTTTATAATAGCCAGGACATGGAAGCAACCTAGATGTCCATCAGCAGATGAATGGATAAGAAAGCTGTGGGACATATACACAATGGAGTATTACTCAGCTCTTAAAAAGAATGCATTTGAATCAGTTCTAATGACATGGATAAAACTGGATCCTATTATATAGAGTAAAGTAAGCCAGAAAGAAAAACACCAATACAGTATATTAACACATGTATATGGAATTTAGAAAGATGTTAACAATGACCCTATATGCGAGACAGCAAAAGAAACACAGATGTAAAGAACAGACTTTTGGACTCTGTGGGAGAAGATGAGGGTGGGATGATTTGAGAGAATAGCACTGAAACATGTATATTATCATATGTGAAATAGATTGCAAGTCCAGGTTCGATGCATAATACAGGGTGCTCGGGGCTGGTGCACTGGGATGATCCTGAGGGATGGTATGGGGAGGGAGGTGGGAGCGGGGTTCAGGATGGGGAACACATGTACACCCATGGGCTGATTCGTGTGAATGTATGGCAAAAACCACCACAATATTGTGAAGTAATTAGCCTCCGATTAAAATAAATTTAAAAAAATTCGGGGGATGGTGAGAGTTGCAGAACAATGTGAACGTACTTGGCAGTACTGAACTATAGTTAAATACGGTTCAAATAGTATGTTTTATATTATGTGACTTTTACCACAATAAAAAAACCTTGAAAAATGAAAACTTAAAATAGCAATAAAAATATAACTTTACTAGGAGTATCTTCATTTGCTTGATGACAAATGCTTAACCCAATTATTTCAGACAACATATGGATAAAGTACATACTATATCATCCTCATTTTACAGATGAGAAAGCCAGGCTTGGAGACACAAATTAACTTTCCAAAGGTCAAAGAGCTGGTGAGTAGAAGAACTGGGGGCAGAAGGAAGCCTTTCGGAGTCTAGAAGTCTACGTTTGAAAACCATCCCCAAATGCTGGTTGGCCACTAGTTAACCCAGGGCCAGAATCTGAAAACTTTTTATAACAACTGTAAAGTCCAAGAAGCTGATTTGGAAAAAATGATTGGTGATCTATTCTGTGCGGTGCCAACCAGAACAAAGATGGGTTGACTCACCTTTTTGTCTGTCATTCAGAAATCAGAAGATCTGAACCAAATGAAAAAAACAATGTCAGTCTTTCCTGAGTTGGCACTTTCCCTCGAAGCAGCCAGTGTTGTCCTGGTTTCCCATCTGTAGCTCTTTTTTCTCTATTCAGCAGAATAAAACACTTTCAGGAAACAACTGGGCAGGAAGTAAGAGAGGACTGAATTTCATCCTGGGAGGTTTGATTCCCACAAATGAAGTGCTGCGGTGGGAGCAGTCGGGAAGCATTGTCAGGGCATGGGGACCGTTGTGCTTTATGAACTCCATCTGTTTAGAGCATCTGCGAGTCACGCAATGGGGCAAGGAAAGAGTCTATTTCATCCCAGCTTATCCCTATTAGTTGAAAGCCTGCTAGAAATTGAGAACTAGCTGAAAATTATGTGCATCAACTCCTCACGCAAGGACATCAGATCTGAGAAGGTGACTCAAACCATCTCACGTGAAGTGGGGCTAAAAGTGGAAAACGTGTTCTGTGTATGTATTAGCCAATGCAAGAATGAATGGAGCTCACCTCACTTGGTGATAAGAAGAGAAAGGGAAATATGGGGCTCATGGGGAAAAGTATTGGGCTTCCCTGGTGGCTCACACATTAAAGATTCTGCCTGCAGTGCAGGAGACCAGGGTTCAATCCCTGGGTCGGGAAGATGCTCTGGAGAAGGAAATGGCAACCCACTCCAGTATTTTTGCCTGTAAAATCCCATGACTGGAGGAGCCTGGCAAGCTACAATTCATGGGGTCACAAACAGTCAGACACCTCTGAGCAACTTCACTTGCTTTCACTTGGAGATGAGTAGAGAAAGTGAAATGGGGGCTCATGGGGAAAAGTATTGTCGAGTAGAGGAAGAAATCATTCTCGAGACTCAGAGAAAGGACAAACTTCTGAAAAATGGTTTACATTAAGAACCAGGAGAAAACCATTTGGTGTGCCCCTAGACGACAGAAAGGCATGACACTATGAAATGGGAACAAAAAAACTGGGAAGAGGATATAGCTGACATGAAAAAAAATGGCATAAATGAAAAGGGACATAAAAGGAGAAAAGAGAACAAACAAAAACTAAAACTCCCATAGTAATCACGCATTTATTATTTATACAGGAAACTTTTAATGTTCACATATGTGCAAAGCACAGAAATAGAAGCTGTAAAAAGCAGAGTCAACATGGTAAAAATTACATCAGAGACATGAAAAACAAACTGGAGAAGACACTCAAAAATGCAGGGAGCACAAAGAGGTGAAAATGAGATGACTGACATCGAGGACAGGAGTGGAGATCTATTTCAGCAGTAGCAGATGCTTCTGGTCACAAAACAAAAATAAACACAAAAGACAAGATGATTGGAGTACAAATTTGATCAAAGACAAATTTTCCTAAGCTTAAAAAAATTACAAAAATTTTAAAAATTACATGGTGTGACATGTAAATGCAACTAGTTTACCACACTCCAGGAAAAATTGATGAAAAAAAATAATTATTTTCAGGCATAACATGAAAATTTTTAAAAAACAAGCAATGATTTTTTTTAAATGATTTTAAAAATATTCATACAAGGGGAAATTATCTATAGAGAAATAGTACTCAGACTGCCCCAGACCTTTGATTTGTAAAACAAAATGCCAGATGAAATGTATCAAAATTGCCAAAATTTTTAAGCTAACTGGTTGTAAATGAGTAAGTTTATATACAGCACAACTGTATATAAAAATGCAAAGATAGTTTAAAATATGTTAGAGTTCAGAAGATATAATGAAAATTCCTGTAGCTTCTAAATTATTGAGTTGTTGTTGTTGTGCTCAGTCATGTCCAGCTCTTTGCAACCCCATGAACTATAGCCTGCTAAGCTCCTCTGTTTGTGGGATTTCCCAGGCAAGAATCCTGGAGTGGGTTGCCATTTCCTCCTCCAGGGGATCTTTCCGACGTAGGGACTGAAACTGAATCTTCCGTGTCTCCTGCATTGAGCCACCTGGGAAGCCCTAAATTATTGAGGGTTTGAGGTAAATATCACACATCTTATCTCCCTAAGTTCTGAACTGATTTAGAAATAATCAGAAGTTGGGGAGATGGGCAAAAATATACCTTTATGTTGTTAATAAAGCTCATATTGGAGAATATACCTTATTTCTGTGGACTACTGGCTTTCCTAACTGAACCCTAGAACTAAGCTGTAACCACAAATTTCTCCCCTATGGGGGTGTCTGCCCTGGAAATACTCAACGTGGAGGGGCTGAAAAGAATAGATGCTGAAGCCAGGCTTGCTTCAGAAAGGATGGGGCAATGCCAAACATGACTGGTTTTTAGCCCCAACTTGCTGGACGGGTAAGTCACTGCTCCCCTCACCCAGCAGAGATGAAAGGAACCAGGGATATTCTACCCATGACATGGTGAGTAGGGAAGAGGCATCTCCTCTCCCCATTGCATCAGTCCATATCTCTTCTTCCTGCACCCTCCCCAAATGCAGCTGTCTGAGAAATAAAACAAGAAAACTGAATATTGGGGAAGTTGTGATATAAATGGACTGACATATATGCTCCCTACTGGAATCTATAATAAGGGGAAAAAAAGATAAAATTTGGTTATTCATTACAGCATTGTGTACTGTTTAAAACTAGCTCTGTACTATTTATAATAGTAAAATACTGTAAACAACTTAAATGGTTATCTTTAGTAAATGGAGAAGTTATTCTGCTTTAAAAGCGATGTTTCAAAAAGGTTTTTAACCATCTGGGGAAATGCAGCAGTCATGAGAATAAATAGCACAGAAATTGCATATAGGTTTAGGTTGTGTGTCAACTAGAATCCATTGTGAGTGACTTTTTTTTCCAGACAGATTTTGAGGCCACATCTGGGCTCAGTGGGAAAGAATGGTGTGAACAAAAGTGGACGTGCGATGTTGTTGTTTGGGGTGGGATGAGGGTCAGGGTAGAGAATGGTGTGCTACCCTGCCAAATATTTACCATCCATCTTAGGATATAATTTCAACTAAAATGCAATTATAAAAGAAAAAATGATGAGAGGAAGATAGACCAAAATGTAAGTAGGTGCGGCCTTGGGGAATGATGATTACAAGTGGCATTTTTCCTGCTTCCTCCAAGTGTTGCTGTTGTAGGTCTAGAGCTGGCTTCCCTGGGTTTGAAGCCTGGCTCTGCTAGCATATGTCAGCCTCTCTGTGCCTTGGGTTCCTTTTCCAAAGAAATGATGATAATAAGTACACCTACTTCATAAGGTCAGGACTCAGGCAGATGGGCTAGAATGCAATGCATTGAAATATATAATGTGTATAGAACATTTTCTGGCTTACAGTCACATACATGGTTTAACCATTATTAATGGTGGTAGTAGTACAGTGAGCAAATGTTATTTTTACAATGAGATAAGAAAAAAACAAGAAAGATTGCATAAGTATGAGAAAAATGTTTGACTTTAAAAGCCATTTCCTTTTATGTCTGCATAAAGTAATTTAAAAAGCAGAGACATTACTTTGCCAACAAAGGTCCGTCTAGTCAAGGCTATGGTTTTTCCAGTGGTCATGTATGGATGTGAGAGTTGGACTATAAAGAAAGCTGAGCACTGAAGAATTGATGCTTTTGAACTGTGGTGTTGGAGAAGACTCTTGAGAGTCCCTTGGACTGCAAGGAGATCCAACCAGTCCATTCTAAAGGAAATCAGTCCTGGGTGTTCATTGGAAGGACTGATGTTGTAGCTGAAACTCCAATACTTTGGCCACCTGATGGAAAGAGCTGACTCATTTGAAAAGACCCTGATGCTGGGAAAGATTGAAGGCAGGAGGAGAAAGGGATGACAGAGGATGAGACGGTTGGATGGCATCACTGACTCAGTGGACATGAGTTTGAGTAAACTCCGGCAGTTGGTGATGGACAGGAAGGCCTGGCGTGCTGTAGTCCGCAGGGTTGCAAAGAGTTGGACATGATTGAGTGACTGAACTGAACTGAACTGAAAGTAATTTAGATATATTGTGTGTGATTAACATACACCCCCCCCCATAACAAGCAAATGTCTTCATTTGCAGTAGATGCCTATAATTGTGTTTGCTCTGCATCTCTCTGCCCCTGTTCTGAAAAGAACAGCTCCCTTTTGCTGGCATCATCCTTCTCAGCAGGGGTTTGTGCATAAGCTCTTACAGCTGATCGACTCAAGAGAGGGGACTAGACCCAAGCTGAGCCAATTAGAATCCTTCCTTGGAGAATTTGCAAATGAGATTATGAATCCACCTCTCTTTTTGGTACTGAGAGCCATAATTTGAGAGCATTGTCAGTCATGTTGCCCACCAAGGGGAGCTGGTTGGAAAAGGTACTACTGCACAGAGAGGGAAGAAGAGATGAATGGGAGTTTTAATATACATGTATATGTACATATACCATGCTGGTGGCTCAGATGGTAAAGAATCTGCCTGCAATGCAACATATATTTGTTTGTGTGTACATGTACATTCTATCTATCAAGGGTATCCTGATAACAATTAGGTCTTTGGTCCCAGTTATTCCACTGATCCTGCCTTTTCTGTAGTTTCCTTGTTTAACCCTTATTCTGTTTATGAAGAAATCCCAGTACCATACCAATAAATTCCTTTTTTGCCTGAGGGAATATTGAATTGGTTGCAACCAAGAACGATGACTAATTTATATAACAGCTTTACTAGTAATAGAAAAAATAAAATCTTAACAATATAAGGGGATGGTTAAGTAAATTATTCCACAGCCATATTATGAGAAACTATGCAGTCATTAAAATAAAACCTTCAAAGAATATTTGAGAACTCATTTGGGATGTTATTAAATGAAAACAGGAGAGCACCTAACATTGACAGAGGGGTGGAGCCTGAGAGCAGTCCAGGAGGAAGAAGCAGCATGTGCAGAGACCTTGAGGGTTGATGAACTTGGCTTGTGAAGGTAACAACAGGAGGCTAATGTACCTGGAACAGAGAAAGCAAGTAGGGATATGGAATGAGGCAAAGATGGAAGGATTGGTGCTATGGGTCATTGAGAGACGTTGACATTTTATTTCGGAGCAATGAAGAGTCACTGAAGGATTTTTTAAAAGAGGGATAACAGGAACAATTTATATTTTTAGCTTCTGGGAAGAGAACATATTAGAGATGGGCAAGATTGGATGCAGGGGAAATGGTGAGCAAACCCTGGAGAATTACTGGAGAAGCCATATAATTTAGAATCTGGAGAATTTTGAGAGCGAAAGGGAGACTTCTTATCATTGTAGCAGGGCCATAGGTTCAAGCCAGGACTTCTCTGGTCAAACCAAGACAGGTGGTTGCCAAGCTATTATAGTAGTCCAGGCAGCAGACCACGGTGACTTGAGCTGGGGTGGGGAGACTGACGGGGGTTCTGGCCACGTGTACTTAGTTGCTCAGTTGTGTCCGACTTTTTGCAACACCATGCCTGCCAGGTTCCTCTGTCCATGGGGATTCTCCAGGCAAGAATACTGGAATGGGTTGCCATGCCCTCCTCCAGGAGGAGGAGTTCTGGCCATGAAGGGGAACTGAAGGTTGAATATGCCTGCATTTGGCATAATCCTCTTGTGGTATTCCTTGCTTTGTCTTACTGTGTCCGGTAGCTTTTCCCGGTGATTTCAGTGCCTCCAGATCGATAGTTCTCAAAATTTAGTGTGCGTCAGAACATGGTAGACTTTCTAAAGCACAGATTCTTGGCCTTCACTCCTGGAACTTGTGATTCAGTAGGTCTGAGGTGGTGCCTGGGAATTTGCATTTGCAACAAGCTCCTGGGTACTGCAGGTGCTGCTGGGCTGGGTACCATACTGGAGAACCATTGCTTTAGATATACGCTGATTGAGAAGCTGACTCATGTTCTCTCTGCACTGGCTCTGCCTAGTTTCCATTAGGTTTCTTGTTTTTGTTTTTTAAATCTCTAATGTATCTTTTATTGCATGCATACAATTATGAATTTTTGTATCCAACTGAATGAGGTATTTCTGTAATCTAGTCAGGAAAGCTGTAGTTATTCTTTTTACTTCTTATACTTGGTTCTGTAATATCACACTGGGCTTAGTGTTTCTTTGATGGTGGTGGTCTTAGAGTTTCTCACCTCTAAATGATTCCTTTTGTGTGTCTTTTTTTTTTTTTTTTTCAGAATGCTGCAGTTTCCCTGTACAGGTCAGTTGGTGACTAAGTTCACATTCTGCTCTTTGCAACTACTCCTTGAAGCTGTTCTTTTTCTTCAACCACATTTCTTGAGGTCATCAGCCCTCTCACATCTCAGGAACCTCATCCTTACCTTCCTGACTGCAAACTCAGCAACCTCTCTGGTCTTGCAGATCCCTGTGGATCACAGGACTGCACTGACCACAGGCAGCTCCCGCTGCAGCACAGTCTGTCACATCTCTCTGGCCTGGCGTGACTCTCTGCTTTGTCTCAAGTCTCTTCTGTTCTCTGCTTACTTAGGGTCTTATGAATC
Organism: Bison bison bison; assembly: GCF_000754665.1. Classification (NCBI taxonomy): domain Eukaryota; kingdom Metazoa; phylum Chordata; class Mammalia; order Artiodactyla; family Bovidae; genus Bison; species Bison bison. The sequence continues at coordinate 752,980 of NW_011494831.1, forward strand.
CTCTGGATTCATCACTCATGAATCCTGATAAGTCCACGTAGGGAGGCATAGCTTCTGAGAACAGTGTTGCCAGGGAGACTTCAGCCTAGAAATAGCAGCCACTTTTCTCAATAGTCTTCCTGTTCCCGCTTTCAAAATCATTCCCCTTTTTCACAGCTTCAGGGGTAGAGACAAAACAGCTGTGCTTTATGTTTGAAAACTGCAACTCACATTCAAAATGCTACAATCCCTGCAGAAAGCCTGTTTTCAGCACTTTTTCTTGCAGGGGGTGGGGGGAGAAGTAGGCACAGTTTATTCTTTTAATATAAATTTGTGTGTATTTTAATTACACAAGTAATACTTTTTCATTGTTGAAAATTTGGAAGATGCAGAAAGCAAAAATAGGAAAATAACCACTAATGGTCTTAAAAAAAAAATCCACCAGATATAACCCTTCAGCACTTTTTAATCCTCTTATCCATGTTTTTTACCCACAAAAACTTTCCTTCAAATACAGTCATATTCAGAAGCCCATTAAGTAAACATATGAGGCTGCTTGGATTGGAAGGGAGGCAGGAGACTTGAGGCCCCACTGCTCAATTTGAGCTTCAATGCCCACGGACAGACCAGCGGGCCCATCTCCTGAACCCTCAGCCTTCCACAGGCCTGGGTGAAGATGCTGTTCTAGGTCGTTCTTATGCAAAGCTTGGACCCTACAGATTGACTGCCAAAGGCATTCTCCGCTTGGCACCCTGGCTGCCTTGGGGCACGAGGAACAGATGCTGTCTGGGGGTTGATGCGCCCTTCAGCTTCCACATGTTTTATCGTTTCTTAGAGTCCATGTCACCTCCAGTCTAAAGCAGAGATTGTTAGCCTGGGGCTCAAACATTCCATGCAAAGTATATATCCATAGCTTTAATTAGTGTAGGGTTTGTGCAAATCCTTTTTTCCTTCATAAGTGATAGTTTTACAGATCTCAACAATTTCCAGTTCAGCAATTGAAATCTTTGCATTTGAACAACTAAATGGTTGAAGTACTAAATATTTAGAAACAAAGGAGAAAACAGTTTGAATAGAAAAAAATTTTTTCCATTGCTTTTAAGCTTGGAAACGTATGATGATGGACAATCCATCATATTTTTTAAGCAACTGATTGGCATTCTTCTTCCTAAATTTAAATTGTTTTACATCTCATATTTGAATATCACAATTATGAGATAATTACATAGTAACTTTAGAATAAAAATGAATGGTAATGGCACTGATTTCTTATGAAGATTATAAGATTAATCTCATAAAGATGATGCTTTTTTTCTGTTACTAGTATAGTTCAGTATGCTGTAAGCTATGTGAAAAGGCATGCTTCTAAAATTTTTGTAATTTTACCTATTTAAAATGCACTGAAGTAGATTTCTTTTAAATGAAATCCCACAACAAGGGCATCGTTTTAAAAGGTGATAGCTGAAGCTCCAATACTTTGGCCACCTGATGTGAAGAGTAGACTCACTGGAAAAGACCCTGATGCTAGGAAAGATTGAGGACAAGAGGAGAAGGGGTCAACAGAAGTTGAGATGGTTGGATGGCATCCCTGACTCAATGGACATGAGTTTGAGCAAACTCTGGGAGATACTGAAGGGCAGGGAAGCCTAGCATGTTGCAGTTTATGGGGTCGCAAAAAGTCAGACACGACTTGGTGACTGAACAGCAACAGCAACGGTGCTTTTGGAATGTTAGCACTTTGGTGATGTGTCTAAAGGTCTGTATTTTGTTGTTTCATAGGTTCCGTCTGATCTCACATTTATTTTGAATTTTCTAAAAGTTAGGTCCATTGTGTATTGGGTGTCCTCAGCTAAGCACTTACCCACACAGGAAGGTAGGTCTCATTCTTGGACTGATGGAGATGCAGCTGATAGAAACCCTTCTCAGCTCTAAACATTCCCTTGGCCAGGCTGAGCACTCTGCTGCACTTAAGGCTTCTGCTCGTGGTGAAACAAGGCTCAGTGATGACTCTGCTTCCACCAGGATCGCATCACCCTGCCTGAGCGTTTTCACCCCCTCACAACATGCAGAGTAGTCTGTGCCCCATTTATCTCTTACTTCGTGCTCATGACAAAATTATGACAATTAAAAGAACAGATTGAAACGAGACCCTAAATTTCCTTCCCCTTCACGGTGACCTCAGTTTGTTTCTTCTGTTGCTGTTCACTCATTCAGTCATGCCTGACTCTTTGCAACCCCATGGACTGCAGCATGCCAGGCTTCACTGCTCTTCACTGTTTCCTGGAGTTTGCACAAACTCACATCCATTGTGTCGGTGATGCCATCCAACCGTCTCATCCTTTGTCATCCCCTTCTCCTGCCTTCAGTCTTTCCCAGCATCAGGGTCTTTTCCAATGAGTTGGCTCTTTGCATGTCTGAGGTTACTGATATTTCGTTTCTTTTCATGTCTTTTTATTTTCAATGATTGTTTCTAGTGTATTCAATGTAAGTGCAGCATTTGGCTCTCTCCTGTTAGTGGATGTGCGAGAAAAGAGAAATCCATGGTTAAGAATTGTAAAGGACAAAATTAAGGAGAGAGGTGGCATTGCTGTGACTTCCTCCAGTGTGCAAGAATGTCCCTCTGCTCCTGGGAGCTGCAGACCCTGCTAGCCACTCCATGGCGATTTCTGCTCCTGGTTCAGCTGGGTTTCACTGCCTGCCAGCTGGTGGCTCCTGAGTGAATTAGAGAATCACAGTCAGTCAGTTCTGCATCTCTTTGAAATCAGTAGCATTCAGGACTTTTTGTTTCATGTTGTATGGCTTTACATGAAAAAAGGTCCTTGAAACATGGAAACAATAGTTAATTGACATTCTTCATTTCCTTTTCTTGTTAGTTGCCTGCTCTCTTTAAGATGAAACCTTTCCATGTTCTGCTCAAGAGAACACAAGTGAGGCCAAATGGACCGAGCCTTTGAAGCTGTGGGTTCAGGGCACATGGTCCATGCCAGTGGTCCACTCCTGAGGGTCCCAGCTCTTTCTGAGCACACCTCTGCTGATCTGTGCTTCAAAGCCCTCATGCTACAAGAACATAAGCAGTTCTTTTCACCTCTTGAAGCAATTTGGACATATCTTAGAGGCCCTGGGGCCCTAGAAATTTCTTTTGTGTTGTAGACTAGCCCATACGTACTAGACTTCTTTGTGCATAAAGTCTTGCACACTATTAGATGCTTAAAACGTGTTGATTTAATAAAATAACAAATAGGTACTTCTGTGTATGACACCCTACTGGTTTCACAGAAAAAATACATTATTTCCCTTGGCATACTCTCCCTTCAGAATCATTCAGTACTTGAAAATCATTCCTGAAGATATAAACACTGTGTCTAATAACAAAGTATTTCTGTTTCACCCCTTCTTTGGGGACAAACTGAAAATCTGCAGGTATAACCACGCCTCTTCCTAGAATGTAACACTGTTTGCCTGTTTCAGTCTAGGGGCAGAGCTGTGATTAGTAGTGATGTGGAGGCATTGAGTCTATCCATTTGGAGCCTTACAGAGAGGCTCCAGCCTGACAATTTGAACTAACAGTGAAAATGTGCTGTTATTTGAGGAATTGGCATCCATGGAGGGGGCATGGAAGCATACGCCAGGGATGGTGTAAAGAAATGTTTAACTCAAGGAGTTAGTGGAGAATAAACAAAGAATAAGTTTCCTGCTATAGGAGTCTATGATTCTTACTCTAAATTTTAAAATACTCTGGTCTTATGAGCCAGTCATCTTAGTTTGTGTTTAAAAAAAAACTAAATGTAGGACAATGAATCCGTGCAACTAAGCTGTAGTATCTGGCTCAATCTCCTTCTTGAGCTAGAATATCTCACTCCCGCTCCTACTAATCCACCATCTTCCTACCACCCCTTGGGTTTCTTTCCTCTTCTAGTCCATCTATGGCTCTCAGGTCACTGCCAGGCACTGC
>NW_011494831.1:757010-765410 GCF_000754665.1 Bison bison bison
GTCCTGATCTGCTCCACTCTGACTGCTACCTTGCCAAAGTGGGAAGAGAATGGTAAAATAGAAACCAGATCGTTACTACCTAGTAAACGCTTTCACCAGATCATAACACAGCAGCCCCTGTGTCTGTCTTCTGATACAGTTCTTTCATTTGGCCAGATAATGCAGTCAGTTATATGCTTAGTCACTCAGTTGTGTTCGACTCTTTGCAACCCCATGGACTGTAGGCCGCCAGGCTCCTGTGTCCATCGGATTCTCTAGGCAAGAATACTGGAGTGAGTAGCCATTCCCTTCTCTAGGGGATCTTTCCAACCCAGGGATCGGACCCAGGTCTCCCATATTGCAGGCAAATTCTTTACTGTTTGAGCCACCAGGGAAGCCCAATGTAGTCTATTCTTGCTCCTCAAAAACTGGGAAGCAGTCTGAACCAGAAAGCAAAGCCCCAAGAAATAAGGTGGAACAATTGACATAAGGAGATCAGGGTCTCCTGGGGTAGAAGGAACTGATACCATAAATCCTATACACTGAAAGGGTCAAAGTTAGGGAGTCCTGTTGAGAGGAACCTTAAGGGTCCTTTGAAATGAAGTTGCCCTAAAGCAGCAGGGAGATGGAATTACTGGACAAATCTAATGCTAGCTTAGGAATGACATGATGTGGGGCTTTGACATGATCCCAGCTCTCCTGGGAGTGGCTAAGTTGTGATCTGAAAGGATTGGTTTCAGAGAGGCCTATGAGAGTCTGAGCTTGGAGACTCTATGGAGCAGAATGCTGGGAGGATTACCCTTTTTCAAAGAACTCATAAAGTAATCGGGACTGTGGCATGTACTACTGTAGCCAGAGTTTCTGCAGCCTAGCATGTGACTGAGCTAGGATTAAAACAGAGGTCCTTTCCATCAAGCCAAGTTCCTAAATCACTATGAATCCTAGAGCTGAGTGGCATATATGTTAATGACTGACACAGGATGTCTGGTGGGATTCTAGAAAGTAACAGAAGGGTGAGAATGATGTGGGGGGACTAGAATCATGGGGTCTGCCTGGTGCTTCCAAAATCTACATGAGTAGTCAGAAATTTAGGATTCTCTGCTTGTGAAAATTTGAACTTGACAGAGTTTGTATGTAACAAGACTGAAAAATTTTCCCAAAGTTCTTCTGTGATCTCATATCCACATCCTTACAATGTTTCACCATCTTATTTCTGATTCCAGTTTTGCAGCATACAGCAGCATATGACTTCATCACTCTAAGTAATAGGGCTTACATCTATTTCATCATTTCAAGAAAATATAATCCTTGAAAATATTTCACAAATTGTACAAAAAGAATGGACTAAGGTGATACCTGTGACACACTTAGCTTTTGCTCATTTTAGGTATAAATATACTAATTCCATTGTGAAAGTGCTAAATCTTATCTAATACAATTTTTTAGCAAGCACTTTAGAATGACATGAAAATTACTTGGTTCTTAAAAAATAGCTTTACATAATAATTTATTAGAGCAAGGAATAATTTGATACTATTTCTTGGAGGAAATAAAAAAAGTATATTTTAAAGATAACACATACAGACTCGAGATAAAATTAAGCTTTCAGAAATCTTTATTATGTTCCTTTCTAGTTTAATGATCATTAGATTTATCTTGCAATCAATTTGAAATAAACCATGAAACAATAGTGAATAGAATTGGCTATAACTTAAGATAAACCTGGCATCCCAAGTTAATAATAATAAGATTTATGATAATGAAAAATGAGTCCTGCTGTCGGCAGTATGATTTACATAAAGCTTGGGCTATAGGGTATTGAAAGTTACAGGTAGGAGCGATAGGACTCATGATAAAGGCATTCTTTCCTTAGAGAAGAGAGTGGCAGTATATGAGATGGATGGCCTCACCAACTCAATGGACATGAGTTTAAACAAACTCCGGGAAATAGTGAAGGACAGGGAAGCCTGTAGTTCATGGGCTCACAAAGAGTCGGACACAACTTAGTGACTGAATGACAGCAAATACTATTCTGTAACATATACTCCTAAATTTAATGTTGATTCTATTATAAATCTAAGTTTCAGATAAATATTTATGGAGTGATTTTCCACTTGTTTTGGTTGGTTGCAAGCAGCAGAAACTAACTTAAACTAAAAATGGATTATTAGAAAATTGGGGTAGCCCCTGGAATTGAAGGAAGAGCTGACATACTATGCTGGAGTTTTGAGAGTTGTGTAACACCCCTTGCTTTCTCTTCAGAGTGTGGGAACAGGTGAGAGATGTATATTTGTTGTTTAGTCGCTAGCTCGTGTCCTTCTGCAACTCCACAAGCTGTAGCCACCAGGTTCCTCTGTCCATGGGATTTTCCAGGCAAGTGTACTAGAGTGGATTGCCATTTCCTTCTCCAGGAGAGGTATATATATATATAGGATTTAATAAAAGGAAGACTGAAAAATTACCTTTACTACCTAATAAAGCCAGTTGTGGTTTTAAATCTGTGGCTAATCAAGACCTACTGTTAGTTACACTTTAATCTGATTCATGTGTTAGTTCTAGAGTTTGATTAGTATGCATCTTTATAATTTACTCTAAATTCTATCAGACCTTTCCCATGACTAACACAAGTTCCAAATATCTTCTATCTAGCATGAAACTTTTAAAAAATCCTTACACTTTTCTTCTCTTCCTGAATTCAATGGCTGTTTCAGTTGAGGGAATCAAATTGTATATTTGTTGCTACAATCAGTCTTTCCTTCTGCATCTCACTAACTGGAAGAGAAATGTTTGTTTAGACACCTCAAGCTTCTAAGAACACAAAAATCCCTTTAGTGGTGTCTTTCCAATCCGAAGTTTCACTTTGCTCTAAAAAGTGTCAAAAATTTCTCCTCCCAAAAGGTGTTTTCAGAAGTTACTGCTAGCTCAGCAGAATTTACATTGATCCACGATAGCATTTGCTTGTTTTGTTTTTAAGCAATACTTTGAACTCAGACACTGCCACCTTTACAAAATTTCCAGTTCCAATCCAATCAGATTAGAACTAGCCAATGAAATCTAAGCAAAGTGCTTTTAATCAATTTAAATTAAGTTCACATGATTCCTAACTCATGGCAGGGCACCTCACAACTCAAATCCTCTCTCCTAGCAAACTAGCCAGTTCGAAGGTGTTATCACTTCTTTTATGCATGGGGAATAGATTTTAACTGATGCATTTATTCAGGGTTTAGATGTTTGCAGGGCTTCACTGATATCAGCGTGAAGAAATGTGTCTCAGATTATAAGACATTTTGTCTCATTTTTTTTTCAGTCTTCCAAAGGATTAAGATTTATTTTCTTTAATGTCATTTGCCTGGAAGGACACAACACTGTTTAGAAAAGTGAGGTAGGCTGTTGAAAATAGCAGTTCCCAATCTGGCTGATGAGCTGCATTACCTGAGTAGCCTATAAAAGCCGGCCTCCAGTAGGTGGAGTCACTGGCTTGGGGAGCAAGGATGAAGCTTGATGTTGTCTTTGCTGGAACAGTGGCTCTGACTATAGGAAAACAGAAGAGACTAAAGATTAGAGGTGTGACACACACCTGTGAATGGTGGCTTACAGGAACAGTGTATCTTAGAAGTTCATGGGATGGCCAACTGGTAAGAAGAATTTATATGTGCACATTTTGAGGAGAAATGAAAAACAACTTAAGTAGTAACTTCTGAAAATACCGTTTGGGAGGTGTTTTCAGAAGTTACTACTCCTTGTCAGAATTTACAAGGTTACCTCGTTCAATCTCCTTACCTTCCCCCTCCTCCCCTCACACTTTTGAGATATATTTAAAATTTTTATTAATATTTTTAGAAGTACAACTGCACGGGGGAAGTGAGCTGGCTTATACAATTCTTTAAATTCAAAATGCATGTAAATATTTGGTACCAGAGTGGTTTCCAAACCTTCTCTTCACTAGAGTCATCTGAAAAGCTTGAATATGGAGAGATTTCTGGGTCCCATCTCTCTTACTGGGTCAGAATCTCCAAGTCCGAAGTCTGGATATGTCTTTGGAGAGCAAGCCCTGTATGGTGTGGGGTTCTGAGTGGTAGGCATCCCTGCTTCGGGGCCAGCACAGTTGAATTCATTCAAATAATCAGTGTTTTCATCCTTTTAATCAAAGAATACAAAAAAGCTGGGAACCAAAATGCAGCTGAAATGATGCTTCACAGTAGTAGTTTTCAAAAAAATGTTTAAATTAGAATTCTTTGTTTGAAGAAATGTTAGCTTGGTCTTTAAGCTGTGAGAACAAGATAAGCTGGAATTCCTCCAGCTGCAGGTGGTGTGGGAGGAAGAGGTAACTGAGATTAGCTGCATTCTGGGACTGGGAGGAACTCCGCGGCTCTTACGGGAGCATTTACAAATCTGTGTTTCGCTGGGTTCTTTGCGTCTGCCTTGCTCACTGGACATTTCCCAGTAAGTTTTGGCTGTGCCGCGTCTTCCTTGAAGTACACAGGCTTCTCCCTGGTTGCGGTGCCCGGGCTCCAGAGGACGTGGGCTCAGCAGTTGCAGCATGAGGCCTTAGTGGCCCCCCCCCCCACCTCAACCATAAGCACCTGGGATTTTTAGCTCTCAAACCAAGGACTGAACTCTTAGCCACTGGACCACTAGGGGGAGTTCCCCAGTTTCTGTTAATATTCTCATCATTCTTGCTGTCAGGAATTAGAAGCCCAGAAATCAGGAGGCTGCTTCTTAGGGACCCCTACAGCTTCTACCTTCTCTCCTTCTTTGTTCCTTGGGATATAAAGAAACTCTATACATGTCTGTGACACTCTATACATGGTCTTTATTCCCAGGCAGCATGCCACAGCTTGGAGTTTTACCTGTTGATCTTTCTCTGTGAAAGAAACTGGATAAGCTAGAAAGCAAGTTGATGGTTCAAACTAAGCAGTAGCCCCTAGATCCCTCTCTGTGGGCATCTCCCTCCCCAAATGAGCTTCTGAATGTCTTTTCTTCAAGTAAACTCTCAGAGGGCCCAATCCTACCAGTTCTCAGATATTTATAGTCCCTTCACTTCTCCCATTAAAAGGCTCCACTCCCTAACACCTTGATGATTTTATTTTAGAGACTGGGATGAGTGGTTTGACAGAACTTCGTGCATCCTCCCCTCCTCCCTGGGCTATTATTTTATCTACTTTATCAGCAATCATTATCCACACTGCTCTGCTCTGGGCTCATCTTGGTGTTCTCCATCACTGTCCTATGGAAGTCCTTACTGATCACCCAGAGGAGGTGGGAGCGAGGAGGAGGGGCTTGGATTTTATGGCAGCTGCTCAGCTCTGATAGTGACCAAAGTCACATGTCAGACTAGACAAGTCACTCAACTGCTCTGGGACTGAGAATTCATCTGTAAAATGGGTCTAATTAGGTCATGCCTAGGGCTCCTTTAAGAAAATCTTAAGACTTGATCTATGATTTTTTTCTTTTCTTAATATTTTATCAGTGGTAAGAGCATCTTTTTCCCCCTTTCAGTCAGTACACTAGCTGTCCCTGCCCTTCACTCCTCCTGCCCTAAGACTCATTCACAGTTTTATCACCTTATATTAGACAACAGTAAGAGCATCCAGTGTTCCCCATTCCCTCCCCCACAGAGACAAAATGTCTTCCCTTTAAAAGCCTATTCCTTTACCATGAAGTTCAAGGTATCCATCTGTTTATCAAACCAACTCAGCAGCTTAAAATACTTCATCATCCTTATGGATTTTATGGATCAAGTATTTGGAAAGAATACAGGGGGATAGTTTATCTCTAAATCTGGGGCCTCAGCTTAAGACAACTCAGAAGCTAGAAGCAGTGGTCCTGGGAGCTGATGTTGGCTGCTTGCTGGGACATGTCCTGAGACTTGCATCCCCATAAGGGCTTCTTCAGTTGGACTATGCTCTCTCACAGCAGAGTGGCTTCCCACTTTTTATGTTGCAGACCAGAGCACCAAAGGCCACTTAAAATAGTTGTGCATTGTGTAGCCTTTGACACTCTAGCCTGAATTATAGCATTACTTCCACTGTGCCCTACTGGTCTGTCTGTCACATGCTCTTCCACATTCCATGGAAAGGTACAGACTCCACCTCTCAGTGGAAGTGGCGTCAACGAATTTGTGGACAAGTTGGTTTTTTCAGGCAAGGTTTTACTGGGGCCTCTGCTGCAAGCAGAGGGGAGCAAGTTTGTTTGCTTGTTTGCTCCCAGAGGAGGGGCGGAGCTTGTTCCCAACGTGGGTTGAGGGTAGAGGTATGTCAAGGGGTTGGGCTGGAGGGGTGGCCTGGGTGGTTTGCCCACCCCTTAGGTTGCGGTGTGTGCAGGCTCTTCAAAAGTGGCATTTTGGATTTTTGGTCTCTTTGTATCCTTTGTCCAGAATTGGCCCCAACTGCACATAACATGCATTTATTTTAGCCCCATACAGTTTCTTTGTATTTTGTTGCTTAAAGAGAGGTGTGTCCAGGTGCAAGCATTGCAGCCCTTTGGCAAAGGGTTCCAGGTCCCAGTCTGTCTCATTCCCCTGAGAGACTCTACACCATTATTCTTTTTTTTTATAATCTATACAATGCATTATTAGGAAAATTTAGAGAATTTAACACGTAATAAAACAGCATCCCAAATCAGTAAGAATAGACTTCAACAAATAGTTTTTGGACTTTTGAATAAAAGTAGCTCTGTACCTTTCACTCCTCACAGAAATTAACTCCAGATGGAGATCTGGATGCATACATAATCAACTTAGAAGAAAATACAGAATATGCTCTATCTATATTTTGAAATAAGTCATAAAAATATTTATCAATTTAACTATATATAAATATAAAAAAGTGTCTGTTTAAAAAAAGACACCAAAAGTAAACTAAAGACAAGTGACCAACTGGGAGAAGATACTGAAATGGATGTAAAAGACTGATATCTATCCAAACTATATGAAAAACTCCTCCAACTAATCCATGAGATAAAAAGACAAATCATTCACAGAAAAATGAGCAGTGTTGGCAAAAGGCAATTCACATGTCTAAAGTAAATACATGAAAAGATGTCCATCATTACTAGCGTCAAGTTTTTCCTAAATATAAACAATAAAGATGACAATTTTCACATATTAGATTAATTTTAAAATTTAATCAAAAATCAAATGTCCTTAATTATATGGAGAGCAGATACTCATTCACTGCTGAGAAGGAGAAACTTTAAACTGCCAACAGCCATTTTGGAAGTCAAATGAAGTAATCTCTTTAAAGCTGCCTAACTCTGGCCCAGCAAGTTAAAGCTTAAGCGTGCAATAGAGAAATCGTTATATGCATACAGTCATACAGGATGACACTCTTTTACAATTGTTTGAAAACAAAACAAAACAAAAAGAAACTACCGTAGTATCCATTATAGGCTAAATAGATTGTGGAACACTATACAAAAGTCAATAGTCTACACCCTTATTTGTAAGGGGTAAGGGGCCAAAGGTCTCTTCTTCTGAAACTTCCTCCTGCTGGACAGGGGGCTCAGACCCTAGCCTATCCTAGAGGTGTAGAAGTCCCTTGCTGACTGTTCCAAGGACCTGTAGGGACCTGGGCCACTTTCTGCTGAAGGGGCTCAATTCCTTGAGCCATCACGAGCCTTGCTTCAAACTATTGGAGCCAAACAAGGACTAAAAAGGAGAAGAACAAGGGCCATTAAAGGGCCTAGAAAGGGAAAGAACAAGGTTAAATTTGGGCTTCCCTAACTGTTGACCAGACCAGGAAAGCAGTATTGCCCCTGCCCAAATTATGAAGCCACTCTGTCTTGTTCTGCCTAGAAGTCAATCAAGGGCCAGAAGATTGTCAAGAACCACATCAGCCAAGGCAATGAGAGGTCCCAAGTTCCAGTAAGGCTTCAAATAGGAACCAACCCACTACATCATTTTCCTTATCTGTTGATGGTGCTTTTTTTTTTTTTTTAAATCAGCCAAGACTTTACTGGGGCCCCTGCTGCAGCAGGGGGCAGTGAGAACAAACAAGAGTTTCCCTCCAGTGCTTGTCTTTTGAATAGGTATATCAGATCTTCCACTGGCTCACAGGTATATAATGTTCTTCTATAGCAACCTGTGGGGTTTCTGGAGATAAAATCTTTATCTGGACAAATGTACCCAACTGGATATCCCTTGAAGTTTGACAGCAGTCAGATCAGATCAGCCGCTCAGTTGTGTTCGACTCTTTGGGACCCCATGAATCACAGCATGCGAGGCCTTCCTGTCCACCACCAACTCCCGGAGTTCACTCAGACTCAGGTCCATCAAGTCAGTGATGCCATCCAGCCATCTCATCCTCTGTCGTCCCCTTCTCCTCCTGCCCCCAATCCCTCCTAGCATCAGAGTCTTTTCCAATGAGTCAACTCTTCGCATGAGGTGGCCAAAGTACTGGAGTTTCAGCTTTAGCATCATTC
>NW_011494831.1:765728-779096 GCF_000754665.1 Bison bison bison
GCATCATTCCTTCCAAAGAAATCCCAGGGCTGATCTTCAGAATGGACTGGTTGGATCACCTTGCAGTCCAAGGGACTCTCAAGAGTCTTCTCCAACACCACAGTTCAAAAGTATCAATTCTTCGGTGCTCAGCCTTCTTCACAGTCCAACTCTCACATCCATACATGACCACAGGAAAAACCATAGCCTTGACTAGATGGACCTTTGTTGGCAAAGTAATGTCTCTGCTTTTGAATATGCTATCTAGGTTGGTAATAACTTTCCTTCCAAGGAGTAAGCGCCTTTTAATTTCATGGCTGCATTCACCATCTGTAGTGATTTTGGAGCCCAGAAAAATAAAGTCTTACACTGTTTCCACTGTTTCCCCAATCTATTTCCCATGAAGTGATGCAGTAGGGAAGTGGTTAAAATTACTTTATACATATCCTTCCATTTTGGTAATAGTTGGTCTTTGGAGGATCCTCTTTCCAGGTTTTAAGAAGAACTTGATCCCAGGGCTTTATCTATGCAGGAACTTCTCCTTCCTCTGTAGTTCTAGTGGGAGCCAGCAGTGAATATGTCCTAGATTAATAATATATCTCAGGGCCTGGTTCATGTCCTTATCCAGTAGAATGTCACTAGTAAGTAAAGGCCTCCCATAGGTCATTTCAAATGGAATGGGCTAAGTCTTAGATCACTCTTGGGGGCTGTATGGACCCTGAAAAGTACAATAGGAAGCACGTTGGTCCAGGGTTCATAAGTTTCTTGGCAGAACTTTGCTAAGGTTTTCTTTAAAGAATGGTTCATCTTCTCTACCTTCCCTAAAGACTGGGGGTGTGTAGCTTGTAGGCTATCCCTAGGGGCATTATGAGCCCCTCTGTGATTTGGGGTATAAAAGAGGACCTGTTATCACTCTAGAAGAACCTTGGAAGTCAAGACCGAGGAATTTTTTCTTTTAAAAGGGATTTACAGATGTCCATAGCCTTTTCATATCGGGTGGGGAAGGCTTCAACCCATCCTGTGAAAGTATCAGCAAACACTTAAAGATACTACTATCTTGATCATGGGGACATTTGGGTGAAATCTAACTGCCAGTCCTCGCCTGGATATGTCCCTCAGTATTGGATTGGCCTGAGGAGCAAAGGGTGAATTGAATGGGTCTGTGGGTTATTGTGGGCACATAGGTTGCAGGCAGGCATTACATTTTTTTTTTTTTGTCTGTTTTAAGCTTCCTCCCTAAAAAAGCCTTTTGCATCAAGTCCCATAGTGCATTCCTCTCATAGTGGGTGGCATCCTGTAAGCTCTTAGTGAGTTTCCATTGTTGGGCCTCCAGGATTTTTTTTAATACCAGCCTGTGCTTCCTTCTCATAGCCCCATTTCAGATCATTCTCTTGCTCATGTGGGGACTACTAGGGGAGGCTCGGGGGGTGGGGTAGGGTGGGGCGATCACTGGAGCCATAACTTGTTCAGGTTCCTGCAGTTGAGCTGCATTTTTTGCAGTTGGATCAGCTTTGGTCTTCCCTTTCCTCACAAAGATTCCTCCCTCTGATGGCCCCAACAGTGGATTACTGCTACCTGGGTTGGAAGCTGCACTGCTTCTAAAAGAGCCAGAATCAAATCTTTATGTTTTATGGGGGAATTCTTAGCAGTTTAAATTCCCCCATTTTTCCTCTTTCCAAAAGTTTCCTCTTTCCAAAAGGCAGCATGAGTATGTAGCACATGGAATTCATATTTAGGGATTTTATTCACTGACTGATTTTATTCCCTGACTTACATTTAGAGTCAGTGAAAATGTTTAATTTCTTATATTTCCCTAAGTGTGAAGCTCTCATTAATGCAACTAGTTCAGCTTTCTGGCTGATGTCTGGAGTGGCAGGGCCTTGGATTCTATGACTTCATTTGGCCTAACTATGGCATACCCTGACTTTCAGGTTCCCATTTCTACAAAACTGTTCCCATCAGTAAAACAGTCGACTCCAGGACTGTCAAGAGGCTCAGCTAGAAGATCAGACCTACTGGAGTAAGTTTATTCTATGGTCTCTATACACTGATGAACCAAGTCTCCACTCTCGATTGCTAGAACCAGAGTTGCCGGGTTCAGGGTTTGGCATACCTTTAATGTCAGAGATGTCCATTAAGAGGGACTGGTATCTTGTTGTTGTTTTAATATTTATTATTTTTGATTGTGCTGCGTCTTTTTGCTTCTTGCTGGTTTTCTGTGGTTGCGGCAGGCAGGGACTACTCTTCGTTGCAGCGTGCAGGCTTCTCCTTGTGGTGGCTTCTCTCTTTGCAGAGCGTGGGTTCTGGGGTGTATGGGCTCAGTAGTTGTGGTGCATGGACTTAGTTGCCCTGCAGTATGTGGAATCTTCCCAGACCAAGGATCAAATCTGTGTTCCCAGCATTGGTAGGCAGATTCTTAACCACTGGATCTCAAGGGAAGTCTGGGCCTGATATCTTGTTAACCTTCCTCCAGTCAACCAATGATGTCCTTTGACTTCCAGCACACATCGTACCTGATGAGGTGTTAACATATCTAATTGTTGTCCCAGGGTGAGCTTGGAAACCTCATTAACCGACAGGGCTATGACAGCTGCTGCCTGCAGACAGCTTGGCCATCCCAGGGCCACTGAGTGCAGTTGTTTTGAAAAGTAGACCACTGGTCTCTGATACAGTCCCAGCTTTGGGATCAGGACTCCTAGTACTATCCCTGAGCTCTTGTGAACATGTAGGGTAAAGGGCTTGTCCAAAGTTGGAAGTCCCAGTGCTCTGCTCAACTCAGTGTTTAGAGTATGAAAGTCCTGCTGGTGGTCCTTATTACATTCAAGGAGTTCCCTTTCTCCTCCCTTAAGAGTCTCATAGAGGGGTTTGCTCTAAGGCTATAATTTGAAATCCAGATATGACAGAACTTGGGTTTCACTGGTGGCTCAATAGTAAAGAATCTGCCTGCCAATGCAGGAGATGAGAGTTTGATCCCTAGAAGATCCCCTGGAGAAGGAAATGGCAACCCACTCCAGTATTCTTGCCTGGAAAACATGGACAGAGGAGCCTGGCGGGCTACAGTCCGTGGGGTCACAAAAGAAGCCACAGGACTTAGCGACTAAACAACAACAACAAAACAGAACCCAACCTTCCTGAGAAAGCCTTAGAGTTGTCTCTCTATGGTTGGAGATGATAATGCACTAGTTGCTATTTCCCTATCTATGGCCAGGGGTCATGCCCCTGGGCTCAAAACAAATCCTAAATATTGAAGCTGTCACTGTGAGATCCAAGCCCTAGTTATATCTCCTTTTTGCCAGAAAATTTAAGACCCTAATAATGTTTTGATCAGAATCTTGTTTGGTGTCATTTCTTACAATAGACCATCAACAGATTGTAGCAGAGTTCCCTTCTCAAGGCCCAGTCCCCTCAGTTCCCTTGCCAAGAAGTTCCCTTGCCTTTCCAAGAAGATGGGAAGTCCTAAAAACCCTGTGGAAACGCTGCCTATGTAGGTTGGGTAGCCTTGAGGGTATCGGGGTCCCTCCATTCAAAGGCAAAAGGATACTGAGAGTCTGGATGTAGGGGAATAAAGAAAAATGCATCTTGGAGGTCCAAAACCGAGAAATACTAAGGATTCCCTGGCACTTGAGTGAGGCTGGTTAATGGGTTTGAAACCAATGGGTGAAAAGGGATGCCTTCCTCATGCATGGCTTGCATTATACAGGCCTATACGCCCCGCTAGGCTCTTGATGAGGCAGGATCTGGGTGTTCCAAGGGGATTGGCGGGGCCTGATGAGTCTGTGTTTTAGGACTTTGTTGAGCAGCAGTTGGATTCTCCTCAGGGCCTCAGGCTTTAAAGGACATTATCACTTCCAGGATTATTTTCCCCAGGCCTTAACCTTTTTCATTGGTGGCACACACACATTTTTTCCCTTCCAGGCAGCAAGGTATCCCAAACTTCAGGATCTACCTGTTTTCTAATTTCTTGGGGAATGACTTGGGAATATTTTGATGCCCAGCAGATGGGTCATCTGGCATTACTTGTAGATGCATTCTCTGTTTGGGTTCTTGATCTCCTTGGACTTCACTCTGTCCTTAGACTATTGTAGCTTCTGATTTATTTAGTATAACTCTTCCAAGAGGAGGAAAGGACATTCTGGCATATACAAAAAGGAGTAAGTAACAATAATGGACCGGACTCTGCAGGCAACTGCTGCTGCTGCTAAGTCGCTTCAGTCATGTCCGACTCTGTGCAACCCCATAGATGGCAGCCCACCAGGCTCCCTCATCCCTGGGATTCTCCAGGCAAGAACACTGGAGTGGGTTACCATTTCCTTCTCCAATGCATGAAAGTGAAAAGTGAAAGTGAAGTTGCTCAGTTGTGTCTGACTCTTCGCGACCATGGACTGAAGCCTACCAGGCTCCTCTGTCCATGGGATTTTCCAGGCAAGAATACTGGAGTGGGGTGCCATTGCCTTCTCCCTCTGCAGGCAAGGAGAGACATAAATCTCCTTTCTTTTGGTTGTCTATCAACTCCTGTCTCAGTACAGTCACGGTTGGAGAGGGGGCTGGCTGGCCAAGTCAGAACAGAGCAGGTGGTTCCAGTGTCTACAGAAAATTCAATTCTCCTCTCTGCCACGTTGAGGATGACTCGATGGAGTAATGAGGATGGGTCGAGTGGGATCTGGAAGTGGGCAGAGAATTGACCCCATCGGTCAGTGCAAGGGAATCTCTCATTTGAGAGAGATTTGCAAGGAATGAGGGCTGGTTGGGGTTGCCCCTCCAGCATCCCACAGAAGGGGCATTCAAGACATTCCCCCTGCCATTGCCTTCCTTTCTGACAAAAGACACACTGATTGGGTCTGGGTGGCTTCTTGGTGGTCTCTCCAGCCTTCATCTTTTTCCTGTGTAACCTCTCAGACCTTATCATAATTTACAGACTTGGGCATACACCTTTTCATTTCTTTTGATAGACAAGTAGTATTTCATCCTAGCCTGGCTTGCATGATCTTTCATAGTCCCAGTGTGGGTCATGTCCTGGAATTGCATCTCCACCCCCCTGATAAATTTAATGGGGTGTGGTTTGGGAGCCAGTATTCTTGCCTGGGAAATCCCATGGACAGAGGAGCCTGGCAGGCCACAGTCCATGGGATCACAAAGAGTTGGACATGATTGAGCATGCACGCAAAACTTACTATACCAAGAAAAATATTCTGTCAAAGAGTTGTGTTTAATTTATGTTAATACTAGTTTAACTGGGGATTGACAAAGTTGTGTCCTATAGAGCAGTTTGAGTAATGGCATTGGTTTCTGTTGTGAGAAGGAAAAGGAAAGTCTATCTGTTCTGTTAGGAAAGTACTAACTGAAGAGAAAAAGCTCTTATCTGTCAGTAACTCTGTATATTTGAATCTCTATACCATGGGAGAAGATTATTCAGAGATGGCTTTTGGGCTCTGATCACACAAGAAATAAAACAATAGTAACTAGATTCTGGCACTGATAAATCACGTTAATTCTAATAGTTAAGTATATTTATAATATCAGTAGAATTTCTTTTAAAAAAAGAAGCATACAGTGAGCCTACCAGCAAGTTCTCTTCAGGGAGAATCTTCTTTAATGTCAGGAATTTTTATTGGTTTTCATCCAGAACCTTTGAAAGTAAGCAAGGCTTTTGAGTCCTTAACATAAGGCTAAGCAGTTTGGTGGAGGAAAAAATGACAGACTTCTGTTTTCACAAAGACAACCAAATCATTTCCTTCTGGGAAAACAGACTTTATCAGATATAATATTTCTGAATTTGTTTTCCTTTCTAATTGCTTGTTAGTGTTTCTCACAAGATACACATCATGATTCACGAAGTCCCTAAGAGGTATGGCAATCTCATAACACTGTCTATGAAGATTTTCTACAGTTGAACCAACACAGAATAGAATACTAGCCTTCGTAAAGGCAGCATTGAGATTTGGAACTCAAAAAGTTTATGTGCAGCGAGGTAAAAAATATGCTGAAAATGCTTTATATTTCACCATCATGATCAAAATCTTTATCATCATAAATTCTTGAAACTGAAAAAATGAAGTCAAAGCTCAGTTAGCATTTTATAGCTGTAGAACATCATTTCTACCATTTAAAATAAGACTGCATTCCTAGCATTAGGTATGGATCAGGAAAAGAGTGTAGGTTGAACTGGATAAAAATGATTGCCAGTTAATAACTTCCTACTGTGTGGAATAAAAGAGGGGAAAGTCTGCTTCTAACTTCATGATGATTTTTTTGTAATACCATTTTAAAAAATATTTACTTCTTTTATTTTTGGCTGCCCTGGGTCTCTGCTGCTGCGCACGAGCTTTGTGTAGTCAAGGAGAGCAGGGGCTGCACTCTTAACTGCAGTGCGCGGGCTTTTTGTTGCGGTGGCTTCTGTCTGTTGTAGAGCGAGGGCTGTAGGTTGCATGGGCTCAGTAGTTGTGGCTCACAGCTTCAGAGTGCAGGCTGAGTAGTTATGGCACGTGGGCTTCGTTGCCCCGCCGCACGTGGGATCTTCCCAGACCAAGGATCAAACTAGTGTCCCCTGCATTGCAACGTGGCTTCTCAACCACTGGACCACCAGGCAAGCCCTGTAATACCATTTTTTATACTTCACGAAATTCAACATAATGTTATTAACAATTGTCTATATTTTCTCTGAAAACTATAAGACATTGATGAAAGAAACTGAACAACATATTGAAATGCATGGAAAGATAGTCTGTACTCATGAATTAGAAGAATTAATATTGTGAGAATGTCCATACCACCTGAAACAATGTACAGATTCAATGCAATATGTATCAAAATACCAATGGCATTTTTTT
Source organism: Bison bison bison (assembly GCF_000754665.1). Lineage (NCBI taxonomy): Eukaryota > Metazoa > Chordata > Mammalia > Artiodactyla > Bovidae > Bison > Bison bison. The sequence continues at coordinate 772,535 of NW_011494831.1, forward strand.
TTTTACAGAAATAGAACAATCCTAAAATTTGTGTGGAACAAAAGACCCCAAGTAGCCAAAGTAATAACGAGGAAAAAAAAAGCAAAGATGGAGGCATCACGCAGGAAATTCCTGATTTTAAACTTTGCTACAAAGTTATAGTAATAAAAACAGTATTGTTGTTGTTTTTTAGTCACCGAGTTGTGTCCAACTCTGCAACCCCATAGACTGCAGTGCATCAGGCCTCCCTACCAAAAGCCTTATGGTATTGGCATAAAAACAGACACACAGATCAGTAAACTAGAGTAGAAACCTAAGAAATAAACTCATGCATGTATATCAATTAATTATGATAAAATGAATATTGTATATATGTGTTTACATATATAATGGATAATTGCATCTTTATCCATTGATGGACACTTAGGTTGTTTCCATGTGTTGACTATTGTAAATATGCTGTGATGAACATGGCAGTGCAGATATGTTTCAGAGTTAGTGTTTTTCTTTACTTCGGATATATTCCCAGAAGTAGAATTGCTGGATTATGTGGTAGTTCTATTTTTAATATTTTTGAGGAAACTCCATACTGTTTTCTGTAGTGACTGTATGAATTTAAAATTCTACCGCTAGTACAGAAAGTGTTCCTTTTTCTCCACATTCATACCAGCATTTGTTATTGCTTATCTTTTTGATGCCTGCCATTTTAAAAGGTATGAGGTGATATCTCATTGTGGTTTTGATTTGCATTTCTTTAGTAATTAGTGATGTTGAACACTGTTTCATGCACCAGTTGACCTTTTGTAAATCCTGTTTGGAAAAATGTCTTTTCAGGCCTGTGGCCTATTTTTGGATTCAGTCCAGTTCAGTTGCTCAGTCGTGTCCGACTCTTTGCGACCCCATGAATCACAGCACACAAGGCCTCCCTGTCCATCACCAACTCCCGGAGTTCACCCAGACTCACGTCCATCAAGTCAGTGATGCCATCCAGCCATCTCATCCCTGTCGTCCCCTTCTCCTCCTGCCCCCAATTCCTCCCAGCATCAGAGTCTTTTCCAATGAGTCAATTCTTCGCATGAGGTGGCCAAAGTACTGGAGTTTCAGCTTTAGCATCATTCCTTCCAAAGAACACCCAGGGCTGATCTCCTTCAGAATGGACTGGTTGGATCACCTTGCAGTCCAAGGGACTCTCAAGAGTCTTCTCCAACACCACAGTTCAAAAGTATCAATTCTTCGGTGCTCAGCCTTCTTCACAGTCCAACTCTCACATCCATACATGACCACTGGAAAAACCATAGCCTTGACTAGATGGACCTTTGTTGGCAAAGTAGTATCTCTGCTTTTGAATATGCTATCTAGGTTGGTCATAACTTTCCTTCCAAGGAGTAAGCGTCTTTTGATTTCATGGCTGCAATTACTATCTGCAGTGATTTTGGAGCCCCCAGAAATAAAGTCTGACACTGTTTCCACTGTTTCCCCATCTATTTGCCATTAAGTGATGGGACCAAATGCCATTAGTTTTCTGAATGTTGAGCTTTAAGCCAACTTTTTCACTCTCCTTTTTCACTTTCATCAAGAGGCTTTTTAGTTCCTCTTAACTTTCTGCCATAATTTCCTTACAGGTATTTTGTTTTTTTATATTTCTGTGTTGTTTTTTTTTGGATTCGGTCTTGCTGAATTTTTCTAGGTTGTTCAGTTTGTTGGTATACAGTTGTTCATAATAACTTTGAATGTTTCTTGTTTATCTGTATGACTTTTCTCCTCTTTCATTATAATTTTATTGATTTAGATCCTCTTTTTTCCTTGACTAGTCTAGCTGAAGATTGGTCTTTTCAAAGAACTCTTTAGTTTTTGTTAATCTTTTCTATTTTCTTGTTCTTCATTTTATTTATTTCTGCTCTAATCTTTGTTTCCTTTCTTATGCTAACTTTTGGCTTGGTTTGTTGTTATTTTTCTAGTTCTTTGAGACACAGAATTGTGTTATTTGGCATATTTCTTGTATCCTAATGTAGAAGTTATTGCTATGAACTCCCCTCTTCTGCTGTATCCCATGAGTTTTAGTATGTTATTTTTCCATTTTCATTTGCCTCAAGACTCTCTCTCCTCAAAGGCTTTTTTTAAAAATTGAAGTATAGTTGATTTATAATGATCTGTTAGTTTCAGGGATTCAGCTATACATATCATACATATATGTATGTGTATACATATGTGTATGTGTGTATATATATATGTATGTATATACTTTTCAGGTTCTTTTCCCTGATAGATTATTATAATATATTGAATATAGTTTACTGTGCTATACAGTAGAACCTTGTCCCCACAGACTCTTAAAGGTATTGCTTTGTTGTCTTAACCTTCAACATTGCTGTAGATATTTAATTCCAAATCATTTGACTGTGACCTTTTTATTTTTAAATTAACTTTTATTGGAGTTATAGTTGATTTACAATATTGTATTTCTGCTGGACAGCAAAGTGAATAAGTTATATGTGAATATACATATATATATACACACACATATATCCACTCTTTTTTTTAGCTTCTTTTCCCATATAAGTCATTATAGAGTATTTACTAGAGTTCCCTGTCTACATAGAGCATTCTTACTAGTTATCTATTTTATATATAGCAGTATGTATATGTCAGTGCCAATCTCCTGATTTATCCTTTGCCTGGCTTGGTAATCATAAGTTTGTTTTCTCTTTGCATCCGTGACTCTATTTCTGTTTTGTAAATAGGTTCATTTGTACCATTTTTTAAGATCCCACATAAGTTGTGTCATGATGTCTGTCTTTGTATTACTTTATTCGGTTTGACAGTCTCTAGGTCCATCCACATTGCTTCAAATGGCATTATTTCGTTCTTTTTATGGCTAAGCAGAATTTCATTGTATATATGTACCACATCTTATTTATCCATTCCTCTGTTGATGAACATTTAGGTTGCTTCTATGTCTTGGCTAATGTAAATACTGCTACAGTGAACTTGGGGTACATGTGTCTTTTCAGATTTCAGTTTCATTCGGATATGTGCCCAGGAGTTGGATTGCTGGATCATATAGTAGCTCTATTTTTAGTTGTTTAAAGCAGCAATCCCCATCCACTTTGGCAACAGGGACTGGTTTCCTGGAAAACAGTTTTTACACAGATCAAGGTGAGGATGTTTTCAGGATGATTCAAATACATTACATTCACATTTATTACATTTACTGAAACATTCCACTTATACATGCCCTTTATTTCTATCATAATTACATTGTGATATATAATGAGATAATTTTACAACTCACCACAGCTCAGAATCAGTGGGAGCCCTGAACTTGTTTTCCTGAAACTAGATGGTCTTATCTGGGGGTGATGGGAGACAATGACACCCAAAGTATGTTGCTTATATCCAGTCTACTCCTTTATCTCATTTTGGTTGCTATCACTGCAGAGAACCCTGCTTCACAAAGGTATTTAGCTGGAAATGGAAGCAAGATTTTCAGTGATCTGTGTCAATCTCAGGATATTCTGCCTTGACTTTAATCCAGAATGTATGAAGATTTGAAGTTGATAGCTCAGTTGATAAAGAATCTTTCTGCAATGCAGGAGACTCCAGTTCGAATCCTGGGTTGGGAAGAGCCCCTGGAGAAGGGATAGGCTACCCACTCCAGTATACTTGGTCTTCCCTTGTGGCTCAGCTGGTAAAGAATCCGCCTGCAATTTGGGAGACCTGGGTTCAATCACTGGGTTGGGAAGATCTCCTGGAAAAGGGAAAGGCTACCTACTCCTGTGTTGTGGCCTGGAGAATTCCATGCACAGTCCATGGGATCACAGAGAGTCAGACACAACCGAGCGACTTTCACTTTCAAACTTACTTTTAAGGCCGCCATCATTTGTAGTCTCAAACAGTTGCTCTTCTAGCACAAAGTCAGTTCACCTGGCTTATTCACAAATGGATCTTGGATATATTCCTCCTAGTTTGGAGGTCTTGTGTGGTTGGGAAGTAATGTTCAAACACTTTTGAAATCTGACATAGGTGATCAGGTACCAGCTGGGAGAAAGAAGGCCCTGGCTCACTCTCTTTCAAAATCTGTTAATATTTGAAACATATCAAAAATCCTAATGTTCACTTGTCACCCCCATAATCCCAGTTTGGCTTTAAATGTAGTCACTTTATCTGCCAACTTATACACAGTTGTTATTCTCCCCTAAAGTGACAGATTGAGTTCATTGAGCAGGTTAAATATGCCACACAAGTAAGCAAGTTTTGTGACCTATTCTGTGCCACTGAATTATGCTGCCAGTGGTAACTGTTTTCCTAAAAGAAATCTCTGGAGTTGCTCTCATAACTCAAAGACTCTGGCCAGAGATCCACCTTTCGAAAGCCATCTCCCTCTGTGTGCTCTGTGTCCATCTCCTCATAGAGCTGCATGAACAGATGTGAGTTAAGGGCATATACTTTAATGTGGTTGATAATTTTAAATGCATCCTGCAAAATGTTAAGTTCAGGTGACATTTTTCAGCTAGCCAACATTTCTCTATGGATGACAAAAAGAATGAACAGACAGAGCCAAAACAAAAACAACACCCAGTTGTGGGTGTGACTGGTGAGGGAAGCAAGGTCTGATGCTGTAAAGAGCAATATTGCATAGGAACCTGGAATGTTAGGTCCATGAATCAAGGCAAATTGGAAGTGGTCAAACAGGAGATGGCAAGAGTGAATGTCAATGTTTTAGGAATCAGTGAACTAAAATGGACTGGGATGGGTGAATTTAACCTAGATGACCATTATATCTACTATTGTGGGCAAGAATCCCTTAGAAGAAATGGAGTAGCCATCATGGTCAACAAAAGAGTCCAAAATGCAGTACCTGGATGCAATCTCAAAAATGACAGAATGATCTCTGTTCGTTTCCAAGCAAACCATTCAATATCACAGTAATCCAAGTCTATGCCCCGACCAGTAATGCTGAAGAAGCTGAAGTTGAATGGTTCTATGAAGACCGACAAGACCTTTTAGAACTAACATCCAAAAAAGATGTCCTTTTCATTATAGGGGACTGGAATGCAAAAGTAGGAAGTCAAAAAACACCTGGAGTAACAGGCGAAGTTTGGCCTTGGAGTACAGAATGAAGCAGGGCAAAGGCTGATAGTTTTGCCAAGAGAACGCACTGGTCACAGCAAGCACTATCTTCCAACAATACAAGAGGAGACTCTACACACGGACATCACCAGATGGTCAATATCAAAATCAGATTGATTATATTCTTTGCAGCCAAAGATGAAGAAACTCTATACAGTCAACAAAAACAAGACTGGGAGCTGACTGTGGCTCAGATCATGAACTCCTTACTGCCAAATTCAGACTTAAATTTAATAAAGTAGAGAAAACCACTAGACCATTCAGATATGACCTAAATGAAATCCCTTACGATTATACAGTGGAAGTGAGAGGTAGATTTAAGGGACTAGATCTGATAGAGTGCCTGATGAGCTATGGATGAAGGTTCATGACATTGTACAGGAGACAGGGATCAAGACCTTCCCAAGAAAAAGAAATGCAAAACAGCAAAATGGCTGTCTGAAGAGGCTTTACAAATAGCTGTGAAAAGAAGAGAAGTGAAAGGCAAAGGAGAAAAGGAAAGATATACCCATTTGAATGTGGAGTTCCAGAGAATAGCAAGGAGAGATAAGAAAGCCTTCCTCAGTGATCAATGCAAAGAAATAGAGGAACACAATAGAATGGGAAAGACTAGAGATCTCCTCAAGAAAATTAGAGATCCCAAGGGAACATTTCCTGAACTATGGGCACAGTAAAGGACAGAAATGGTATGGACCTAACAAGCAGAAGATACTAAGAAGAGGTGGCAAGAATACACAGAAGAAATGTACAAAAAAGATCTTCACGACCAAGATAATCATGATGGTATGCTCACTCACCTAGAGCCAGACATCCTGGAATGTGAAGTCAAGTGACTGTAGGAAGCATCACTATGAACAAAGCTAGTGGAGGTGATGGAATTCCAGTTGATCTATTTCAAATCCTGAAAGATGATGCTGTGAAAGTGCTGCACTCAATATGCCAGCAAATTTGAAAATCTCAGCAGTGGCCACAGAACTGGAATCAGTTTTCATTCCAGTCCCAAAGAAAGGCAATGCCAAAGAATGTTCAAACTACCGCACAGTTGCACTCATCTCACACGCTAGCAAAGTCAAGCTCAAAATTCTCCAAGCCAGAATTCAACAACATGTGAACCGTGAGTTTCCAGATGTTCAAGCTGGTTTTAGAAAAGGCAGAGGAACCAGAAATCAAATTGCCAACATCTGCTGGATGATCACAAAGGCAAGAGAGTTCCAGAAAAATATCTATTTCTGCTTTATTGACTATGCCAAAGCCTTTGACTGTGTGGATCACAATAAACTGTGGGAAATTCTGAAAGTGATGGGAATACCAGACCACCTGACCTGCCTCTTGAGAAACCTGTATTCAGGTTAGGAAGCAACAGTTAGAACTAGACATGGAACAACAGACTGGTTCCAAATAGGAAAAGGAGTACGTCAAGGCTCTATATTGTCACCCTGCTTATTTAACTTAT
>NW_011494831.1:779196-784420 GCF_000754665.1 Bison bison bison
TTAACTTATATGCAGAGTACATCATGAGAAATACTGGACTGGAAGAAGCACAAGCTGGAATCAAGATTGTCAGGAGAAATATCAATAACCTCAGATATGCAGATGACATCACCCTTATGGCAGAAAGTGAAGAAGAACTAAGGAGTCTCTTGATGAAAGTGAAAGAGGAGAGTGAAAAAGTTGGCTTAAAGCTCAACATTCAGAAAACTAAGATCATGGCATCCAGTCCTATCACATCATGGCAAATGATGGAGAAACAGTGGGAACAGTGTCAGACTTTATTTTTTGGGGCTCCAAAATCACTGCAGATGGTGATTGCAGCCATGAAATTAAAAGACGCTTAGTCCTTGGAAGGAAAATTATGACCAACCTAGACAGCATATTGAAAAGCAGAGACATTACTTTGCCAACAAAGGTCCATCTAGTCAAGGCTATGGTTTTTCCAGTGGTCATGTATGGATGTGAGAGTTGGACTGTGAAGAAAGCTGAGTGCCAAAGAATTGATGCTTTTGAACTGTGGTGTTGGAGAAGACTCTTGAGAGTCCCTTGGACTGCAAGGAGACCCAACCAGTCCGTTCTGAAGGAGATCAGTCCTGGGATTTCTTTGGAAAGAATGATGCTAAAGCTGAAACTCCAGTACTTTGGCCACCTCATGCGAAGAGTTGACTCATTGGAAAAGACTCTGATGCTGGGAGGGATTGGGGGCAGGAGGAGAAGGGGACAACAGAGGATGAGATGGCTGGATGGCATCACTGACTCGATGGACGTGAGTCTGAGTGAACTCTGGGAGCTGGTGATGGACAAGGAGGCCTGGTGTGCTGCGATTCATGGGGTCACAAAGAGTCGGACACGACTGAGTGACTGAACTGAACAGTTGTTGATATTTTTTTGTAATGTCATTAGGGTTTTCTATATACATTATCAGGTTGTCTGTAAACAGAGACAGTTTTACTTCCTTGTTTCTGATTTGGATGCCATTTATGTCTTTTTCTTGACTAAGTGATCTGACTATGACTTCTAATAGTTTGTTCAAAAAAAAAAAAAAAATTAGCGGGCAATCTCATCTTGTTCCTGATCTTAGAGAAAAAGCTTTCAGCTTTTCATTATTGAGTATGATGTTAGCTGTGGGTTTGTCTTATACAGCTTTTATTATGTTGAAGTATATTCCAGCTGTACCCACTTTGTTGAGTTTTTTTAATCATAAATAGATGTTGAATTATTATGTCAAATGTTTTCTATGCATCTATTGAAGTGATTATGATTTGTATCCTTCATTTTGTTAATGTGGTGTATCGCACTGATTTGTAGATATAAAACAAGGTCTTGCATTCCTGCAATAAATCCCACTAGATTTGGGTGGATGATCCTTTTAAAGTATTGGTGATTCAGGTTTGCTAATATCTTGTTGAGGATTTTTGCATTTCTGTTCATCAGGAATGTTGGCCTGTTTGCTCTTTCCAGAGTGTCCTTGTCTACTTTTGGTATCAGGGTAATGCTGACCTCATAAAATGTTTCCTCTTCGATATTTTGAAAGAGTTTGGGAAGGATTGGTATTAATTCTTCTTCAAATATTTGGTTAAGTTCACCATTGAAGCCAACTGATCCTGCACTTTTGTTTGTTGGGAAGTTTCTTTTTTTTAATTAGGAAAAAAAAAATATTTGGCCACATCGGGTCTTAGTTGCAGCATACGGGGTCTTCTTTTTGTCATGCGGGGTCTTTTGTGGCAGCACATAGATTCTAGTTACGGCACATGGGCTTCGGTAGTTACAACAGACAGGTTCTCTAGTTGTGGCACATGGGCTCCAGAGCGTAGGACTCAGTAGTTGCAGTGCACAGGCTTAGTTGCTCCACAGCATAGGGGATCTTAGTTCCCTGACCAGGGATTGAACCTGTGTCTCCTGCATTGCAAGGTGGATTCTTAATGACTGGACCATCAGAGAAGTCCCTGTTGGGAAGTTTTTGATTGCTGGTGAAGTTTCATTACTAGTAATCAGTATATTCAGATTTTCTGTTTCTTCATAACTCTGTCTTGGTAGGTTGTTTATTTCTAACAGTTTATCCATTTCTTCTAAGTTGTCCAATTTGTTGGCATATAAATGTCCATAGTAGTCTTGCAATCCTTTGTATTTCTGTAGCATCAATTGCAGTTTCTCTTTCATTTCTGATTCTGAATCCTTTCTATTTTTCTCTTGGTGAGTCACCTAAATATTTGTCAGTTTTTTTATCTTTAAAAAAATACAGCTCTTAGTTTCCTTGATTTTTTTCTGTTGTCTTCTAGTCTCTATTTCATTATCTGATCTACATTATTTCCTTCCTTCTACTGACTTTGAGCTTCATTTGTTCATTTTTAGCTTCTTGAGGTGTCAAATTAAGTTGTTTATTTGAGACCTATTTTATTTTTTCATTTAGGCAATTATCACTATGAGTTTCCTCTTAGAACTGCTTTTACTGCATCCATTAAATTTTGGTATGTTGCACTTCTGTTTTTATTTCTTTCAAGGTTTTATTTTTCTTTTTGTTCTTTTACCCATTTGTTGTTTGGTAGCATGTTTTATCTCTGCATATTTGTGATTTTTTTAGTTTTCTTCTTATAAGTGATATTTAGCTGCATACCATTGTGATTGAAAAAGATGCTTGATATGATTTCAGTCTTCTAAATTTAATAAGATTTGTTTTAGAGCCTACATTACTTTGCCAACAAATGTCTGTCTAGTCAAAGCTATGGTTTTTCCAATCATCATGTATGGATGTGAGCGTTGGACTATAAATAAAGCTGAGAGCTGAAGAGTTGATGCTTTTGAACTGTGGTGTTGAAGAAAACTCTTGAGAGTCCCTTGGACTGCAAGGAGATCCAACCAGTCAATCCTAAAGGAAATCAGTCCTGAATATTCGTTGGAAGGACTGATGCTGAAGCTAAAACTCCAATACTTCGGCCACCTGATGTGAAGAACTGACTCATTGGAAAAGATCCTGATGCTGGGAAGATTGAAGGCAGGAGGAGAAGGGGACGACAGAGGATGAGATGGTCGGATGGCATTACCAACTCAGTGGACATGAATTTGAGCAAGCTCCAGAAGTTGGTGATGGACAGGGAAACCTGGCCTGCTGCCATGGGGTTGCAAAGAGTTGGACAGAACTGAGGGACTGAACTGACTGACTACCTCAGGTGGTTTTGTTGCTGCTTCTCCTTTGATTAGCAACTGTTCTGCCCTTTGGAACTCAGAGAAAGTCATGGAGTCCAGAGTCCTGCTACAAGGAATAGGGAATCGAAGGCCTCCATGCCCAGGAGTCCCACAGGGCCCTGCTCAGCATCAAACCTACATGGCAGGGACTAAAACCCAGCCAAAACCCGGTTTGGAACTTGAACCCACATAGCTGGGACTCAAACCCAGCCCAAAGGCACAGTTTTCTAGCTGAGATCACAGACCTGGTTTCAGGACCAAATGAAGCTGAGGTTTTTGATGTCTCATTGCAGAAAGAATTCAGTAAAAGACAAAGTGATAGGTAAAAATGTGAATTTATTCAGAGAGAAACATACTCCACATACAGAGAGTGGGCCATCACAGAGAGCAAGTGTAGTCTCAAAATGTGGTGTGGTTAGCTTTTAAGGGCTGGGTAATTTCATAGGCTAATGCGTGAGAGGATTATTCTAACTATTTTGGGGGAAGAGATGGAGATTTTCAGGTCTAGTCAGTTGATTTGTCTTGGACCCATTTGATTCTAATCAGTTTGTGTTGTGTCCTCGGGCTGTCTCATTCTTTCAAAGATTGTGCCCTGCCCCCTTACCCTTGTTTCAGTATTTGTCTTTCTCTTTCTGATGTTCATCATTTAGTATAATAATCTCTAGTTGTATCTATATCACTGCAAATGGCATCAAATGGTTTTTTTTTTTTTTTTTAATGGCTGAATATTCTTCCCTGGTGGCTCAGAGGGTAAAGCATCTGCTTGTGATGCAGAAGACCCAGGTTTGATCCCAGGGTTGGGAAGATCCCCTGGAGAAGGAAATGGCAACCCACTCCAGTATTCTTGCCTGGAGAATCCCATGGACAGAGGAGCCTGATGGGCTACAGTCCATGGGGTCACAAAGAGTAGGACACAACTGAGCGACTACACTTCCACTTAGTATTCCATTGTATATATGTACAGGAAAGTCTGGTATGCTGCAGGCCATGGAGTTGCAAAGAGTTAGACATGACTGAGTAACTGAACAATGATATGTACCACATCTTCTTCATCCATTCACCTGTTGATGAACATTTAGGTTCTTTCCATGTCTTGGCTTTTGCAAATAGTGCTTCTGTGAACATAAGGATGCATGTGTTTTTTGAATTATGGTTTTCTCTGGATGAATGTCCGGGAGTGGGATTGCTGGATGGTATGGTAGCTCCAATTTGCCTTGATTCATGGACCTGACATTCCAGGTTCCTATGCAATATTGCTTTCAACAGCATCGGACCTTGCTTCTATAACCAGTCACATCCACAGCTGGGTATTCTTTTTGCTTTGGCTCCATCCCTTCATTTTTTCTGGAGTTATTTTTCCACTGATCTCCAGTAGCATATTGGGTACCTACTGACCTGGGGAGTTTCTCTTTCAGTATCCTATCATTTTGCCTTTTCATACTGTTCATGGGGTTCTCAAGGCAAGAATACTGAAGTGGTTTGCCATTCCCTTCTCCAGTGGACCACATTCTGTCAGATCTCTCCACCATGACCCGCCCATCTTGGGTTGCCCCACGAGCATGGCTTAGTTTCATTGAGTTAGACAAGGCTGTGGTCCTGGCGTGATTAGATTGATTAGTTTTCTATGAGTATGGTTTCAGTGTGTTTGCCCTCTGATGCCCTCTTGCAATACCTACCGTCTTACTCGGGTTTCTCTTACCTTGGGCGTGGGGTATCTCTTCACGGCTGCTCCAGCAAAGTGCAGCCATTGCTCTTTACCTTGGATGAGGGGTATCTCCTCACCGCCACCCTTCCTGACCTTCAACGTGGGATAGCTCCTCTACACCCATGGTGACTGCAGCCTTGAAATTAAAAGACACTTACTCCTTGGAAGGAAAGTTATTACCAACCTAGATAGCATATTCAAAAGCAGAGACATTACTTTGCCAACAAAGGTTTGTCTAGTCAAGGCTATGGTTTTTCCTGTGGTCTTGTATGGATGTGAGAGTTAGACTGTGAAGAAGGCTGAGCGCTGAAGAATTGATGCTTTTGAACTGTGGTG
>NW_011494831.1:784577-830059 GCF_000754665.1 Bison bison bison
ACAGCTCCAGGAGTTGGACAGGGACAGGGAGGCCTGGCGTGCTGCAATTCATGGGGTTGCAAAGAGTCGGACATGACTGAGCGACTGATCTGATCTGATCGTATGGTAGCTCCATTTTAGTTTTCTGAGGAGCCTCCGTAGTGGCTGCACCTATTTACATCGCTATCCACAGTGTAAGAGGGTTCTCTTTTCGCCACACTCTCTCCAGCATTTGTTATTTGTAAAGTTTTTAATGATGGGCATTCTGACTGTCATGAAGTGGTTCTCATTGTAGTTTTGATTTGCAATTTTAAATAATTAGTGATGTTGAGCATCTTTTCATGTGCCTGTTGACAATCTGTATGTCTTCTTTGGAGAAATGTCTATTGGTCTTCTGCCCATTTTTTGATTAAGCTGTTTTTTTTGTTGTTGTTGTATGAAAAATATTTTCTCCTATTCTGTAGACTGTCTTTTTGTTTTGTTTATGGTTTCCTTTGCTGTGCAAAAGCTTGTAAATTTGATTAGGTCCAATTAGTTTATTTATTTATTTATTAGTCCAGCCTCAGGAGACTGACCTAAGAAACCACTGGTATGATTTATCTTAGGGAATATTTTGCCTATGCTCTCTTCTAAACTTTTATGGTGTCATGTCTTATGTTTAAGTCTTTAAGCGGTTTTGAGTTTATTTTTATGTATGGTGTGAGTGTATGTTCTAACCTCATCGATTACATGCAGCTATCCAACTTTCCCAGAACCTCTTGCTGAAGAGCCTTTTTCCCATTTTATATTCTTGCCTCCTTTGTCAAAGATTAACTTACTGTAGATGTGTGGGGTTATTTCTGGGCTCTTTGTCTTCATGCTATTACCACACTCTATTGTCTGAAATTTGGGAGAGTTATGTTTTTTTCCCCCAGCATTGCTTTGGCAATTCTGGATCTTTTAGGGTTCCATGTAAAATTTCGGATTATTTGTTCTAGTTCCGTGAAAAACATTATGGGTAATCAATAGGGATTGCATTAAATCTGTTGATTGCTTTGCGTAGCATTGCCATTTTAACAATACGAATTATTCCAAGGGCATGAGATATCTTTCCATTTCTTTGAATCCTCTTTAATTTCCTTTTTTAATGCTTTATATTTCTCAGCATATGTTTTTCACTGCTTTGGTCAGATTTAATCCTAGGGGTCTTCTTGTTTGCTTGCTTGTGACTTTATTTTTGCTTATGGCCGTGTCTGGTCCTCATCGCTGTGCGTGGGCTTTCTATGCACGGGCTTGTCATTGCAGTGGCTTCTCTTGTTGTGGAGCATGGGCTCTAGGGTTCCCAGGCTTCAGTAGTTGTGGTGTGTGGGCTCCATAGTTGCTACTCGAGGACTTTAGAACATGGGCTCAGGAGCTGTGGCTTTGTTGCCCTGTGACACGTGGGGTCTTCCTGGACCAGAGGTCACACCCATGTCCCCTGCATTGGCAGGTAGATTCTTAACCACTGGACCACCAGGGAAGTCCAAGATGACACTTAATTTTAAAAGAGAAAACTGAAGTGTAGTTTGTACAGCAGCAATGACAATGACCTGATAATAATGTGGAGCAAGGCCCTGTGGGCCTCCTGGACATGGAGGCCTTTTTGTCCCCCATTTCTTATAAGCAAGACTCCAGCCTCCAAGACCTTCTTGTGAATTCAATTCAAACAGTTGCTAATCAAGGGAGGAGTAGCCACAAAACTGCCAGAGGCAAGATTAAAGGGATCAGAGAAACTCAGAGACCCCCACCACCTAAAACCCTAGTGAAGTGAAGTCACTCAGTCGTGTCTGACTCTTTGCAACCCCATGGACTGTAGCCTACCAGGCTCCTCTGTCCATGGGATTTTCCAGGCAAGAGTACTGGAGTGGGTTGCCATTTCCTTCTCCAAAACCTAAAACCCTACACACACCCTAATCTTGTTAGCAAACCCACCCACCCTATTGAAATTTTGCAGAAGAAAGAAGAATGCAAGACTGTTACTTCTTTGATCCTTATCACATACCCCTGCCTAACTATATGTTAACTGTCGTTCAGTTGGACTCTTTGCAACCCCAAGGGCCACAGCACACCAGGCCTCCCTGTCCCTCACCATCTCTTGGGAGTTTGCCAAGTTCATGTCCATTGCATTGATGCCTTGTTGTGGCGAAGGGGCTTGCATAACTCAATGAAGCTCTGAGCCATGCTGTGCAGGGCCACCCAAGACAAACGGGTCATAGCAGAGAGTTCTGACAAAACCTGATCCTCTGGAGGAGGGAATGTCAAACCACCCCAGTACACTTGCCATAAGATCCTCATGACCTGTATAAAATGCCTGACTATATAGCCTCTCTCTATTCCAGGGATTGGAAGTGGGGGTTGCACAGTTCTTGAGTTGCTAGCTACTTTGTTCTTCCTTTTCCTGGCAAAGAAAAAAAGCCACTCTTTCCTTCTTCATAACTCTGTCACCATATTTCTGTACATAGAGAGCCAAGATTTTGGCAGCAATGACATCTCCAGAGATTTTTGTCTGCATCTGCTGGGGCAGAGAGGTTGGCGGCAGCAGTAGGTACAGGTGCCATTTTAAAAGGGGCTATTTGTTGACATTTCCCTTCTAATATTTATTTAGTTGGCGTGCTGCTGCTGCTGCTGCTGCTAAGTCGCTTCAGTCGTGTCTGACTCTGTGTGACCCCATATATGGCAGCCTACCAGGCTCCCCCATCCCTGGGATTCTCCAGGCAAGATTACTGGAGTGGGGTGCCATTGCCTTCTCCACCTTAGTTGGTGTGAAGAAATGCAACCAAAAAAAAAAAAGAAATGCAACCAATTTCTGAATGTTGCTGAATTAATTTATTAGATCTAGTAGTTTATATGTGGAGTCCTTATGATTTTCTATATATAGTATCATGTCATCTGCCTATAGTGACAGTTTTACTTCTTCTCTTCCAATTTGGATACATTTTATTTCTTTTTTTTAATTAATTTTTTTTATTGAAGGATAATTGCTTTATAGAATTTTGTTGTTTTCTGTCAGACCTCAACATGAATGAGCCATAGGTATACATATACCCCCTCTCTTTTGAATCTCCCTCCCCAGCCCACCCCTCTAGGTTGATACAGAGCACCTATTTGAGTTTCCTGAAAGTGAAAGTGAATGAAAGTGAAGTCGCTTAGTCGTGTCTGACTCTTTGCAACCCCATGGACTGTAGTCTACCACACTCCTCCGTTCATGGGATTTTCCAGGCAAGGGTACTGGAGTGGGTTGCCATTTCCTTCTCCAGAGCATCTTCCAGACCCAGGGATCGAACCCAGGTCTCCCATATTGTAGGCAGACACTTTACCATCTGAGCCACCAGGGAAGTTGAGACATACAGCAAATTCCCGTTGGCTATCTGTTTTACATACAGTAATGTAAGTTTCCATGTTTCTCTCTCCATACATCTCATCCTCTCCTCCCCTCTCCCCATGGCCATAAGTCTGTTCTCTATGTTTGTTTCTCCATTGCTGCCCTGTAAATAAATTCTTGAGAACCATTTTTTTGGATTCCGTATATGTGCGTTAGAATACGATATTTATCTTTCTCTTTCTGACTCACTTCACTCTGTATAATAGGTTCTAAGTTCATCCACCTCATCAGAACTGACTCAAATGTGTTCCTTTTTAAAAAATATGGAACGCTTCATGAATTTGCATGTCATCCTTGCACAGGGGCCATGCTAATCTTCTCTGTATTGTTCCAATTTTAGTATATGTGCTGCCGAAGCAAGCACCATTTTATTTCTTTTTTATGTCTGATTGCCTTACTATTTTGAATAGAAGTGGTAATAGTGCACATCCTTTGTCCCAGATTTTAGTGGGAAGACTTTTAGCATTGAATATTATATTGGATGTGGGTTTGTCATAAATGGCTTTCATATGTTGAGATATATTCCTTCTATACCCACTTTGGTAGGAGTCTTTATCATGACTGGATGTCGAATTTTGTCGAATGCTCTTTCTGCATCTCCTAAGATGATCATGTGTTTTTGACTTTTGTTGCTGTGGTGTGTTACATTGACTGATTTGCCTATGTTGAGCCTTCCTCGTGAACTTGGGATGAATCTTACTTGGTCATGGTGTATGATTTTTTTTATGTGTTGTTGGATTTGGTTTACTAATGTTTTGTTGAGAGTTTTTGCATCTATATTCATCAAAAATATAGGCCTATACTTTTTTTACTTGGCAATATCTTTGTCTGGTTTTGGTATCAGGGTGTTGGTGGCTTCATAGAATGTCTTTGGGAGTATTCTCTCTTCTCTAATCTTTTGGACGAGTTTGAGAAGGATCAGTATAGGTTCCTCTTTGTATGTTTGGTAAAATTCACCATGAAGCTATCTGGGTCCGGACTTCTGTTTGTAGGGAGTTTTTCTTTTAAGTTATAGGTTTCATTTTTAGTTATTAGTCTATTCAAATTATCTATTTCTTCTTGTTTTAATTTTGGTGGTTTGTATGATTTTAGAAAGTTGTCTATTTCTTCTATTTTATCAAATCTGTTGGCATGTTTTGGCATACTGTCAGTTGAGATTTATCCTTTTTCATATTTTATTTTATTTATTTGATTTCTGTTTCCTTCTTGCTGAGCCTGGCCAGAGGTTTGTCAATTTTGCTTACCCTTTCAAAGAGCCAGCTCTTAGTTTTATTGATTTTTGTTTTCTATTGTTTTTTAATTTCTATTTCTTTATCTCCTCCCTGATCTTTATTAATTTTTATTTCCTTTTTCTGACTTTAGTTTTGTTTGTTCTTTTTTCTAATTCTTTTAGGTTGTATGTTAAGTTTTTTATTTTTTCTTACTTTCTGAGGAAGGCCTATATTACTATGAACTCCTAAGCTTTAATTCTAAGAACTTCTTTTGATACATCCCATAGATTTTCTATGGTTGTGTTTTCATTGTCATTTGTCTCCAGGTATTTTTTGATTTCTTTTTGATGTCCTTGTTGACCCATTGGTCTTTTAGTAGCATTTTGTTTAGGACCTATGTAATTGGGTTTTTTTCTCATTTCTTTTCCTGTGATTGATTCCTAGTTTCATGCCATTGTGGCCAGAGAAAATGTTTGAAATAATTTCTATCCTCTTACATTTTTTGAGGTTAGTTTTGTGCCCTAGTATGGGGTCAATGGCACCCCACTCCAGTACTCTTGCCTGGAAAATCCCATGGATGGAGGAGCCTGGTAGGCTGCAGTCCATGGGGTCGCGAAGAGTTGGACACGACTAAGCGACTTCACTTTCACTTGTCACTTTCATGCATTGGAGAAGGAAATGGCAACCCACTCCAGTGTTCTTGCCTGGAGAATCCCAGGGACGGGGGAGCCTGGTGGGCTGCCATCTATGAGGTCACATAGAGTCGGATGTGACTGAAGTGACTTAGCAGCAGCAGCATGGGGTCAATCCTAGGGAATATTCCATGTACACTTGAAAGAATGTGTATTATGGGTTTTTTGGGGGGGGGGCAGGGGGTGTAGTATCCTGAAAATGTCAACTAAATCAAACTGTTCTATTGTATCATTTAGGATCTGTATTGCCATATTGATTTTCTTTCTAGAAGATCTATCCAGTGGTGTGTTAAAGTCTCCTGCTATATTCCCATCAGTTTCTCCCTTTGTGTATTTAATATTTATTTTATAAGTTTGCATTCTCCCATATTAGGTACATATATGTTGATGCCAAAGAAACTTTAAAAAAAATGTATTTTCTACTTAGTATACCTTTCACAATATCCAGTGATTATAGCTTCCACTTCACCAGGCAAATCATGAAAGCTTTAACAAAAATCTTGCAAACTTCCTGAAATTATAACTGTTCCTATCACCTTCAATCATCAGACAAGGCCAGTGGAACTAATAAAAAACTTCACTCAAGCAGAAGAATTAATTACATGAGATTGAATGAATTGATAAATATGGTTATAATTTTTTATGATTTGGTCTAAAATATTACTAATTTTTAATCATTTTTTTCCCAGATACAAGGAAAATTTTTTTTAACTTAAAATAATTTAGTAAATTAAAACCTTGTAAGCAGAATTGAAACATTTTTCTTTTTCTCCCTGATTTCTCCAAAATTCAGAACTCTCAAACTAAGCCCTTTTCCTGAAGCTAAATGACTTGATATAAACTTCAGAGAACTTGCCACAGCTCATATTTAAACAGTCCTTATGAGCCACTTCAGAAAGTTTACTTGAACACCTGATGACATCATTAGCAGCATTTCAAACTGCAAAGGAAGCTTTCACTCTGACATCTAGAAATCTTAATTGACTGTCTCTTGGACCCAGAAACTGGTTTATAAGTTGCTCCAATTATGAACCTTTGTTTTTCTTTTATTTCTAGGAAAGTGCCTCTTGTTAAATACCTGACTGTTTGCACCATGGGCCTAGTTTTGGGAGCCCAGTTATTCATCACCTCCTACAGTGAGATGTAGTCCTTAGTTGTTCAGTCATGTCAGACTTTTTTACAACTCTCTGGACCACCAGGCTCCTCTGTCAGTGAGATTTTCCAGGCAAGAATACTGCAGTGTGGGAGTGTGTTGCCATTTCCTCCTCTAGAAAATGAGAGGTAACTATTTAACTAAACTGACCTATTCTCAGAACTAAAAACTGGTTCAGACAAATGGAGGGCTCTTCTAAACCATTGTTTCTTCACAGTTACCAGCTCAGCTTTTAATATGTCAAACTTTTAGAAATGTTTTAGAAGATGGAGCTATTGTGGACCTAAGTGAAAGTGAAAGTCGCTCAGTTCAGTTCAGTTGCTCAGTTGTGTCTGACTCTTTGTGACCCCATGAACCGCAGAACGCCAGGCCTCCCTGTCCATCACCAACTCCCAGAGTCCACCCAAACCCATGTCCATCGAGTCAATGATGCCATCCAAACATCTCATCCTCTGTTGTCGCCTTCTCCTCCTGCCTTCAATCTTTCCCAGCATCAGGGTCTTTTCCAATGAGTCAGCTCTTTGCATCAGGTGGCCAAAGTATTGGAGTTTCAGCTTCATCAGTCCTTCCAATGAACATCCAGGACTGATTTCCTTTAGGATGGACTGGTTGGATCTCCTTGCACTCCAAGGGACTCTCAAGAGTCTTCTCCAACACCACAGTTCAAAAGCATCAATTCTTCGGTGCTCAGCCTTCTTCACAGTCCAACTCTCACATCCATACATGACCAATGGAAAAACCATAGCCTTGACTAGACGGACCTTTGTTGACAAAGTAATGTCTCTGCTTTTTAATATGCTGTCTAGGTTGGTCATAACTTTCCTTCCAAGGAGTAAGCGTCTTTTAATTTCATGGCTGCAATCACCATCTGCAGTGATTTTGGAGCCCCAAAAAAGAAAGTCAGCCACTGTTTCCCATCCATTTGCCATGAAGTGATGGGACTGGATGCCATGATCTTTGTTTTCTGAGTGTTGAGCTTTAAGCCAACTTTTTCACTCTCCTTTTTCACTTTCATCAAGAGGCTCTTTAGTTCTTTTTCACTTTCTGCCATAAGGGTGGTGTCATCTGCATATCTGAGGTTATTGATATTCCCCCCGGCAATCTTGATTCCAGCTTGTGCTTCTTTCAGCCCAGCGTTTCTCATGATGTACTCTGCATACAAGTTAAATAAGCAGGGTGACAATATAGAGCCTTGACGTACTCCTTTTCCTATTTGGAACCAGTCTGTTGTTCCATGTCCAGTTCTAACTGTTGCTTCCTGACCTGCATATAGGTTTCTCAAGAGGCAGGTCAGGTGGTCTGGTATTCCCATCTCTTTCAGAATTTTCCACAGTTTATTGTGATCCACACAGTCAAAGGCTTTGGCATAGTCAATAAAACAGAAGTAGATGTTTTTCTGGAACTCTCTTGCCTTTGTGATCAGCCAGCAGATGTTGGCAATTTGATTTCTGGTTCCTCTGCCTTTTCTAAAACCAGCTTGAACATCTGGAAGTTCATGGTTCATGTATTGTTGAAGCCTGGCTTGGAGAATTTTAAGCATCACTTTACTAGCGTGTGAGAGTTGTGTCCAGCTCTTTGTGATCCCATAGATTGTCCATGGAATTTTCCAGGGCAGAATACTGGAGTGGGTAGCCTTTCCCTTCTCCAGGGGATCTTCCAAACCCAGGGATCAAACCCAGGTCTCTCCCACATTGTAGGTAGATTCTTTACCAGCTGAGCCACAAGGGAAGCCCGTAAGTAGGCTACCCCAAAATATGCCTCAATGGCATATTGATTATTTTGAATTAAAATTACTTAACAAACAGCCAATGCAAGAGGGCCACTCTCATCCTCCTTTCTGTCTCCTTGAAAGCAGGAAATAAATCTGCCACGTGAAAGGTACACCCCACATCTGGAAGTAGAAGGACACTCCTATTTCCAGAGATAGAAAATTCAGGCCGAGAAGCCTATATAAACAAATATTATATCTTTAAATTACTTTCCCAAGCCCAAACTCTGTTAAATGTGATCAGTTGTAATTTTGGTTACTGTAACCAAGTTTCTTTATTGATTATTTTGTAACCAGATGTTTAACCATGCCTTTTAAGCCTTGTAATTTATGGACAGTTATATTGTATTCTGATGCTGTTGCAAAAGTGCTTCATCTTCAAAACAATTCATAGGAAGACTATAGAAGCAGTTACAATAGTTCTGCATAAAAAGGATGTTTATGCAAGGATTCCAGCCCATACGGACTTAACACAAGGAGCTGTTCTGCTCTTGGGGCCTGTAAAGCAGGTATCCAGAGGTTTTTACTCCCTGATAGGTAGGGTAAATGCCCCTGCTTAGCCTTGAAGCAGCTATAGGAGACACCGTCTGTCACCTCTCTGTTTCCCATACAATTATGGGAGTAAAATCTCTGAAGAGGGAACGAGACAAGGGAACAGGGTAGGGCAAAACCATTAAGAGAATGACACAACTATTGAGAATATGACAAAAACTGGTTAAAACCAATTAGGTCCAAGATGGCAGAAGAATCGCCTTCTGTAGACCTTGAGCCTCATCATACACTCACTGTAATATGTTAGCTAAATGACACACCACAGGCACCATGACAGTTCTGAGGCTGACCACGAAAGACCAAGAGGTGAGTGGTGGCCAAATTCCTGGAAATTTCCACCCCTTCCTTCAAATAGTTGGAATAATCCTCCCTCTTATCAGCCTATGAAATTACTCACCCCATAAAAACTAACCACCCTCCACACCTTGGGGCTCCTTGCTTTCTGAAGTGGCCCACACTTACAGAGTGTGGTGTCTCCTAGGGCCGCTCTCACCTTTTGAAAGAGACTTCGCTCTGTCTATGGAATGTGTCTCTCTCTAAATATGCCTGGTTTCCCACTTAGAGCAGCCTTGCCTGCCCACTGGTATCCTTCACAAGTGTCCTGTATTAATAAGTCTACTCTTTGTCTAGAACTTTGGCTCTCACAGAATTCCTTCTGTGTTGTAACACAAAAACCCTGAGCTTTATTAAGTCCTGAGACCAGGTGTGTGATTTCAGCTGAGATTGTGGGTTCAAGTCATCTGAAGTGTGACTGTGTTCAAGTCCCAAAATGAGGTGTGTGGTTTCAATTACATCCCCAAGGGATCATCTAACTTTGATGGTAATCAAAACATAACCTGCTTGAGACCATATCCCTGAGATCTGTGTGCTCAAATGGGACCCCAGCCTGGAATGTACTCTTTTTGACCCTCTTCCTTGCAATGCAAATTTCCTGGACCAAATCCATCCCAGCCCTGAGGAACTCAATGGATCTGGAGCAGGTTATTAGCTATTTTGGCAATGAAAGGACCTAACAAGAATAAAATGGATCATCAGAGCTTTCTAAAGGAAAGAATTCAATGATAACATATTTAAGATCAATTAAAAATTAAATGGGGTAACTGGGGTTTTGTCATCCAAAATGGAGCTTGATGGCCATTGTGGATGTGTTTTCAGACATGTTCCTGCATTACTGAGAACTTGAATTTTCTGATCTGTGTCACAGTCAAGGATACCACCAGCCATTTTCAAAGCAGTATCTGCCAGCAGCTGCCAGCTGCAACCTTCTGGTCTCAAAATCTTTCCCTGAAACTGTGCAGCTATTTTGGATACCAACTAACCTTGCTTAACAAGCATTCTTCTTGCCAACTCCAATCCTACTTCCTGAAAAACGACTTCTATAACTTGGTGGTCTTTGCCTATATAAGCCTCCCCTTTTTTGTGGTAGTCAGGTGTGAACACAATTCAAGTGCTTCTTGCATCTGTGTCTCCCAGGCTATGGTCCTCTGCTTGGCTTGAATAAAATGCTCTTCCATTCCTTAAAATAGATCGTTTCTTGATTTTTGTGTTGACGATAGCATGAGTTAGAGGCCATGATTCGGATATCCCATTGGTTCAGCACCATGTATTGAAGAGGCCTGAACTACAGCGGTGGCTTTGTCACACTCAAGTGCTGTGTAAGTGCAGCCATCTTTTCATGAGAGGAACTGGTCTATAAATTCTTTTTAATAATGTTCGTATTGATTTTTTTAAAGATAATGTTGTCCTCAGAAAAAGCATTGCAAAATACTCCATGTTTTTCTAGTCTCTGGAAAAATTTATATAAGATTGGTGTTATTTCTTTTTTAAGTATTTGGAAAAATCAGGAAAACGCTTTGGGCTTGGAGCATTTTTTGTTGGTGGTTTTTAATTTGTCATTCTTTAACAGATATAAACTATTCATTTAAAAAAATTCCCTTGTATCATTTTTGTTAAACAGTGTTTCTCAAGGAATTTATCAACTTTAAATGTTCAAATTTGTTGGCATGAAATTATTCATAACATCCTTTAACTATCTCATAACTGATGATGAAGTACCTGTGTCCTCTTTTTCATTCCTAATAATGGTTGTTTGCTTCTTCTTCTGTATTTATTTATTTTTTCCTGATCAGCTTGGCTAAAGGTTTGTCAATACCTTTAGTCTGCAAAAAGACTCAAATTTATCTTCATTTCTTTATTGTATTTTCTCTC
The DNA here is from genome assembly GCF_000754665.1 of Bison bison bison. Taxonomy (NCBI): domain Eukaryota; kingdom Metazoa; phylum Chordata; class Mammalia; order Artiodactyla; family Bovidae; genus Bison; species Bison bison. Next base: position 795,541 of record NW_011494831.1, read on the forward strand.
ACTTCTGTTTCTTTGGATATAATTGTTTTGCTTTTCACCTTGCAATTGATGCTTAGATAATTAATTTTTAATCTTTTGAAATTGAAAAATCTTCTAATATGTGCATTTAACGTTATATATTTTCTTTTAAGTATGGGTCTATCTGCATCCTTCACATGGTATTTTTATGGTTATTCAGTTCAAAAATATTTTCTCATATCCATTTTTTTCTAGTTTAATTCCTAGTTTAATCTGATTATTCAGAAGTAGTGCATTGCTTAAATTCTGAGCATTAAATGTTGGGGATTTTTAAAAATTTTCTTTTTTTATTGATTCACTGTTTAATTCTAATGTAAGAGAACATACTTTTTATGATTTTGGTCTTTTATTAAAAAAAGTATTTATGACTACATCTGGTCTCGATTGACTTCCCTAGTGGCTCAGCAGTAAAGAATCCTCCTGTGATGCAGTAGATGTGAGTTCGATTCTTGGGTCAGGAAGATCACCTGCAGAAGGAAATGGCAGCCCACTCCAGTATTCTTGCCTGGAAAATTCCATGGACAGAGGAGCCTGGTGGGCTACAGTCCATAGGGTTGCAAAGAGTCGGATGCTACTGAGCACGCATGGTGGTTGTGGCACAAGGTCTCTCTCTAGGTGCCAAGGCTCAGTAGTTGTGTGGACTTAGTTACTGGGTGGCATGTGGGATCTTAGTTCCTGACCAGGGATCAAACTGCTTCCCCTGCATTGGAAGGCAGATTCTTAACCACTAACCTGCAAATAATTTTATACTTAAACCTGGGTATATGGTAGAGGAGTCATTATTTTTTATAATTTATTTTTAATTGAAGGGTAATTATAATACTGTGTTGGTTTCTGCCATACATCAACATGGATCAACCATAGGTACACATATATCCCCTCCCTATTGAGCCTTCCTTCCACCTTCCACCCCATCCCACCCCTTCAGGTTGTCACAGAGGAAGAGTCATTATTATGGGTAAACTTCTCTCTGGGTTTTACAAATTTATTGCCAAGCTCTTTATTAGTAACAATGATTAGGTAGGTGAGAACATAACTGACTTCAGTGGACTAGGGCCAAGGATGTTATACCATTCTGTAAGGCTTGGGATAGTCCTTTAAAAGGATAAATTGTTGTGTGTTTATTTGGATATTTATTTGGGAGATACAGCTGTTAATGATTTTATGCTCTATGCTGACTCTCTCTTATGAGCCTTAAAATATTTTTGTATCCTTTAGATAGACACTGAATTCTCCATAAATAGTATACAGAGGGAATACTGTTTGTTTTTTAGTTGTGACCTATGGGCTCTAGTTCCCTGACCAGGGATTGAACCCGGGCTCCCTACATTAAGGACAGGGAGTCTTAGTCACTGGACCACCAGGGAAGTCTCACACTCACCTATATTTTTTCAGCTGTGCAACACATAGTCTGCATGTGTTGAAGAGGATTCTACAGATAGATGCAAGTATCTGATCATTTCTTTGATCTATGTTACATAATGAAACAACATTTTGTCATATATCTCCTTGTCTTTATTTCTTCTTTAAAGTTGGAGCTTTATTGTGTATTTGAATTAAAAATTATTTGTGTAGGCACATGATATTCCGTACAATTTTAGCTCAAGGTAATATTTTATTTCAGAATTTTTTATAAAAAGAGGGCAGGAATCTGATCCGTCAAAAACAACTTGGGTAGAATAACGATGTTTGATAAGACACAACTCAAGCCTTTTTATTACTACTATTTGTTGTTGATATCATTTTAAAAAGCTATTATAGTATGTGTATATAAAGTCGTTTTAGGCAGAACAGCCAACTGTCTGCAGGTCAGGAACGTTTGTATACCCTTCCTAGGCAGTTCAGGTGGAGATCCGGCCGGAACCTTGGGACCGCGGCACCGGTTTCCGGCGGGCTCCTTAGAGTGTGGAACAGCCTCGGGCCGAAGGACCATGAGAGGGCCGGATCCGGGTCCCGAACCTACGATGGAGGGGGACGTGCTGGACACACTAGAGGCGCTGGGGTGAGTAGTCCTGGGATCGCCTTTCCCTGGAAAACGTAAGCTGCCTCTCCCCGTGGACGCCGCAGTCTCCCCTATGTGGGCCTCCCGATGGGCTCCTGAGGCTTTGTGCAGGCCTCCTTCCCTGCCTCACTGCCTCCGGCGCCGACGGAGTTAAGAGGGAGGCGGGAGAGAAATCCGTTTGGGGGGTGGAGCAGGCCTGAAAAGCTAGGGCGCGTGGCCCCCTTTCCCGAACTCCTTGTTTCGAAACTCAGCAACGGGGACCCACGGCGAAGGCGCGGAGGGGCCTGGCTGGCAGCATCCCTTTGGGAGAAAGTGTCGCTGCCCCGCGGGGGGTATTTTTGAGAGGCTCTGGAAGTCTAGAGTGCAGCTGTTGTCTCCTGCCTCGTACAACATGTGGCTTAATTAGGGCCCCGGGGCAAATCACTCCTGCTTCCTTGACCAGAGAAGGAGTTTTAATTCAGTGTGAATCCATCCATCCAACCGTTTCTTCCATTCATTAACAACATATTAATTAATTTGATGTTAACCTGTATTCACTAATGTGTATTTTACGTGCTGGGCCAAGGAAAAAGTTTTCTGAAACTCCTAGTAGCTTAACTAGTCGTGGAGTGTATAGTCTACTGGTGTTTGCAATTCAGAGTGGTGAGTGCTGTGAAAGCTCCTGGAATGATGTTAATACTTAAAGGCATGGGAATAAATGCATGCAAGATAGATTCTTCCTCGGCCATAATCCTGTTTTTCTTCACAGCCTTTATCCCTATTCCAGATTATCTTTTCCTGCACATTTGTTATTGTCTCTTGAACATCCACCCTCTCCACCCGCTAATACACAAAAATCAGCTCCAGGAGAACAGGTGCTTTACCTGTTTTGTTCCTCAGACCATCTTACAGTCAGGTCTGGTTCAATAAATAGTGGTTGAATGGATGGGTGAATGAATGAAGAAAGGTTCAAAGCACAGAGTGCACAGAGGTAGGCATAGGGCCAGGCAGTTGAGAGTCAAAAAAGGGAACTTGAAGTAGGCTGATACTGCTGGAGGGCAGAGAGCAAGGACCAGTGTTGAAGACTGGATTGATGAGATTTAGATGAGGAACAGGGCTTGCAGCACCTTTTAGGCCATGTTGTGGATTTTGTTCTTTGTCATAACAGAAGTGCAACATGATTAATAAACTTAAAAAGGGGAGTGTTTAGATGTCTAGTTTAAAAAGTTCTGTCAGCATGGTAGAGAATAGATTGGAGAATTTTTTAGTAGTCTAGTCAAGAAGTGATGGTTACTTAGTGGCAGTAGATATAGAAAGAAGTACATTACTGGTCTTGGGCTCCCCAGATGGCACCGTGGTAAAGAATCTGCCTGAATGCTGGAAACACAGGTTTGATCCCTGGGTCAGGAAAAAGTAGGAAATGGCAACGCATTCCAGTATTCTTGCCTGGAAAGTTTCATGGACAGAGGAGCCAGACAGGCTACAATCCATGGGGTCTCAAAGAGTCTGCACGCCTGTACACATTACTGGTCTTAGTGATTAATTGGATTAGATACTAGAGCTGAAGGAGATGATGATATTGATGATTCACTGATAAGTATTTACTGAGCAATAAAATAAAATGATACACTTTGGAATCTCAGTTGGACAAGGAAGAAAGTGAAGACAGCCAGGAGCTAGTAAATACAGAGAATACAGAGGAACCATAGAAACAGAAGTAGAGATGGTATCAAGTGTGGTCAAAAGAGCAAGTTGGAAGGTAGAATAAGTAGGCTGTGGTCAGGGAGTGACTTGTTCAGATTAGTGATTTTGGATGTGATTTAGTTCCAAGTGATTATGTGTAGTGGCAAAGGTTGGAAAAGAGGCTGAGAACTCAGGGTATTAGAAAGGATATACATATGGATTTTGAAGAAACTCAGTATCACTGAAAAACAATAGGAATGGAGAGGAAACTGAGCACAGGGAATGTTGACGAGTGTCCAAGAGATTGATCAGTGAAAACCGTGAGAGAAGAGTGTGGCACGTCTGATGGGCCTGAGCCCAGTGGAGAGAGCAGGAGATATGAGAAAATGGAGTCAATCAGAAAACAGGCAGAAGATCTAAGTAGACATTTCTCCAGAGAAGACATACACATGACCAAAAAGTACGTGAAAAAATGCTCAATGTTGTTAATTATTGGAGAAATGTAAAAGCTACAATGAAGTGTCACCTCACACTGGTCAGAATGGCCATCTTCAAAAAGTCTACAAGTAATAAATGCTGGGGAGGATGTGGAGAAAAGGGAACCCTCATACACTGTTGGTGGGGATGTAAATTGTTAAAGCCATTATGGAGAACAGTATGGAGGTTCCTTAAAAAATAGAACTTCCATATGATCCTGCATTCCCACTCCTGGGCACACATCTGGAGAAAACCATAATTGAAAAGATATATGAATTGCAGTGTTCATTGCAGCACTATTTATAATAGCCACGATAGGGAAGCAACCTAAATGTACATTGACAGAGGAAAGGGATAAAGATGTGGTGTATTTATACAGTGGAATATTACTCTGTATATTCTCTCTGTATATATACTCTGTATGTAAAAGAGTGAAATAATGCCATTTACACAACATGGATGAACCTAGAAATTAAGTGAAATAAGCCAGTCAGTGATAAATATCATACAGTATTGCTTATATGTGCAATCATATAAGTGATACAAAAATGAACTTACAAAACAGACCCACAGGATATAGAAAACAAACGTATGGTTGCCAAAGGGGAAAGATGTTGGGGGTAGGGATAAATTAGGAATTATATCTATAAACTAAACAGGGACCTACTGTATGGCACAGGGAACTATACTCAATATTTTATAAAAATCTATATGGGAAAAGAATCTGAATAGAAAGATATGTTTGTACATATAGCTGAATCACTTTGTTGTACGTCTAAAACTAACACAACATTGTAAAACAACTTTTCAATTTAAAAAAAGATGATAGGGAGCAGTGAGTGATATGGATGCTGTATTGGGAAGCAAGGAGCACAAAAACCCCACTGTTTGACGTTTGGGCACTTACGAGAGAAATACCCAAAGCTCGGAGTAGTGGTTATAAATCTTTCTGAGAAGACATAGGCAGAATAGGAGAGTTGTTCTTTATGGATGGAACATAGCAGAAGAGTTTGGAAAATAGGAAGAAGTGGAGAGCTGAATCAGAGACAAGCCAGGAGGGTGAGTAAATGACGAGGGGAAAAAGGGGTCTCGTATTTTATATGTTGGCTTATGAAAATAGAAAAAAAAGTAATTTAGACCTTGACTCTGTCCTTTTGAAGATCTGCCAGTGGCCCTATTGGACTGAATTTGGTTCACCCAGCTTTAAGTAGTGTCAGATCAGCAACTATGGTTCCACTGTGTATGGCCCTGGGGGAGTCTAGGCATAGGGGAGTTGTCTCCAGTGTTTGGAATTAGAGTGGTACTTTCCTAATTGAACAATTGATAGAACAAACTGGGCATGATAATACGTCTCTTATAGGATATTATTATAATTAAATGTGTTAATATACATACAGCATGTAGCACTGGCCTAAGATTAGTTTATAAATGTTAGTTGCTATTATGAGTATGATAGTTATTAACTATTCATGTTAAATGCATTTATTTTTCTTTTTTACTTTTGCCTGTTTTAATGAGCTGAGGCATTAAGGATTGTGTATTCAAGATTTAGTATTTTGGGTGATTTAGTAAATTTTTGTTGAATTTTACAATTGGCATTTCAGTAAAAGTAACATCACCAATAATTAGTTAATTTTTTTTGAGAGCTCCTGATTGTTGCTTTATTGCAGAAATGAAAGCAAGTAGGGAGAAACAAGATGTTTACTATGAAATCTGAATGAGAGGCTCTGTAAGTCATGGTAGAAAGGTAACACCAGGGGAACCGGTCTTGGTTAGAGGAACAGAGAGGTGGTCTAGTGCTAGCTGACTGCGTTGCCTGGCCAGGTTATTTACTTTGTTTCCCTATTAGTGTGGACAGAAGTTCGAGTTCACATGGAGCATTTTGGGTCAAATCTGGTTTTAAAACAATGTCATCACTTATCTTCTGATATTACCTTCTGTAGTATAGTGTTAGTTGCTCAGTTGTGTCTGACTTTGTGATCCCATGGATTGTAGCCCTCCAGGCTCCTCTGTCCATGGGGATCCTACAGGCAAGAATATTGAAGTGAGTTGCCATTTCCTTCTCCAGAGGATCTTTCCAACCCAGGGAGTGAACCCACGTCTCTTGTTCTGCTTCCTTGGCAGGCAGGTTCTTTACTACTAGAGCCACCTGGGAAGCCAGAATTAAGATAACATTAACTAAAAGCATTACTGTAAAGAGTGGATGATTGTAATATTCTTCTGGCCTGCTGCATAAGGCAGGTATCCTAACTTCATTAAGCCCTAATTTCTTATCTGCAAAATGGGGACTTGAAAAAACCCTTCCTAAGATATGACCAGAGAATTCAGAGAAAAAGAAATGCAAATGGCCTTTAAACGTATGAAAAGAGTACAGTCTTGCCATAAGAGAAATGTAAATTAAAACTATATTGAGATAACCATATGGTCAACTATCCAAATGTTTGGCAACTTGGGTGAGTTATGGGTAATGGATATTCTTGTATTTTAATTGTATGATCTTTGTATAGGAAAACTTTATAGTATCCAGCAAAGTTACATACCCATTTACCCTTTGATCCAACAATTGCACCTCTAGGAATCTATCCCAGATACACAGTGACAAAAATTTGCCCGATTTTTTTTTCTTTGCCTGATTTTTGATAATAGCAGAGCACTACAAAAAAACAAACTATCTTTCAGTGGGGGGATAGCAAATAAAATATGGTACATCCAGACAGTGGAGTACTATACAACCATAAATATGATTGAAGAGTATCTCTGATTTCTAATATATATATAGATATATGTGTACATGTATATATGTTAAAAAAAGGAATCAAGCAGATAGTAGGCTGCCTTTTATCTAAACAAATACATATTTGTGTGGGTGCATGCATGTATGGACTCCCAGGTGGCACAGTGGTAAAGAATCCGCCTGCCAGTGCAGGAGCTGCAGGAGATGTGGGTTTGATCCCTGAGTCAGGAAAATCCCCTGGAGAAGGAAATGGTCACCTTCTTCAGTATTCTTGTCTGGAAATCCCATGGACAGAAGAGCCTGGTGGGCTACAGCCCATGGGGTAGCAAAGAGTCAGATGCAACTGAGTGACTAAGCACTCAGTGTGTGTGTGTGTATATATATACATATTTTAAAACATGGTTTGACACCCCAAATTAATACATGTGATTTCCTGTGAGGAAGGGAGGAAACAGAGCAGAGGGAAGAGCATTAAGTTTACAAGCTGGATTTGTCTGAACACACCATGTGTAGTTTTTGACATTGAAGCCATATAAACATTTTACATAATGATAAAGCAAACCTAGGATGAAATCAAAACATAAGACAAATCTCTTTTAAAAAAAGCAAAATGGAAAAAATCTGTCAATATATTGTGTAGGATTTAATCACATGGAAAGAAATTGTTTTTCTATACACCGAAGAATTCTGTGGTGTTGGAGAAGACTCTGGAGAGTCCCTTGGACTGCAAGGAGATCCAACCAGTCCATCCTAAAGGAGATCAGTCCTGGGTGTTCATTGGAAGGACTGATGGTGAAGCTGAAACTCCAATACTTTGGCCACCTGATGCGAAGAGCTGACTCATTTGAAAAGACCCTGATGCTGGGAAAGATTGAGGGCAGGAGGAGAAGGGGACGAGAGAGGATGAGATGGTTGGATGGCATCACTGACTCGATGGACATGAGTTTGGGTAAACTCTGGGAGTTGGTGATGGACAGGGAGGCCTGGAGTGCTCTGGTTCATGGGGTCGCAAAGAGTCAGACATGACTGAGCGACTGAACTGAATTGGAATGGATTCTAGAAATAAAAATATAAATTGTTTTCAGTAATTTTATTAGTAATGCTGTTTTTTCTATTCTGAAACTATGTAATTTATATTTATTTTTACATTTGTTGTTGTTTAGTCACTGAGTTGTGTCCGACTCTTTGCAACCCTCATGAACTGTAGTCCACCAGCTCCTTTGTCCATAGCATTTTTCAGGCAACAATGCTGGAGTGAATTGCTATACTAAGATTCTATAAATGTCATAAGAAACCAGAATTTTCATTGTAAGAGAAAAATAGATTAAAATGTAAAGCAAAATAAGTAAAAACCCTGTAATTCTAAATCTGAATTGAAAATAGCAGTGTGAACTCCTGATGTAATTTCTCTTAAAAAGGTACAGTTGCTGTGACTAACCTTTACTGCCAGATTATGTACTCTAAGTAAATACCATTGAAGACAATCAGGGCTTCTTGGAGAAATGGCTGGTTGCAGGTAAAAGGCAAGAACATATTATCATAGAAATCAAGAAAAATATTCAAAGAATTCTGGGAACTAGTCAGAGAACTCATTGACTAACATGAATGGGCTCCCACTAATCAGAGATAGGACAATTTGATTATCAAATGAGAAATAACTGCAGTGGGTTAAAACCCAGCAAATGTGCTAAAACTTAAAAAGTTTGTAACATGGGAAAAAAAGCTCAGGTACACTAAGAACAATAAAAGAAAACTGATATCAAACTCAATGAAGATAATATGTAAAAGTGCTTTGAAAATTTAAGGTTCTATTCAAATACACTTTGTAGCAATGTTTAAAAGTATAAACTTATAAAAAATGGTTAAGAGTAAAATAATCTCATACGTCCTCTTTGGCTTTAAGTTTTTAAATTTAAAATTTGCATCCGTTCTCCTTTAATGGTTACTTTTTTCTTATTCCTGTAACTAATATAGTTATTACTCTGTTTGACTTTGTTATATGTAATATTTATCTTAAAATAGGTTGATAATTTTACTAAAAAACTTTAAAACAAAAAAATCAAATGTTAATTATGTAGAGCGGAAACAAGCAAACTATTTTTATAACAAACCAGATAGTAAAACTTTTAGGTTTTGCTGGCCATGCTTTCTCTGTCACAAATACAGGGAAACAGTCAGATACATGGATACATTTATTGTCTGTGTTCCAAGAATATTTTATTCACAAAGACAGGCAACAGACTTTGATTAAAAAGTATTACATGTATTAGGGTTTTGCTTATTGTTTTAATCTTTTATATTTTCTCTTTTAGGTATAAGGGACCACTGTTAGAAGAGCAAGCGCTTACAAAGGCAGCAGAGAGTGGACTGTCTTCACCTGAATTTTCAGAGCTCTGTGTTTGGTTAAGCTCTCAAATAAAATCACTGTGCAGCTTGGAAGAAAGTATCACTTCAGCTGGTATTGCCATTTAGTTTTGTTTTTCTGTTTACTAGTAAAATTATAGGTTATGATTTACAGTTTTATCTATAATGTGCTCACTGTACACAGAAAAGTCATTAATACAAAGAACTTCAGTATGTGATTTAAATATCTTTCAGTTTAATTTCATATTGATTAACCCAAAATTATTTCTTAAATTTATACAGAATTATAAATAATTATTGTTTATCTGCTGTCTTGAACTTAGTATTGAATTTGGTTATTATAAAGTTTAGCTTTTGAATACTTCTTTTTTGGAATTAAGATTTTTTTTTTTCCGCGTAAAGTATATGTAATCCCTAATTTAAGTTATATTACCAAACCTATAACTCAGGACATGGATTCACATAGGCATACATTTATAAAAAATTCCTCTGCTAGTTTACAAGTTTTGTTTAATTCATTACTATTGGTAGCTGGAATTCTTGTGGGTCTTTGATAGAAAATAAAAATGTGTTGGGCATTTGCTAGAAGATAAAAGTAGCATTCCCTTCTGATGCTATTCTTACTTTTCAAATTATTTTTTTTTTTCCTTGCCAAATCTAATAGAATTCACCTGAAGTAAAGTAAAATAAGCTGCATTCAGAGCTTATGACATAAGTTCCCGAGTAATTCGATTATGAAAGAAGGACAAGTGCTGAGGTTTAATTAGATGATTGCATTTATTATCTGAATCCATAGAAATACAATAGAAATGAATCATTTGCTCTGAAGCCAATTAATAATTATAGCCATAATAATGCTATAATATTTTGGTTACTACATAAAATATTTCCATTTTATCTGCTTTTATGGAAAGCCCTTTGGAAGATACTTATCAGAGATTTAAATATAAAAAGATTTATAATTTCATGATTAGATACTTATGTTCTTGAATTTAAGTGTCACTTTCTATGTGTAGAAATATGTTTTGATTACTTTAAACTAAGCTTAACTAATGTTATTTTTGGTCACACATTTAAGGATTTAATGTTGAAGTGAAAATTTAGAATTGATATAAAATTAAAATCAACTAGTAGATTTGATAGTATCAGATTATATGGTAAATATTTAGTAAATGTTTTATGCCTCTTCTTTTTTAAAGGGAGAGATGATCTAGAAAGCTTCCAGCTTGAAATAAGTGGCTTTTTAAAAGAAATGGCATGTCCATATTCTGTACTCATATCTGGAGATATTAAAGACCGCTTAAAAAAGAAGGATGATTGTTTGAAACTACTGTGTAAGTTATATTTCTTTGAACAGTTTAAATGCCTGTGTTTGATCTGGTTTGTGTTATTTTCCAGTCAAGATTTATGAACTATAATTAATGAAGCATAGACATTTTGTGTATTAGAAAGGTTTTAATATTTGGCTTAAAATGTGAAACTGACTCAGATATTTGTATAAATGTAGGGTAAATTCTACTGATGTACTCTCTAAGATTTCCATAACACTTAAAATTTATTTGGCCAGTATAGATTACCCTGTGTTTATGACTCGTACTTTAGCAGTTTTTCCTTCACCTAATTCATCCCTTGACATATATGACTAGTTGGCTAAAGTGGTGATCTCCAAAGTCCTGTTTAATGTTAAAACTCTCAGAAATTAGGCTGCTAAGCAAATTATTAGATGATAGGCACTTAGTGATAGTTCAGAAAATTTATTGATCACTTTTTATTGTATTAGAAACTGCTCTAAGCGTTAGGGATATATCAGTTTAAAAGAAAATTGTGCCCTTGTGCCACTTGAATTCTAGTGCATGTGGCCTGTTTTTCATCAGGGATGAATTTGGAGTACAGATTACCTATATCTAAACAATTACTACAAATAACAGATGCATTTGTTTATATTGAGTCCCTTAGATTTTTTTGAAATTTAGTTAGTTTAATTTCATGCTATTTTGAAAGTTCTACTAACAGTGATTCTCTTGAAAGAATTTTTCTAACATCTTCTATTATTGAAGATTTCTATTATTTTAGGTTGTACCGTTTATAAAAAGATGCACATGATCTATTCCTTTATGCTCTAGTGTTAAGATGTTAGTTTCATTAGAGCAGAAATCATGTTTATATATTTAGTGGTGATGATCAAAATCTCGACAGTTGAATTATCTTGTGCGTTGGGGAGAATAAAAATTGCTGCTGCTGCTAAGTTGCTTCAGTCATGTCCGACTCTGTGCAACCCCATAGACGGCAGCCCACCAGGCTCCCCCGTCCCTGGGATTCTCCAGACAAGAACACTGGAGTGGGTTGCCATTTCCTTCTCCAGTGCATGAAAGTGAAAAGTGAAAGTGAAGTCGCTCAGTCGTGTCCGACTCTTAGCGACCCCATGGACTGCAGCCTACCAGGCTCCTCCGTCCATGGGATTTTCCAGGCAAGAGCACTGGAGTGGGGTGCCATCGCCTTCTCTGATTATGTGCCCCCATTTCTTAACACTCTTTTCTTGTCTTCCTCCCATTCAGTCTGAGTCACTGATTTAATGAACCATTATTAATGGGAGGGCACAATAACCCATAAGTGTACTGGGACAAAAGGAAGCTAAGAAGCACTGGCCGTGAGGAACTTGCATACTCTTTATAATAGTCAATGAGAAATATGTAAATCATGTTTCCCTTTTTGCCTTTGCTTCTAAGAAGCTCAGCAATAATAGTATTGTAAGTTTCTGATCCAAGTAAAGTATAGAGGAACTATAAGAGAGGTTGGTATAGTTTTTTTTTTTTTTTCTGATTTATAAAAATACATGCTTGAGAGGTAGGGTGAAATGGAGAATTAGTGTAGGGAGAATTAGTGTAAATTAGTACAGAGTTTCAGTTAAGGAAAATGAGAAAGTTCTGGAGATGGATGGTGGTGATGGTTATACAGCTATGTGAATGTACTTAATGCCACTATATACTTAGTAAATTTCATGTTACTTGTTGGAAAGTTACATTCTCATCATAGGAATCTTACAAAGTAGATAAATATGTAAAAAAAAAAAAATTATTGTTTCACTCCCCAGAGAGAGTCATGAATAACTTTTCAGTGTATTTCCATTTCCTTCTTTTTCTTTTGTACACACGTTTAAGATTGAGATTTGTTACATGTGTAATTCTTGCTCTTCCTCTTTTTCATTTAACATATCTATTTTCCAATCACTTAGTATTTTTTGAAGAAATAATTTATGTTGGCTACATAGCTTTCTATACTATGGACATTTTTATTTAATAGATTTCAAATTTAGAGGTTTTTGGATTTTTATATTTTAATTACTTTGTTCATATTTTTGGTTGCTTTTACTTAGACAAAGGTTATGAACATTAAAAAAAAATTATATAGCCATATTTTGTTCCAGAAAGATTATAACCTTTTAGCAATCTTACCAGCATCTATTTCATCTTTTAGTTTTAATACCTTTAAAACATACTGCTTTAATAAGTGGCATGTTCTTAGAATTGTTGGCATTGTGTGTACCACTAAAAGGGCGAAATTCCTTACTATGTGAAGAGCTTTTATAAAGATAAAAATTCACTGGGAAAATATGTAAAGTACATAAGGCATGAAATGGCATCCTATAGAAAAAAGTTTTTAAAAAATTGCTTCTAAACATTTAAAGATGCACAAAGTTAGAGTTGCAAAAAAAAGAAAACATTTTTCACTTACTAGGCTAGCAAATACCAGGAAAAAAAAGTCGTAAGTAAGCATTCTCATATGCTACTTACAGGTATTGAAGTGTGTTGGGAGAATAATTGGGACCATCTTTTGGAAAGGCAAATTTTCAGTAACACAGGTAAAATTCACCTGTTTTTTAAATTGGCAGTTCAGAGACTACTAGTTCATACTGAGTGTACCAAGATATATGAAAAGAATGTTCATTATGGCATTGTTTATAGTTGTTAAATAGAAATAGTACATCTTCGAGTGATACCATGATCAGTTCAGTTCAGTAGCTCAGTCGTGTTCGACTCTGCAACTCCATGGACTGCAGTACACCAGGCTTCCCTGTCTGTCACCAACTCCCAGAGTTTACTCAGACTCATGTCTATCGAGTCAGTGATGCCATCCAACCAACTCATCCTCTGTCATCCCCTTCTCCTCCCGCCTTCAGTCTTTCCCAGCATCAGGGTCTTTTCAAATGAGTCAGCTCTTCGCATGAGGTGGCCAAAGTATTGAAGTTTCAGCTTTACCATCAGTCCTTCCAATGAACACCCAGGACTGATTTCCTTTAGGATGGACTGGTTGGATCTCCTTGCAGTCCAAGGGATTCTCAAGAGTCTTCTCCAACACCACAGTTCAAAAGCATCGATTCTGTGGCGCTCAGCTTTCTTTACTGTCCAACTTTCACATCCATACATGACTATTGGATAAACCATAGCCTTGACTAGATGGACCTTTGTTGGCAAAGTAATGTCTCTGCTTTTTAATATACTCAATGGCACCCCACTCCAGTGCTCTTGCCTGGAAAATCCCATGGACGGAGAAGCCTGGTAGGCTGCAGTCCATGGGGTCGCTAAGAGTCGGACACGACTGAGCGACTTCACTTTCACTTTTCACTTTCATGCACTGGAGAAGGAAATGGCAACCCACTCCAGTGTTCTTGTCTGGAGAATCCCAGGGACAGCAGAGCCTGGTGGGCTGCCGTCTGTGGGGTCGCACAGAATCGGACATGACTGAAGCAACTTAGGAGGAGGAGGAGGAGGAGGTTGGTCATTACTTTCCTTCCAAGGAGTAAGTGTCTTTTTTTATTTCACGGGTGCAGTCACCATCTAGAGTGATTTTGGAGCCCCTCAAAATAAAGTCTGCCACTGTTTCCCCATCTATTTCCCATGAAGTGATGGGAGCAGATGCCATAATCTTAGTTTTCTGAATGTTGAGCTTTAAGCCAACTTTTGCACTTTCCTCTTTCACTTTCATCAGGAGGCCCTTTAGTTCTTTTTCACTTTCTGCCATAAGGGTGGTGTCATGCCACCCTGATACCATAATAGAGCCTTTAGAATGAGAGTAGATAAAATGTGTAAATATGGAATGATCTCTAGAATATATTGGTAAAGAAATACACAGAAGATGTATACTCTTGTTTCTGTAATAGAAATAAAAGTGTATAGATGGTAGAAACATATACTAAATATACATATATGCCTAAAAAGATACCCAGAAACTAACATTGGTGATTGCTTTGGGGTGGGGAGTCTGAGAATCTGTATGGGAAGAAGAGTTATCACAGTAGTATTGTCCATCTGCGTGGATTAGCACTTTAAATACTAGACTAAACTCTTGTTTGTACTCTTATGTACAACATGTTTCTGTAGAACAAAGACAGACTTCATCTGTGGTTCCAAAATATAAATTTTTGAAGAACGGTGATCTGTTTTAATGAAGTTTTAAAATCAGAGGGACCTTGGCATAGTCGTCATAAGCAAAGTTTGATATGCATTGGTCTTAACTTTTTGTGGATTCCTTAGACTATTATGTGTAGATTACATGGAAAAACCTTAAATTAGTGGCTCTCAGTCCTGTCCGTGAGAATCACCTTGGGTCTCAAACCACAGATTCCCAAATTGTACTTCAGATGTTCTGGTTCAGAATGTCTAAGGGTGGAACCCTTGTACTTGTACTTTTAAACAGTTTCTCAGGTATCTTTTCCTGCTCAACTGAAGTTGAAACTATTGTATTAAATTTTGTGTGTATAAATTTAACTGAAATGAAAACAAATGAACCCCCAATATCTGCCTTTACTGTTCTGAAAGTTAATTTAAAAAAGACTAATGATTTAATTTTTTGCTTTCCAAAATGATGTGGTTTTTTTTTTTTTAATTGAAATATAGTTCATATAAATATTATGTTAGTTTCAGGTGTACCACATAGTGATTTGACCTTTGCATATGTTGTGAAATGGTCACTGTGGTAAGTCTAGTAACCATCTGTTTTCCATAAAAAGTTATTACAATATTATTGACTGTATGCTTTATATTTTATATTACATCCCTGAGGCTTATTTCTTTTCTAACTGGAGGTTTGTGCCTTTACCTGTTACACCCCCACCTCCACATGCTGCTCTCTGGCCATTTCTTTTTACTTCTCAGTATGTGAGAGTCTGTTAGCATTTTGTTTTATTTTTTCCATCTAAGATTTTTGAGTAATTTTTAGAAAGATGACTGTTGAAAAGATGAAATGGTGACTGAAAGGACTTGTGAACAGTCTGGAGTGGTCTATCCTAAAGGCAGTTTTACAGATTGCTCTATCTGCTTATAGATCACTTAAAGCTATACATTCTCCCTTGGCTTGAGCTCTGCGTATCAGAGAGAGAGTAATTTTTCAGCTTTATACATGCTTGAAGATTTTAATGTTCTTTTACTGATGGGGCCCTCATACTAGACTTTAGATTCTGTGAGTAGGCACTATTTTTTAAATTTCCTTCTGCCCTCTTTATTATTTCTTTGTGATAAGAATACTCAATGTAGGATTTACTGTCTTGGCAAATCTTTAAGTATACAACACAGTATTGTTAACTAAACTGTTACAATGAAACTGTTAACTGAATATAATACAGTATTATTTTGCTGTAAAGTAGATCTCTAGGACTTACTCATCTTATGTAACTAATATGTGTCAAATTTTGCTTATGAGGACTGTGCCAAGATCCCTCTGATTTTGAAACTTCAGTAAAATGGATTGCCCGTTGTTCAGAAATTTGTATTTAACAAATATCCTGTTTCTTCCCTAGATTGGTGACCACCATTCTACTTTCTGTGTTAGGAGTTTTAGATTCCCCATAAAGATGGAATCATTAGTATTTGTCTTTCTGCATCTGGCTTGTCTCACTTTGCATTTTCCAGGTTCATCCATGTTGTCACAAATGACTGGGTTCCTTTCTTTTTAAAGCTGGGTAATATTCCTTTGTATACACATTCCACATTGTCTTCATCCATTCAGCTGTTGAAGGACACTTAGGCTGTTTCCATATCTTGGCTATTATGAACAGTGCAGCAGTGAGTGTGGTAGTGAAGACCTCTTTGAGATCCTCACTTCAGCTCCTTTGCATGTGTACCCACAAGTGGGATTTTTAAAGCATTCTTGTGCATTTTAACATTATTTGTTTTTCCCTTTTTTTATTGTAGTATTTTTAAGTACAGAGCTTCAAGCTTTACAGATACTACAGAACAAGAAGTGTAAAAATTCTCAATTAGATAAAAATAGTGAAATTTATCAGGAAGTTCAAGCTATCTGCGATACCCTTGGGATTCCCAAGTCAACAACTTCTGACATTCCGCTTATGCTAAACCAAGTGGAATCAAAGGTATTGTATTTGTTTTATTTTTTATTTCCCCCAAATTCAATTAAATGCTAACATGTAAACTCTGGGAGATGGTGAGGGACAGGGACGCTGGCATGCTGCAGTCCATGGGGTTGCAAAGAGTCAGACATGGCTTGCCGACTGAACAACAACAGCAAATGTATTAAATTTTATTTATTTATTTTTGGCTGTGCTGGGTCTTCATTGCTGCGCAGGCTTTTCTTTGGTCTTGGAGAGCGGGGGTTATTCCCTAGTTGTGGCATGCAGCCTTATTGTGGTACACAGGCTTCTCATTGTGGTGGCCTCTTGTTGTGGAGCATGGGCTCTAGGGTGCATGGGCTCAATAGTTGCGTTGCGTGGGCTTAGTTGTTCCATGGTGTGTGGGATCTTTGTGGATCAGGGATCAAACCTGTGTCTCTTGCATTGACAGGGAAATTATTTACCTCTAAGCCACCAGGAAAGCTCCAGTACATGTATTAAGGATGGAAATACAGTTGACCCTTGAATACTGTGTGGGTTAGGGGTGCTGATCCTCTGTGGAGTCAGTAATTAACATACAACTTCACAGATGGCCTCTGTATCTTCAGTTGGTATTTGTAAATTCAACCACCTATAGATCGGATGGTACTGTAATTGTATTTAGTGAAAAAAAATTCATGTAGAGGCAGACCAGCATAATTCAAACCCATGTTGTTCAAGAATCAACTGTATTTCCTTTAAGTACAAGATATACATTCTAATTAGAGAGACAATTATCTTTGTGTAAAGCTAAATTTTTCACATAAAACGAGATAGTGTGCTTTTCGAAATAGTATGACTTTATTTGCCTATTACTAGTATTCATAAGGGAGAAGGCAGTGGCACCCTACTCCAGTACTCTTGCCTGGAAAATCCCGTGGATGGAGGACCCTGGTGGGCTGCAGTCCATGGGTTCTCAAGAGTCAGACACGACTGAGTGACTTCACTTTCACTTTTCACTTTTCTGCATTGGAGAAGGAAATGGCAACCCACTCCAGTATTCTTGCCTGGAGAATCCCAGGGATGGGGGAGCCTGGTAGTTTGCTGTCTGCGGAGTCGGAGGTGACTGAAGCAACTTAGCAGCAGCAGTATTCAGGAATCAGATCTTAATGAGGAAGTGCTAGGCTTTCTGAAAGTTTGCTGTTTGCCCTGATAGAAATCTCTTTGCAAAGTTAAGGGTCTGGTTTCTAACCAAGGTTGAATTACAGTATAATGAAAGAAGTAAGAGTTTTTCTTTAAAGGCAAACTAAATTTCTTTTTAATGGATGCTGTTAGTAAAATTTCAATGTGATTGTCTTTGGCAGTGAGCAAAGAAATCTGCAATATCTGATGGATAAGTGTTTAGGAAATGTTTGTTGTATAGTTAATAAATGAATGAGTACCTTGATGGAGTAATTAAGAACAACTAAGAACAACCAATTAACTAACAAGTAATTAACAACAACAAAATGATATCTCTAGCTTTTGAATTTTTTTTTTTCAATTATAAAACTATCCTCATTCCCAGTCAAGGCATAAATTAGAATACTGCCCCTGCAGACCAAATTCTAGCCTAATTTCTAGGTTTCATAGGAGTCCTCTAGGAGAATAATACAGGATTAATTTTTCAAGGAAAAGAAAATTTTCACCCTCAAGAATAGATACTAAAACTCTGTTTTTAGACTTGCTGTTTTAAACTATATTCTTGAATAAAGTACTCTTTTGTACTGATAATTTATGAGCTGAAAACAAGATTCGTCTTAATGAATGTAAGAGAATTTTAGTATCATTAAGATAAAAACACAGTATTAAAAAGTTTTGTTTTGTTTTTAGAACTAGCAAACCAAAAAATAAGTCTATGAATCCCAGCTCAAGAATATTGTTCTGTAGTTCATAAATTGCTCTTCAGAATTTGTCTCTCTGGATTAAGAATTATCTGGGGTTACCTAATACCTGGGGCTGTTTCAGATTGAGACAGATTTCTAGACTTTTCCTAATCTTCCAGTGCATCCACATACTGATCCAAAAGATACAATTGAAGTGCCATAAAGTATGCCTATTTAAGGTGTACAATTCAGTGGATTTTATTTACAGAGTACATCATCATCAAAATCTAATTTTAGACCATTTCCATCATTCTCAAAAGAAGCCATGTACCCAGCACTTAACAGCCACTTTGCATTACCACCACCAATTTCCAAGCTAATTTTTTGTTCATAATTTTTAATTCTTTTTGAAAAGAGATCCCCCAACATTAAGCTTCATACTCCTCAAATGTGACCTGTTCCTATTTTCTCTATTATATTATAAACTAAGCAACTGTATATATTTCATCCTGTTTGAAAGACTTCTGATATTGCTAAAGCAAAAACAAATGTCTAAATGTTGTTCACCAAAAATAAAAATGTTTCAGTTCAAATCAGTGGCTTTGCAAAAGTGATGAAATGTGCTCTATGGTGACTAATTGAGGGCTTACTCTTTCATTGTCTTGGTGAACAATGGAATGTGTACAAAATATTTAATTGAGTAAAACCAACATACTCAGGGCTTCCCTGGTGGCTCAGATGGTGAAGTATCTGCCTGCAGTGCAGGAGATCTGGGTTCGATCCATGGGTCAGGAAGATCCCCTGGAGAAGAGAACAGCAGCCCACTCCAGTATTCTTGCCTGGAGAATCCCATGGACAGAGGAGCCTGGTGGGCTGTAGGCCATGGGGTTGGAGAGAGTCGGACATAACTGAGTGACTAACACATGCAACCTACTCAGCAAAGGTTTTATTTATTTTTTGTCAGGATGTAAGAGTGTGCTGTCCTAAGAATGTGAATTTATTTCACACGAAACTTAGATTCTCATAATAAAGTCTTTTGGTAGTTACTTCAGTTGTCCATGTACGTTATTTCTTACTCTGGAAAAGGTGTGCTATGGCTTGGATTAATGTAACTTGCTTCCTTGAGGAAGATACTTTGCATTGTACTGAAAATCTTTCTTAGTATGTGAAGTGAAGTTGCTCAGTCGTGTCCAACTGTTTGCGACTCTGTGGACTGTAGCCCGCCAGGCTCCTCTGTCCATGGGATTCTCCAGGCAAGAATACTGGAGTGGGTTGCCATTTCCTCCTCCAGGGGATCTTCCCAACCCAGGGATTGAACCCGGGTCTCCTGCATTGCAGGCAGACACTTTATCCTCTGAGCCACAAGGGAAGCCCTTAGTATGTGAAGGTATGTTTTAATGATTTCTTGTTAACATTTTATTAATTCTCTGGCATTCACAACATTTTAAGCATGAATAAGATTGTTTTAAATTGGGGATATACATTTTCACAATCTTCTATGTTTAATTTTAGGTGAAAGATATTCTCTCAAAAGTCCAGAAAAATCATGTGGGAAAACCACTGCTGAAAATTGATTTAAATCTGGAACAGGCGGTAAGGCATCCCCCCCTTTTTCATTAGTTTTATGTAATTAGCTATATTAATATTAGCTTAATTTTATGAATGGACATCTAGATTTTTACATGCTTTTTAAAAAAATTTTACATATATGTTTTTGCTTTAAAAAAAATTCATTTATTTTCATTGGAGGCTAATTACAATATTGTGGTGGCTTTTGCGCTACATCGACATGAATCAGCCACAGGTGCACATGTGTTCTCCATCCTGAACCCCCTCCCCACTTCACTGCCCCCTCCATCCCTCTGGGTTGTCCCAGAACACCGGCTTTGAGTGCCCCGCTTCCTGCATCGAACCGGCATTGGTCATCTGTTTTACATATGGTAATACACATGTTTCAATGCTTTTCTCTCAAATCATCTTGCCCTCCCTTTCCCATATAGTCCAAAAGTCTGTTCTTTACATCTGTATCTCTTGCTGTCTTGTCAGTTCAGTTCCGTCACTCAGTCGTGTCGGACTCTTTGTGACCCCCATGGACTGCAGCACACCAGGCCTCCCTGACCATCACCAACTCCTAGAGCCTACCCAAGCTCATGTCCATCGAGTCAGTGATGCCATCCAACCATTCTCATCCTCTGTCGTCCCCTTCTCCTGCTGCCCTCAATCTTTCCCAGCATCAGGGTCTCTTCAAATGAGTCAGCTCTTCGCATGAGGTGGCCAAAGTATTGGAGTTTCAGCTTCAACATTAGTCCTTCCAGTGAACATCCAGGACTGATCTCCCTTAGGATAAACTGGTTGGATCTCCTTGCAGTCCAAGGGACTCTCAAGAGTCTTCTCCAACACCACAGTTCAAAAGCATCAATTCTTGGCACTCAGCTTTCTTTATAGTCCAACTCTCACATCCATACATAACTACTGGAAAAACTACAGCTTTGACTAGATGGACCTTTGTTCGCAAAGTAATGTCTCTGCTTTTTAATATGCAGTCCAGGTTGGTCATAACTTTCCTTCCAAGGAGTAAGCGACTTTTAATTTCATGGCTGTAGTCACCATCTAGAGTGATTTTTGAGCCCCCAAAAATAAAGTCAGCCACTGTTTCTCCATCTATTTGCCGTGAAGTGATGGAGTTGGATGCCATGATCTTAGTGCCATCTTGTAGATTTTTTATACTGGAGAATTAAAATGGATTGATATTCTAGAACAGTAGGTCCTAATGTTTCTTCATTCAGATTATTAATTAAAAGAAAATTGACCAAAAGTATTTACAGTGCCCAATATGTTAACATAGTGGTAATTTGAAAAGTATAGTAGCTCAGTGTCAATAAGATGGGAAGTTATTATTTTCTATCCTTACTGGTTCAGACTACTTTGCAAATAGACCTTTCACTTAAATTAATATATTTGATTGAAGATCAGGTAAACTAACAGCTGTTGAGTTTAATTTGCATGTTTGATATCTGTTGAATATCATGAATGTTCTATCAAATATCTTTATTATTTAAACAATTTACTGTTAGGTCTTATGGGATCAAAATGACCATCAAGTACCATCTTTTTGAATTAGTAGGAAACATTGACCACAATTTTCAAAATTCTTTTCTGTGCATAATGAGTCTAAAGGTTATGATTTTTGTTTCCAATTTCTTTAGGAAAAACTGGAAAGAATCAACGATGCTCTTTCATGTGAATATGAGTGCCGCCGGCGGATGTTGATGAAGCGATTAGATGTAACAGTGCAGTCCTTTGGATGGTCTGATAGAGCAAAGGTTAGGCTGTTTTCCCACTCGTGTCCTGTAGGTGGTACTCTGTGACAGCTCTTCAGCCTCTCTCGTCTGTTATGTAATGATGCCGCATTTGCACTTTATTGCTCTATCTGAAGCTCCTGCCTAGACCAACTGCTGGTCTTAAATAATCCTGGTCTCTGTTCATAGATATGCTAATTTCTGACCGTATCTTTCACATTTATTTAAAACTCAGTTGTTATGATTTATGCAAGGATACGAGGAAGTCTGGTGTGCTGTAGTCCATGGGATTGCAAAGAATTGGACACGACTGAGCCACTGAATTGAACTGATACATAAAAGAAGGCATCATATGTGGTAGTGAGATAGGTATAATGAGCAACTGGTCAATTAGGCAGCACTGATGTCTGAACAAATCTTAAAGGTGTCTTAAGGCTGTGAACTGTGTGCCAATTGAAAAGGGTTGCAGGGTGGGAGCATTCCCAAGTGTGAATCTCTTCAGATAGTTTTCTGGAGAGCTATCGTCCATCATTCCGTTTTTATGCCTTTAATCTGTACCCAGGCTTTATCTGGGATCATCCACCCCACCCTGCATTACAGTCTGGAATCACTCCAGACAGTAAGCTGGGACAAATAGAGGAAAACATTTGCTTCTCCTGTTAGAGGGATCATTGTCCTATGCTTCTGGATATCCAGTGTCTGAAAACCACTGGTTCATGTGGATTGTCCAGTTTTATAGTTGTTTCAAGTGATAGGGTAAATCTGTGCCTGTTATTTTGATACTATTATTATATTCTTTGGGTAAGTGGGTGGTTCTTCTGCCCCGTATTGTATCAGCTGAGGTCACTTACGCAGCTTCATTCAGTGGGTACCTGGGCTGGGGTGGGTTGAAACATCTAAGATGGTTGTCTTGCATGTCTGGGTTCTGCTGTTAGCAAGGGGTCCCTCACTTGTCATCTGTGCTCTTAGGTGGTCTTTCTCCATGTGGTGCCGTGTATTGGTTTCCTGTGGTTGCTGTAACAAACTACCACAAATTTAGTGATTTAAACAATACACATGTATTCTCTTACAGATCTCGACATCAGAAGTCCTAAAATGAAGGTATTGGCAGGGTTGCAAGTCCTCCCAGACACTGCAGGGCAGAATCTATTTCCTTGCATTTCCTACTTTCCAGATACCACCTGTGTACCTGAGCTCTGGACCTGATTCTCCATCTTCAAAATTAATAGTGTGGGATCTTCAGTCTTTCTGTTTCTGCTTCCATTGTCATACTCCTTCTCCTGTGTCTCACTTATCGAGATCCTTGTGATTACACTGGGCTCACCCAGATAATTGATCTCAAGATCCTAACTTAACTTGCATTTGTATCTGCAAGGCAGCATATTCACAGGTTTCAGGGAGGATGGAGACATCTCTGGGGAGCCATTCTATTTACCAGATGTTTTATCTTCCTTTTAATGGATTTTATTTTTTTCCTGCATTGTATTTCTTTACCATATGCTGCTGCTGCTTTTTTCTTCCTTTCCTTTTTTTTTGTTTTTAAAAATCAGGTATTCTGATGAGTCCTTTTTTTCTGTATTCTTTCATCCTAATGGCTTGTATCCTCCTATTGCAATTTGGGCCACTTGCATGCCTATCCTTGGCTACTCCACTATTTCCTAGATCCCATGGTCTTCTCTTTCATTGTTTTTTCCCTCAACCTGCTACAGTAAATGCACAAATAACTTCCTAACAAAGGACACATAGCAGTGATTTTTCTGAATCCTTACATTATGAAAATATGTTTATTCTGCTGCCACATTTGATTGATAGTTTAGGTAAATATAAAATTCTAGGTGGAAAGCATTTTCCCTAAGAATATTGAAGGCGTTACTTCATTGTTCTCTAGCATGTAGTGCTGCAGTTGAGAAACCGATGCCGTTCTCCATTCTTTTGGATGAGCTTTTATTTTTCTCTGAGAGCTTTTAGACTCTATTCTTAGAGTTCTGAAATTTCACAGCATATGTCAGTCAGGGTCTTTTTAAACTCATTGTGCTAAACATTAGGTGGGCCTTTCAATTTATAAACTCAACTTTTATATTTCTTTTATATTTTCTCTTTCTGAAACGCTTATTCCGATATTAGACTTTCTGAGTAGATCCTCATAAGTTGCTTTATTTTTTTTCTCATTTTCTCTTTTCCTTTTTGATTCTCTTTCTTAGAATTTTCCTCAATTTTATTTTGTGCTTGTCATTAAATTTTTGTTTCTGCCATTTTTTCCTTTCTGGGAATTTTTTTTTCTTCTTGAGTTTTCCTTTCCTGTGTTTTTTTTTTTTTTTTTTTTTTTTTTTTTTTCTTGTTTTATTTTTATGACTGTGCTATCTTCTTAAATGGGGATGAAGACAATTTTTTATAAAAAGTTTTTTGTTTTGTTTTTTTCCCTTCATTATTTCCTGTCTCTTTCAGGGCAATTTTTGATTTGTTTTTCTTGGTCTTGGTCTTATGGAGGCTTTCTTCAAATGGATTATGGTCTTTCGTTGTCCATATTTAAGAGAAGACACTGAAAAACTGTTTGGGAACTAGTCATTGATCAGGATTGTTGATGTCAGGTTTTGGATTTGGCTACTGTGAACTGGAATTCTAATGCTCACTTGTAGAAGTGTGACTGCTCATTTTTTTAAAGAAGGGAAGCCTCGTATTTTCTGTACATTATTCTCATTTGGCCAGGGGAGGAGTGGCAGCATGGCACCAGTGGTTGGAAGAATAGATTATTCCACAAATAGACTGAGTTAACCCCTATTTTTGGCTCCTGATCTCCTTTTCTGAGATGTTGGTTCTCTTCTTACCTGTATCCCTCTTTCTAGTCTCTTTATTGTAGTATATGTGTATTTTTTTTTAATAATTTAGTATGTGTAATCTGACTCATTTACCTAGAAATATTCCCTTATATATATACATAGTTTCCTTCCAAACACCTAGCAGACAGATACAAAAAAAAATTAAAGAGTGATTAGAACAGGATAAATTTTTTTTAGCATAGTAATAGAATAGCTGTAAGGGAGAGTTGAGGACTGTCTTATGTGTATTTTCTTTCAATAAATATTTATTTAGCACCTCACATGTTGCACACATTACAATGTACCTGGTTCTGGATGAGCATCTCATTACCTTGTATGATTAGATGTAGAACATTTTTAGAATATTTCACTGTCTGTAATATCTAATTGGCTTCTCAGAAGGTTAAAACCTGTTTCTCTTCTGCATGTGTACCAGGATAAATTTTAGACGTGTGTCCATGTGTTTGGAGTAACCATTGTATGCAAGAAACCTAGATGCTCCGAGAGGTCTGAGTTACCAAAGAAGTAGATGACATGATTGCTGACTTAAAGAAAGGAAATAGAGTTTAGATGTATGAAAAGTATGAGTTTTACTGACCCCTGGAAGCTTAACAGAGGTTGTATACATATTGGGTATCCAGTTTAATCTGCTAGAATTTTAATGAGAAAAGGAATTTAGGAATATAAAGAATACTGTGAAAGGTAGTGCATTAAAAGTATCTTAACATACTAAATTGGAGGATATTTTCAGTGTTGTCCTTAAGCTTATAGAAGAATCCAAAACAAATGAGTTTTGACGTGCTCTTTGAACATTCAGAGTGGCACAGACTTATGATAATGTATACTCTTGACTAGCCTTAAACTTAGAGACTTTGAGAAAATACTTTTAGGCAGTACCTTGATATTTTTATCTTGGTGTTTTTCATCATGTTTTAGGACAAGGAGATTATGTTTTCATTTTTCTTTATTCTGGAAGATTTTTTAAATGTTTTTTTCTTAGATTATGATCAAATTTTGACCTTTCATGTCATCCTTTTCAGTTGTACATACGCATTTATACCCTGAGTTTCTTTGTTAAAATTTAATGTTAATGTTAAAATTGTTAAATTTAATGTATCTTTATATTATTCTCCCTATTTCATGTGTCTGATATTGTTGAATGATTGATCAACAGTTGTTCTATAGCATTTAAAATCTTTCCACATTTTATCATATGGATATACTCTATTGATTTTGAGGTTTCCGTTAATTTTGTCTTCTTAGAGCCTGTAATGAAGTCCTTGACAACTACATTTTTGTTCATGTACATGATATATTCCTACAAATGGAATTTCTTGATCAAAGAATATGCATTTTAAAAATGCTCTTCATACACCCTGTATAGAGTTGCCCTTCAAGAAGATTATGCACATTTATTTGTATGGTTAATCTGATTTCTCTATGTTGCTAGTATTGAAATAAAAGTATAATTTTATAGTTCGATTTTTTTTTTTTTTTTTTTACTGAATATAGTATGATCATTGTCCCATATCTCTAAAAGTTCTATTTCAATATCCTTTTTATATTAATTTTTAATTGAGATATAATTCACCATCTTAAAGTATATAATTTAGTGGGTTTTAGTATACTCTCTGAATTATGTAACCATGATCTGATTCTAGAACATTTCCCTCAACCCCAACAGAAATATTCCTTTCAGTGGTCATTCACAGTACCCTCACCTTCCTTTCAGTTCAGTTGCTCAGTTGTGTCCGACTCTTTGCGACCCCATGGATCTCAGCACGCCAGGCTGCCCTGTCCATCACCAACTCCTGGAGTTCACTCAGACTCACGTCCATCAAGTCAGTGATGCCATCCAGCCATCTCATCCTCTGTCGTCCCCTTCTCCTCCTGCCCCCAATCCCTCCCAGCATCAGAGTCTTTTCCAGTGAGTCAGCTCTTCGTACGAGGTGGCCAAAGTACTGGAGTTTCAGCTTTAGCATCAGTCCTTCCAAAGAAACCTTCCTTTACTATAATCTAGTTTGTCTCTCTTTGGATTTGCCTGTTCTGTGTATGTCATATATATAAGGAATTATACAATGTGTGGCTTTTATGTCTGACTTCTTAGCATAATGCTGTCAAGTTTCATTCATGTTTCCCCACATAACTGCACAATCAGCCTTTTGTGTCTGCAGATGTGAAACCTGTGGATTCCTAAATGGAAATTCACTGTGTCAAAGGTTATGACTCTTAATGCTCTTGATTCACATGGCCAGATTGTTTTTTAGAAATTTTGTATGAATTTAAACTCGTACAAATAAGGTCAATGCCATTTTGCTCTAACTTTAGCCCCTTTAATATTTAGAATATTGTCAATTTTATGGCTAACTTGATGGTTAAAAATTACTAAATTGTTTTCGTTTATTTGTCTTGTTAGTAAAGTTGAACTTTTTTTCATAAGCTTATTAGTCATTTAAATTTCCTATTTTTTTGAAATTTCTATTTGTGTCTTATATTTTTTTCCCCTGAGGCCTTCCGGTTTTCCTTCTGATTGAGCTTTTTATATATTAAGGAAGTTAGCTAGTTGCTTTATTTGTTGAAAATATTTTCCCCAGTTGTTATGTCTTTTGATGTGCAGAAATTGTAGTCTTTATAACATAGTTAAGTTTTTCAGTTTTAAAACTTTAAAAAAATGAACTCTTTTTAAAAATTTTTACTTTTTTAAATTGGAGTACAGTTGATTTACAATGTTGTGTTTCTGTTGTACAGCAAAGTAAGACCATTATACATATGCCTACATCCAGTCTTCTTTAGATTCTGTTCCCATGTAGATCATTATAGAGTACTGGAGAGAGTTCCCTGTGTTATATGTAGGTTCTTACTAGTTGTCTGTTTTATGTACAGTAGTATGTATATGTCAGTCCCAGTCTTCCAATGTATTCCTCCCTCCCTTCGTCCTTAATAACCCTAAGTTTGTTTTCTACATCTGTGACTCTATTTCTGTTTTGTAAATAGGTTCATTTGTATGATTTTTTTAGATTTCGCGTATAAGCAGTATCATATGATATTTGTCTTTCTCTGTCTGACTTAACCTCACTTAGTATGATAATCTTTAGGTCCATCCATGTTGCTGCAAATGATACTAGTTTGTTCTTTTCTATGGCTGGGTAATAGTCCATTGTATATATACACCATACCTTCTTTATCCATTCCTTTGTTAATATACATTTAGGTTGCTTCCATGTCCTGGCTATTGCAAATAGTGTTGCAGTGAACATTGGGGTGCATGTGTCCTTTTGAATTACGGTTTTCCAGACATATGCCCTGAAGTGGGATTGTGGGATCATGTGGTAGCTCTACTTTTAGTTTTTTTTAAGGAATCGCCATACTGTTCTCCGTAAAGAAAGTGAAAGTCACTCACTCATGTCTGACTTTTTGCTACCCCATGGCCTGTATAGTCCATGGAATTCTCTAGACCAGAATACTACCCATAGTAATGTTATATTAATTTATATTCCCACCAACATTGAAGAGGGTTCCCTTTTTTCCACACCCTCTTCAGCATTTATTGTTTGTAGACTTTCTGATGATGGCCATTCTCCCAGCGTGAGGTGATAGCTCATTGTAGTTTTGATTTGCATTTGTCTAGTAGTTAGTGATGTTGATCATCTTTTCATGTGCTTTTTAGCCATTTTTATGTCATCTTTAAAGAAATGTCTCTTTAGATCTTCTGGCCATTTTTTTTTTCACGTTGAGCTACATGAGCTGTTTGTATATTTTGGAGATTAATCACTTGTTCACATTGTTTGCAAATATTTTCTCCTATTGTGTGGGTTTTCTTTTAGTTTTGTTGATGATTTCCTTTGCTGTGCAAGCACTTTTATTTGTCATTTGTTAATTTTTATTTTCATTACACTTGCTAAGTCACTTCAGTCGTGTCCAACTCTGTGCGACCCCATAGACGGCAGCCCACCAGGCTCCTTCATCCCTGGGATTCTCCAGACAAGAACACTGGAGTGGGTTGCCATTTCCTTCTCCAGTGCATCAAAGTGACAAGTGAAAGTGAAGTCGCTCAGTCGTGTTCGACTGTTAGCGACCCCATGGACTGCAGCCTACCAGGCTCCTCCACCCATGTGATTTTCCAGGCAAGAGTACTGGAGTGGGGTGCCATTGCCCTCATTACACTTGGTGGTGGAACAAAAAAAATCTTGCTGTGATTTATATCATAGTGCTCTGCCTGTGTTTTCCTTTAAGAGTTTTACAGTATCCAGTCTTACATTTAGGTCTTCAATTCATTTGGGTTTATTTTTGTGTATGGTGTTAAAGAATGTTTTAATTTTATTCTTGTACACATAGCAGTCCAGTTTTCCCAGCACCACTTCTTGAAGAGACTGTCTTTTCTCCATTGTATATTCTTGCCTTCTTTATCATAGATTAGATGACTATAAGTGCTTTCTATCCTTTTGATTTATATACCCTACTATTTAGCATTGTAGTATAATCTGAAGTCAGGGAGCCTGATTCCTCCAGCTCTGTTTTTCTTTCTCAAGATTGCCTTGACTTTTTGAGGTCTTTTGTGTCTCCATACAAATTGTAGGTTTTCTAATTCTGTGAAAAATGATATTAGTAATTTGTTAGGGATTGCATTGAATCTGTAGATTACTTTGGGTAGTATAGTCATTTTGAATATTGATTGTTCCGATCTGAGAACATGGTATATATCTTTCCATCTGTTTGTGTCATCTTTGATTTCTTTAATCAGTATCTTACAGTTTTCCGAGTTCAGGTATTTTATGCTTTTTGTGCTCAGTCGTGTCTGACTCTCTATGACCCATGGACTGTAGCCCACAAGGCTCTTCTGTCCATGGGATTCTCCCAGCAAGGATACTGGAGTGGGTTGCCATTTCTTCCTCTAGGGGATCTTGCCAACTCAGAGATTGAACCTGCACCTCTTATGTCTCCTGCATTGGCAGGCAGATTCTTTACCACTAGCACCACCTGGGAAGCTCTTAGGCATTTTCATGTGATGGTAAATGAGATTGTTTCCCTAATTTCTTTTTCTAGTCTTTCATTGTTAATGGATAGGAATGCAAGAGATTTCTGTGTTTTAATTGTATATTCTGCAGTTTTGCCAAATTCTTTAAGCTCTAGTAGTTTTCTGGTTGCAGCTTTAGGATTTTCTATGTATAGTATTGTGTCATCTTCAAACGTGACAGTTTTACTTCTTTTCCAATTTGGATTCCTTTTATTTCTTTTTCTTCTCTAATTGCCATGAGTAGGACTTCCAAAACTATGTTGAATAAAAGTGGTGAGAGTGAACATCCTTGTCTTGTTCCTGATCTTAGAGGAAATGCTTACAATTTTTCACCATTGAGAATGATTTTGCTGTGGGTTTGTCATGTATGGCCTTTATTAAGTTGAGGTATGTTCCCTCTGTGTCCACATTCTGGAGAGTTTTATCTGAAATTGGTGTTGAATTTTGTCAAAAGCTTTTTCTGCATCTGTTAAGATAATCATATGGTTTTATTCTTCAGTTTGTTAACGTGATATATCAAATTGATTGATTTTACCTATGTTGAAGAGTCCTTGCATCCCTGGGATAAATCCCACTCAATCATGGTGTCTGATTGTTTTAATGTGTTGTTGGATTTGGTTTGCTAGTATTTTTTTGAGGATTTTTGCATCCATGTTCATCAGTGATATTATCCTGTAATTTTCTTTTTTTATATCTTTGGTTTTGGCATCAAGGTGTGGCCTCATAGAATGAACTTGGGAGTGTTCCTTCCTCTGCCAAGTTTTTGAAATAGTTTGAGAAGGATAGGTGTTAACTCTTCACTACATGCTTGATAGAATTCACCAGTGAAGCTGTCTGGTCCTGGACTTTTGTTAGACGTTTTTATATTACTGATTCAATTTACAAATTCTGATGACTTGTTCATATTTTCTGTTTCTTTCTGGTTCAGTTTTGGAAGGTTGTGTCTTTCTAAGAATTTGTCCTTTTCTCTAGGTTGTCCATTGTATTGGCATATAGTTGCTCTAGTTAAACAATGAACGTTTGTTATTTTTGGAATCCCTTGTTATAGGTTATGCATTATTGTTATTATTTTACAAATAGACAATAGTTCATTCCAGCACCATTTAAAAAAATGTTTTCTCATTGATCCTTTTTTATGTTTTAATATTCTTTATTTTTTAGAGCAGTTTTAGGTTCATAGCAATATTGAACAGAGGGTTCTGAGATTTCCATTTGGCCCTTGCTTTCACATATACTTAGCCCCATCATCAACATCCACCACCAGTGTAGTAAATTTTTGCAGTTGATGAACCTACATTGATACATCATCATTATCCAAAGTCTGTAGCTTACATTAGGTTTCACTCTTGGTGCTGTACATTCTGTGGGTTTGAGAAAATATGCAAAGAGGTATATCCACCATTATAGTATCATACAGAGTATTCTCACTGCCCTAAAAATCTTCTCTTCTTTGCCTATTCTTCCCTCCCTCCCCACAACCTTAGCAACCCATTGATATTTTTTTATTATCTCTCTAGTTTTGCTTTTTTCAGAATTTCATATGGTTGGAATCATACAGATTATTATTTTCAGATTAGCTTCTTTCATTTAATAATAGGCATTTAAGTTTCCTCCATGTCTTTTGTCTCACTGATCTTTGCTGCTTCGTCTTGTATTCATAAATTTTGAGGCCGGGAATCTTAACTGCCCCTTTTGTTTCATCAGTTCATTCCCTCCCCTCAACAAGTTCCATTTAATTAGAGTGAGGTAGGATAGCGTACCTGTACAACCAGTCTAAAAGGATGTTTTGAGGATTAAAGAAATGATATTAAATGAAGAATATCATAGCACTTTTAACAAGTAGTCAGTGAATGTAAGTTGTTAAGGCAGTGATGAATAATTTCATATTACCTGTTAATAGATGATAAAACTCTTTCCAAAATTCTTTTAGTCATTTCATACATATTTCATTTCTGAGTTAACTGTAGATATCCCTTACCTCCCTGCTCCACTAA
The DNA here is from genome assembly GCF_000754665.1 of Bison bison bison. Lineage (NCBI taxonomy): Eukaryota > Metazoa > Chordata > Mammalia > Artiodactyla > Bovidae > Bison > Bison bison. The sequence continues at coordinate 827,107 of NW_011494831.1, forward strand.
AAATACATCCCAAGAGGACTGCGGTAAATGTATAAATTAATTGCAAGGAAAACTGATAATACTCAATGTCCCCATTCAGAAACATGGTATTTCTCACCATTTATTCAAGCTCTCCTTTTGTTTTTGTAGATTTACTAATGTTTTCTTCTTAAAGTTTCTGTATGTGTGTTTTCAGTAAAGCTATTTTTAGGTATTTTGCTCTTTGGTAATAGGAGTGGAATCTTTTTTGTGTTACTTTTAAAATGAGTTGTTATGGGTAGTTACATGGTCTTTTAGCATTTCTTGGTCTCTTTTTTTCCCCCTTCATTCTACTAACAGATTATCAGATATTTGAATGTTTTGCTGTTTTTTTCTTTGCTTGTGTTTTATCTTTTTTTTTTTTTTTTTATCTCTGAAGATCATGATTGCCATTGCTCTTTCACTGAAATGTTCTTTGGTTCCTTTTTCCCCCTGACTTTTGTCATTTAGTTAAAAACAGATGACATAGCAAGAATTTACCAACCTAAGCGTTATGCTTTGTCACCCAAGACGACAATAACCTTGGCACATTTACTTGCTGCCCGTGAAGATCTGTCCAAGATCATCAGGACAAGTAGTGGATCCAGCCGGGAGAAGACAGCATGTGCCATTAATAAGGTTGGTTTTTCTTTTAAATACAGTGGAGAAAGAATTTATAATATCCTTGATTGATGTTTTTACAGATTTTAATCCATTTTTCATCCCAGTGAACTCTTAGAAAAGAGAATCAGTTTAGGCTTACTAATGTTTTCTATGTGCATGTTTATTTGAATTTCTGTATTCATAAATCACAGTTTTATCTGAATTAGAGGAATTAAGAATTATTTTTATCAGTATCATTAGCCAGAATTATTTGCCTTCTTTCCAATAATCTTACCATTTTTTGTCAGTAAAAAATCTGTAGGAGTCATTTTGTATACTCACACATACTCGTGAAATCCGTGGTTTAGAGGAAAGCGTATGTGCTTTAGAGTCATACAGGTTTGGGTTCACATCCGAGCTCTACTATTTACTTAGAGAAATCACTTCTGCAATTTAGAAATTGCAAAATCTCTTGAATGTTCCATTTCCTGATTCAGAGTATGGGTCCATTTCTCTGACAGTGGTTTTAAATCAACTCAGACTGTCTGAATTTTTTACACTACAACAGTGGCAGCAACAGTAAGATAATTTAGAATGTTTATATCAGCTTGTCTAGCATATACTCTTCAGTTAGAGCACTCTATGACAAACTTTACTATAAAACAGCCGAAAGAAGTACGGGACTTGGGTAATTTTACAATATCACTTCTCAGTGCAGTGAGAAAGGTGTCCTGTATCAGGAGATGGTTGTATACAGTCAGTTTGCTAATTATCGTTAAGTTAGGCACCAGTGTTTGGGCCTTCCTGCTTCCATTTTAGATCAGCCTCCTCTATTCTGAGGAGAAGGCAATGGCAACCCACTCCAGTGTTCCTGCCTGGAGAATCCCAAGGACGGGGGAGCCTGGTGGGCTGCCGTCTATGGGGTCGCACAGAGTCGAACACGACTGAAGTGACTTAGCAGCCTCTATTCTGAAAGTGTTCTGTTTTTAAATATGTTACTTTATATCTTGCATCAAGGTCTTTCTGGATCAAGAGTTCTCTTAAGTGATATTGCCTGTCTCTTTTCTGAGTTTGTAATTGATAGTCTAATTATTTGAGGGCAGTCTTACTATCAGATCTTGGAACAGCGTCCCTGTATATCTACCGACATTGAATGTTTGGTGGAGACAGCATTGAGGACACCAACCAAGAAAAGCTGGTTTTGGATTTGGTGATTAGGACAGTATTACCAACTTTATAGTGTACTTTGAAGAATATATGTGTACTTTGAAGCTTGTCCAACAGTGAGGAATTTGTACTTTTTTGTCTTCATTTATGATACAAAGTAGTAAAACATGATTTTGATTAGAGGATCAGGAAAGTAGAACACAAATGATAGGTCATTTTGGCTGAGGCACATTTGGTTTATCTTTACTGAAAGACACTAGCAGGAAATGATTTGCTTCCTATTGGTCTCTGTTCATGGACATATAAAATAGTTCCTTTCTACAGAAGTTTGGGTACTTGAAGCAAACTCTTCCTTAGTTTATCCTGTGAAATATTATGAAGCATGGTTAAGGAAGTGTATTAAGTCTTTATTTTTTTTTATAATATAGTAACTAGTATCATTGAAAGTTAGCGTAAGTTTCTCATAAAAAAAGGAATAGTTCATGAAAAATCCTTATAGCTCTGTGCAGTTGATAACCTTCATCTCTGCCCGTATTACACCCATGTGTTATCATATGTACTTCATACTTTGTTGAAATAAAATGTGCTTAGAAATAGTCTTTTATGACATAGTCTGTTACCAAACCAGTGGCAATAGAAAGTCCAGAGTTGTGTAAGTGAATATGGATAGGAGTTAAGTTGTATAGGGTATGAAGTTTACGTACATTGTAAATGTTTTGCTAAAAAGTTTTCTTAGTGTGATGGGTACTACATTTGTTATAAAATTTACTAAAAAGGTTTAAGCAAGTTCTTAAGTTTCATATTCTCCCACACTGTTTAAAATAACAGCACATTGTGAGGAATTTGTCACACATCACTTTTATATTTTCAATATTAATTCATATTGCCATGTCTGGTACTTTCATGTCCTAAAATATTTGGCTTCTGTTTCTTTATTAGAACAATAACTTCAATATTGCTTGCATCCTTTAAGTAAGTTTTAACTTTTATAATATTGGAAACTGAAAGAAAGTATTTCTTTATACAGGTGCTGATGGGAAGGGTGCCTGACAGGGGAGGACGGCCGAATGAAATTGAACCACCACCCCCTGAGATGCCGCCTTGGCAAAAGAGACAGGAAGGCAGTGGAAGGGGTGGTTGGGGTGGTGGAGGTGGCAGAGGAGGTGGTGGGAGTGGGAGAGGTGGT
>NW_011494831.1:830159-834698 GCF_000754665.1 Bison bison bison
GGGAGGTGCTGGGGGAGGGGGTGGTAGAGGAGGTTTCCAAGGCAGGGGAGATTATGGTGGGAGGGGAGATTATGGTGGAAGAGGGGGCTATGGAGGAAGAGGAGGCTATGGAGGAAGAGGTTATGGAGATCCGTATGGAGGAGGTGGTGGTGGATATAGAAGATACTAAAAGCCACAAAATTTAGATAGCAGTGCTTACTTCTTGATAGGTGCATTAGGCATAGTATTCTAAATAACTACTTGAGTGTCATCTTTGAAGTAAATACCATGTTAGATTCCCTGATGGTATCATTCTTGAATTGGCTTGATTGATATTGGCCTGACTATGTAAAAGAACATTGTTTTATACTACTGTTTGATCTCTTAGACAAAGTGATGATTTTTTCCACTCTGTGTACTCTTGAGCATGTTCTGTCTTTTTAAAAAACAAAAAAATGAGGAAAAAATATTTTTAAAAGTGTAAATATATTATTACCATCAAACTTGGAAAATGGAAAGTATTTTATTGTCATGATTGAATTTAGATTGTTACCTGTATTTTATTCAGGTCTGAGACACATAAATGATCCCACTTGTAGTGGAAAGGAATATAAACTTATTGCCTCATCTGTAGTCCTGTGGCTGTTTTGTATTTGTTAATTCTATTTTACAAAATAGGAAAAGAGACTGATAATTGTGTTCAGTAAGAAGTTCTCGTGACTTGTGTTTTTCTTGTATATGAGCAATTCCTCTGGCCAGGTTTCCGTTAAAATTCCAATAATTGAAGCCCAAATCTATTTTTTGCTGCTGCTGCTGCTAAGTTGCTTCAGTTGTGTCCGACTCTGTGCAACCCCATAGATGGCAGCCCACCAGCCTCTCCGTCCCTGGGACTCTCCAGGCAAGAACACTGGAGTGGGTTGCCATTGCCTTCTCCAGTGCATGAAAGTGAAAAGTGAAAGTGAAGTCGCTCAGTCGTGTCCGACTCTTAGCGACCCCATGGACTGCAGCCTACCAGGCTTTTCCATCCATACATATTTACTTTCCAACTGGATTTGAATCTGTATGATTTTGTTTCACAGAGCAGAATTAAAGACTGAGGTCAGAATTACTGTAAAGGAACAAAGACATGTACCAATTTTACATGGTATTGTGAGAAAAATTTCTGCAAATTGGTTTATCATTTGTGCCATCGCTTTAGGTATCCAGATATTAAAAGGCAGGCTGCTGTGTGCTATACAGGATTAGGACACTTATATCCAGCTTTATCGATCAAAGGTAGGGCCATGGTATCCTTTGGTAATTCTGATTCACAGCTAGATTTGGGAAACACAGGGTTAGAGAAGGTTTAAATGTGATTTGTTGGTTGGAGCAGTCAAAGGCTTGGAAATCAGGAGTTGTGAATTTAAATCATGGCACTAGTGCAGGGCAGGGGCTGTAGGCTTAAATGGCCAAAGCTCTTAGAGATTAATTTGTCCTCTTTTGTCAAACGAGGAATGCGACACTTGAGCCCTCTCAGGTTGTTTTATAAAGACCTAAGTACAAGTCCAATTTGTTGAGAGTTTATAGAGGCCTGTTGTGAAAGGTGTAAAAGGCGGCCCAAGTAATATATTTTTCTTATAGTATATAAAGAGGAAAAGATGTAGTCATATAAATTTTTTCAGTTCCACTTTAAAATCTGTAGACTCCTGGTACATTAACAACTTTCTGTAGTCTAACCAACTCAAAAGATAGAAAGCTGAGTATCTGTGGACAAATGGATTTGGCAGTGTTACTCTTGTTTTACAGTAAACCCCATGGTGAAATCTAAAATGTTAAAACTTTAAATATTGTGTATACCATAGTCTTGGACATGTCTTTTTCAAGCTAACCCTTCAAAGAAATTTGTTCAGGAGAGGAAAACATAAAATTATTTTGTTTATTTGTAAACTTTTAAAAAAATTTATATTTATTAAAGAGAGAATTTCTTTTGTGATAGTTGAAGAAAAAGTCTTTCCATATAAGGAAATACTTTTATAAGTAGCTATGAACTCTGAAAAATAAATAACTTAAAAATATATAAGCAAAGACTGCTGCAGTAAAATATTTCAAAAAATTATTAGTTAAAATACTCATTTAAAAGCTTTAGATTTCTGCTTCATTTCTTTTCAGGAGCTTTAGTCACTGATACAGAATGAGTTTACAAGTACTTTCAGCTTTTTTTTAATCACTAATGGTAGAAAGATTAGTTTATTAATTTCTGTAGGATTTCTTGGTACCTGCATAGGCTTGCTGTTGGGTTATCTGCTTCTCACTCTAAATCTTATCCAAGTTTAGCTCTTGCTCCTGGAATCATGCTCAAGCTGGAACCACTCTTATTTACACATTCTTAAAAACTACTTGAATGAAAAGTAAAGTGGTCCAGACCCGAATATCTTTTTCTTTCCTGTGGGGTAGAGTTTTCATGATAATCTTCTCTTAGCAAAAACTTCTTTTGTAGAAAATTACTCAGTAATATCTAGAATAGCAGTAAGGTAATTTGGGGCCTTAATGTCATAGGTCATAATGTGAAAATGCTTTATAAATTGAGTGCAGTCAAATGTAGAGTATGGTGAATGGCACTTCATTGCTTCCTGAAATCTAACACTTTTTTCTGTGCTATCTCATCATCATTCTTTTTGCCTAGTTTTTAATTTTATTTTTTTCCTGCCACCTCATTTTCCCTCCCCACTTTTTTTCTCCCTGCCTTGGTCTATTCTGTGGTACCTAATAGCACCTATAGACATATTATCGGGAGCGTCTAGATTAAAGAAGTAACTGATGTCCACCCATGCATAACTACCGCACCGTTAACACATAAGCTCTCAAAGATGGAATGAGGTGTTTCCTTTTAACCCATTCCCTCGTTTTTTGCAGATCAAGGACATCTTGCCTCACTGAACAGAAAATGTTTTAAACCAAAACTATTTGATTACATTTTTGTGTGTCGAAAGAAGGTATGGCTAACACCCAAAATATTTGAGATGGAAAATGTTCTGAGCAGTGATGCCATCTATTCCTTGTCAGGGACACAGGGGTGGAAGGATTTGGAATGGGAATTGGAGACAGAGGAGGGGAGGTAGTTTAATCTCTCCTCTTAAGGGGCAGGTTGTTATTGTAACTTGATTATTTTCTATGAAGTGTTGAAGTATTGAATTATTTTCTATGAAGATTTGAAAAGACACGAAAGGCAAAGGAGAAAAGGAAAGATACTTTGCATTTGAATGTAGAGTTCGAAAGAATAGCAAGGAGAGATAAGAAAGCCTTCCTCAGTGATCGGTGCAAAGATATAGAGGAAAACAATAGAATGGGAAAGACTAGAGATCTCTTCAAGAAAATTAGAGATACCAAGGGAACATTTCATGCAAAGATGGGTACAGTAAAGGATAGAAATGATATGGACCTAACAGAAGCAGAAGATATTAAGACATGGTGAAAGTGAAGTGAAAGTGAAGTCACTCAGTCGTTTCTGACCCTCAGCGACCCCATGGACTGCAGCCTACCAGGCTCCTCCATCCATGGGATTTTCCAGGCAAGAGTAACTGGAATGGGGTGCCATTGCCTTCTCCCTAAGATGTGGTAATAATACACAAAAGAACTATACAAAAAAGATCTTCATGACCCAGATAACCACAATGGTGTGATCACACACCTAGAGCCAGACATCCTGGAATGTGAAGTCAAGTGGGCCTTAGAAAGCATCACTACGAACAAAGCTAGTGGAGGTGATGGAATTCCAGCTGAGCTATTTTAAATCCTAAAACATGATGCTGTGAAAATGCTGCACTCAATATGCCAGCAAATTTGGAAAACTCAGCAGTGGCCACAAGACTGGAAAAGATCAGTTTTCATTCCAATCCCAAAGAAAGGCAATGCCAAAGAATGCTCAAACTACTGCACAATTGCACTCATCCTACACACTAGCAAAGTAATGCTCAAAATTCTCCAAGCCAGGCTTCAACAACACATGAACCACGAACTTCCATATGTTCAAGGTGGATTTAGAAAAGGCAGAGGGACCAGAGGTCAAATTGACAACATCTGTTGGATCATCAAAAAAGCAAGAGAGTTCCAGAAAAACATCTATTTCTGCTTTATTGATTACACCAAAGCCTTTGACTGCATGGAGCACAACAAACTATGGAAAATTCTTCAAGAGATGGGAATACCAGACCACCTGACCTGCCTTCTGAGAAATCCATATGCAGTTCAAGAAGCAACAGTTAGAACTGGACATGGAACAACAGACTGGTTCCAAATAGGAAAAGGAGTATGTCAAGACTGTATATTGTCACCCTGCTTATTTAACTTATATGCAGAGTACATCATGAGAAATGCTGGACTGGGTGAAGCACAAGCTGGAATCAAGATTGACAGGAGAAATATCAATAACCACAGATATGCAGATGACACCACCCTTATGGCAGAAAAGTGAAGAACTAAAGAGCTTCTTGATGAATGTGAAAGAGGAGAGTGAAAAAGTTGGCTTAAAGCTCAACATTCAGAAAACTAAGATCATGGCATCTGGTCCCATCACTTCATGGC
>NW_011494831.1:834798-840822 GCF_000754665.1 Bison bison bison
CGGTGACAGACTTTATTTTCATGGGCTCCAAAATCACTGCAGATGGTGACTGCAGCCATGAAATTAAAAGACGCTTAGTCCTTGGAAGGAAAGTTATGACACCTAGACAGCATATTAAGAAGCAGAGACGTTACTTTGCCGACAAAGGTCCGTCTCGTCAAAGCTATGGTTTTTCCAGTGGTCATGTATGGATGTGAGAGTTGGACTGTAAAGAAAGCTGAGTGCCAAAGAATTGATGCTTTTGAACTATGGTGATAGAGAAGACTCTTGAGAGTCCCTTGGACTGCAAGGAGATCCAGCCAGTCCATCCTAAAGGAGACCAGTTCTGGGTGTTCATTGGAGAGACTGATGTTGAAGCTGAAACTCCAATAATTTGGCTACCTGATGCGAAGAACTGACTAATTTGAAAAGACCCTGATGCTGGGAGATTGAAGGCCTGAGGAGAAGGGGACTACAGAAATGGACATGAGTATAAGTAAGCTCTGGGAGTTGGTGATGGACAGGGAAGCCTGGCATGCTATAGTCCATGGGGTCACAAAGAGTTGGACACGACTGAGGGACTCAACTGAACTAAACTGATTGAATGCATTCCACTATGGAGTTTGACTAGAATCCATCCCCCTATTCCCCTTCATTGGTCTAGTTAAACAAAAGTTGCCTGGGGATTAAGGAAAAATCATAGCTATCTTTAATTACTCTAAATGATCACTAATCATGAGCACAAATGAATTACTCTGGGTGATCTGTACACTAGATTGAATGATCCTTTACCAATTCCATCCACAGTTTCAAAGTTTATCTTTTCTTGCTAGTTTTCTTAGATAGAACTGTGGATTTAAAGATGAAAGCCATAGAGAAATGACAGCCTCAGACTTGTCTCCTTCAGTGTTGTTTATAGACAATATTTGGGGATCACTGTCATTATGGAATAAGATGGGAAATGATTGAGTATTTCTATATGTTACCACTTCATGTTACATATATAGAAAAACGTATACTGAGTAATTAGTTGCTTTGCTTTTCCTTTCAGGACAACTGGTTTGGTTAATAGAATTAGGGAGTGGTCTCAGCTGTTGATAATAGTAAAAATTCAGATAAAGCATCTACATGTTTATGAACTAGAAGAAACACAGGACATCTTTGTCGTAGGGATTCTACTGTCTTTTATCATATAAATATTACACAAAGAAAACTTACATTAGGTATCAAAAAAAAAACACCTTTACAATCTGTACATGTTTTTTTTCCTTGCAGTTCTTTTACATTATACATCTTTAAACAGAAATTCACAAGTGCCCAGTAAAACAGCAAATCAATTACCAAAGAAAAGAAGTGACACTGTTGTTAATGAAACAAGATTTGGCCTTGTTTTGACGGATAAATATATGCGCAAACTTACTTCAAGTTGATACAAGATAACACAGATTTGTACTGTAGGCTTGACAAAAAAATTTGTTCCAGATTATCTCTGTAGATTCCACTAATCCTATATTGCTCAGAGCAAATAATACTGATTTATACACTATACTTCTTTGGCCCTTGCTGGACTGTAAAGACCTGCGGTGAAACTACTGCTTCCTGTCCATTTCAGTAATAAATTCTGGAAGGCCTGAGAGCTTCTAGCCATGTTAATTAGACTAAGGAGATGGTGACCTTTTGAATTCCTCTAGATTACAAATTATTTACATACACTAACCTGGGCTCTGTATTTTGGATGGCATATATAAGAAGAATGAAAAAAATTCAATTGTGTTTTATAACTCCGCATAAAGAGATTGAGCTATACTGTCTTTGGTTTGTATCAGAGGAAATGAATAAGTCATTTTAAGGATGACTGTAAACTTATTTGTTCGATATAAGGTAAGTAGCAAAGTACTTCCTATACGATTATATACCAAGTTGTGGACCTAAACAGCCCTGCCAAGGGGGTTTCTGAGTTTGGATGTAGAAAAAGGTAAATTCGTGTGTACAGTGATTTTTTAAAACACTGAACACTAAGTGAAAGCTAGTCATTTGCTTTTTCACTAAAGCTCAGTACAAGGGGGTATGCAAATGGGAACTGGTCTTTCATGAAAGGAACTTCTTAAATGGTCTGAATCCTCCCAGGAAACTATACAGCATATATAGTTTGTTTCTGACTAAGACTTGGTGTTGCCAGTTTGGAACTTTTGGTTGTTGAGATTATATTCTTGGCAGTTGGTCAGCTTGTATATGAATTTTAAGTCAGCTCGGCATTAGGCATCCAAGCATGGAAGGAAGAAAATGGCTGTGCAAGTTTTTTAGAGAAATAGTTTGACAGAGAAGTTTGTGAACAGTTGCCCAGATAATTAGTTGAGCCCATTTATCATTAACCTTCATTAATAGAAAACTCACAGGACTCTTGTGATTTTGCCAAACAATACAATTTACATTATAAGTAATTTCTTGTAACAAACTGAACTTTGTGAATTTGTATACATGACCAAAAGTCTAAATCACTTCCACATCTGATGGAGGAAACAGAATTCCAAGCCACATGCATGTCTGATGTTGTATATATAGAATATGTACATATGTACATGCTGTCAGCTATTATAGAAACCTCTCATCCAGTTAGCTTATTTGTAAATAGTATTAATAGTGAAGACAGTACCAGCACAAATTCAGTTCAAAAAAGTTACTTCAAAAAAAATGGCACATGTAAGTTAGACTTTTTTTAAAAAAAGCTATAAATTCTTAATTCTATCCATTGTAGATTATGTAAGGGACAAAAATGTTTGTGTTATACTTATTTTAGCCAATTAGCCAGCCATGTATGAGGTGGTAATAGCCACGTTTCCAGGTGCTTAATTTGGCTATTTTATCATGACTGTGAGACTAAAATTGAGTTGACTTGTAATTGGATGATGTCATGTTTAATAGCTCCTTCCTGGCCCCCACCCCCAAATTTATGGCTACATCTCTAGAAGTTGTCTTCTAGGTAGATATCCTTCTTTGTGTAAGAATATAGTGAAGAAGGAGGGGGAAAGGCAAATTGATTAGATCTGAGGTAGTGAAGTGGGAACCAGATTCGTAAAGAATGCTGAAATACAGAGGAGGTGATTTTCCTTTTGGAATGTGGGTATTTTTCCATCATAAGCAAGTTTTGGATGGAACAATGCCTCAGAAAAAGCCAGGGAAGGAAACATTCATTTTCCAGGGATTTTAGGTCTAAGGAAGAAGCAGCTGGACAGGTCATGTAGAAGAAGCTACCTTGTCAGAAAACTATAGTCATGTTTTTACCATGCTTTTGATATTAGTCCCAAGGGGAGAAAAAGTTTGTGGAATGAATGGCAAATATTTTGCATTCTTCAGCTTTCCTCCCTTTGATTCAACTGACTAGAAGAGAAAACCTTACTGCACAGTAAGAATCTTTTAAGTAAAAAAGTAGCTCCTTTTCTTTAAAGTACCCTTTTTAAAGCCAGTCAGTCTAAGGTTCTCCGGGTCTTTGTGTTGAGGTTTAGGAAGTGAGATCTCTGATACACTCTACAGTTTGTGTTTCTTGAGTTTCTGGGCTAAGAACAGTCACCCTGCTCCATTTGAGCCAAGACATGATTGTTTCTTGCAAGTTGGAGGGTTTCTATCTTCTTCTGTGCATATTTCAGTTGGATCTTTAGAGCATTATTATCTGCTTTCAGGGTATTTATTTCCTAAAAGAAAAGGAGAATGAGGTATGTTAATAAAGCAGGAATAGATGGCAGATTAGTAACATCAGGAGTACTACACTTGACTGGCATCTTTTCACTGTAGCTGCGAAACTGTTTTCAAGGTAGTTATTTTGCCCTGAATAAAAACTAAGTTAAATACTTATCAAATGATCATGTGTATCAGTTAGTTTTGTTATATCACATCTTTGTTATTATCAAAGATGTGAGTAGCTAGCAGGCAGAATAAACCATTCATGGGCAATAGATGGATAATAAGAAAATCTTTGAATATTGTGTAGCAGACCTAAATGTGGCAGAAAAAGTCTTGGTCAGGTTTGAGGTATGAAAGCAATGACTTTGGAATATACTATGTGATATTACAGTTCACATGGGAGATTACATACATTATCCATATATTACATATTTTCTTCTCCAAATCATTGAAAACTAACAGACTTGATAAAGGTGACAATTTTATCCCATCCCCTTAAACTGGGATTTAATTATCTAATTTGCAGTGATTTAGTTATAGAGTCAGCCATTGATTTCCAATGTTACAAATAGAAATTCAGTTTTTATATGGCTGAGTAATATTCCATTGTGCATATGGATTGATATATGTATATGCATTTACACACACATCTTTATCAATTCATCTGTTGATGGACACATAGTTTGCTTCCGTATCTTGACTGTTTAATACTGCAGACACTGGGGTGCATGTATCTTTTTGAATTAGTGTTTTCATTTTCTTAGGATATATACCCAGGGGTGGAATTACTAATCAAATGGTAGTTCTTTTTTAGTCTTTTGAGAAATCGCCATAGTGTTTTCCATAGTGGCTATACCGATTTTCACTCCTACCAACTGTGTGCAAGGATTCCTGATTTCTGCACATCTTCACCAGCACTTGTTACCTTCTTGATCACAGTCATTCTAACAGGTATGAGATGATATCTCATTGTGGTTTTGATTTGCATTTCTCTGATTAGTGACATGGAACATCTTTTCATGTTCCTATCAGCCATTTGTATGTTTTGGGGAAAAAACCTATTTAGTTCTGGTTTTTAGATTTTGTTGTTGGTATTGAGTTGTATGAGTTATTTACATATTTTAAAGAACCCTTTATTGGATATATCATTTGCAAATACCTTCTCCCATTCAGTAGGTTACCTTTTCATTTTATTGATGGTTTCCTTACTGTGAAAAGCTTAGTTAATGTAGTCCCATTTGTTGATGTTTGCTTTTGGTGTCATGTCCAAAAATTCACTGCCAAAGACCAATGAAAAAGAGCTTCTTCCGTACTTTTTTTTCCCTAGCAGTTTCATAGTATCAGGCCTCATGTTTGTCTCTGATCCATTCTGAGTTAATTTTTATGAGAGGTGTAAGATGGGAGTCAAATTTCATTGCTCTGCATGTGCTGATCCAGTTTTCCCAACACCATTTGTGAAGAGACTATCCTTTATGCCTTGGGTGTGCTCTGGGCTCTCTAGTATTAGTTCACTGCATACACGGGTTTAATTCTGGGCTGCTGTCGGTTCCACTGGTCTATGTGTGTCTTTGTGCCAGTACCGTAGTGTGTTTTACTATGGTAGCTTTGTAGTATATAACTTGAAATGAGGGAGTGTGGTATCTCCAGCTTCTTTCATCAGGACTACTTAGGTTATTCATAGTCTTCTGTTGTTCCATACAAATGGTAGGACTTTTTTTCTATTTCTGTGAAGAATTCCATTGGTATTCTGATTCAATCTGTAGATTGCTTTGGGTAGTATGGGCATTTTAACAGTCCTTTAAAAAAATTATTGACTTTATTTACAATGTTTTGTTAGTTTCTGCTATAAGCAAAGTGATTCTTTTTCATATTCTTTTCCATTATGGTTTGTCACTGGATATTAAATATAATGCTCTGTGCTACACAGTAGGACCTTGTTGTTTATCTATTCTATATGTAATAGTTTACACCTGTTAATACCAAACTTCCATCCCATCCTTCCCCCACCCTCTCCCTTGGCAACCACAGGTCTGTTCTCTTACATTTGTAGGTCTTTTCTGTTTCATGGGTAAATTCATTTAGGTCATATTTTAGACGCCACTGCTGCTGCTAAGTCACTTCAGTCGTGTCCGACTTTGTGTGACCCCATAGATGGCAGCCCACCAGGCTCCCCCGTCCCTGGGATTCTCCAGGCAAGAACACTGGAGTGGGTTGTCATTGCCTTCTCCAGTGCATAAAAGTGAAAGTGAAGTCGCTGTCGTGTCTGACTCTTCGCGACCCCATGGACTGCAGCCTACCAGGCTCCTTGGCCCATGGGATTTTCCAGGCAAGAGTACTGGAATGGGTTGCCATTGCCTTCTCCATTAG